>NC_065519.1:35936118-35939223 GCF_006386435.1 Epinephelus moara
CTGTCCAGGCACCGCTGCGATATGAGTTAATCTGAGAGACAGTGGAGCACAAAGGCTCCGGAGAAGAAGCCGAGTTAGTTAGTTAGTTAGTTAGTTGTGCAAACCAATTGTTGTATCAGCCATCCAGGGAGCTGGTATCAGACAATCCTACTGGTGAAGAAGCTGGATGTGGAGGTCCTGAGCTGCAGTGGTTCCATGTGGTCTGCAGTTGTGAGGCTGGATAGATGTTCAGCCAGATTTTCAGAAACCACATTGTAGACAGCTTATGGTAGTGAAATGAACATTCTGTTCTGTTCTTGGGCAACAGCTCTGGTGGACATTATGACAGTCAGCAAGCCATTGGCACACTCCATGAATACTTGTGATATCTGTGGCCTTGTGTTATATACACATTTTATAGTGGTCTTTTATTGTGACAATCCGAAAGCACACCTGTGTAATAACCTTGTTGTTTAGTCAGCATCTTGATATGCCACATGTGTCAGAAGAATAGGTTATCTTGGCAAAGAAGTGCTCAGTAACATAGGTGTAGTGACCCCCTTTGCTTAACAATCAAGGGCACCTGGTTGCTTATGGTGAGGATGTTTCGACGCATGTAAATGACATGTCCACTTTACAGCTTTGATCAACAATAATCATGGTACTGTTTATTGTTCACATTTTTCAGGTCCACAGTTTCCAATACGAGCCAAACTTTCACTTTTACCAATAATTGTCTGCTTACCAATGCAGATGCAGATTTACCAATTCAGAATAAAACAAACACCATTCAACGACACGGCACGCCACGCCACGCCACGCCACGCCACGCCACGCCACGCCACGCCACGCCACGGTCTAAAACTGTTTGCTTCCCTTCCATCAGCCAAACCTGAGTGCATCACCTGGTTGATTATATGACCTCTCACAGTTCACAGCAGGGATGCCCCTAGTGGTGGGAAGCTCACAGCAAAAATAAATAAACAAAAACAAAAATTAAAGCTGCAAGCAGAGTTTGGCGGGATGTTGGACTCACACCGTTTCGGCCTCCAGCTCACGCAGACAGTGAAATTATTCGTAAGAGTCGAAATGTCGATAAAACAAGCACTGTCAAGGGTAGGCAAGGTCATTTTTGGCAACAGAGGAACTTTATATTACAGTAGCCTATGTTACAATATGTAGTTAACAGTCATAATCCCAAAAGTAGCAACAGTATTATCAGTAATAAAGGCTGTAGTAGTATGTGGGAGACGGAAAACACTGATATATAGATAGATACTGTTTCAAATGAAGATTCTGCTGCTTTAAGTTGTCCTTCAAAGATTGTGAGTCACGCACACACACAGAGGACTGTTTGTATCAGAGTGAATGCATTGTCATGGCGATTAATGACTTGCATGCAGCAAAGGGAAAGACAAGCTGTGTGACAGCAGGCAGATGGAGATGACTTTAAAATGTGCCGAACTCCTCCCTTGAATTCCCAAACTGTGTGTCCAATCGTCAATCTGAGCTTACCAGCAGAGAGATAAACTTGTCCCGAACGAAGCCATATAGTTTTTATTTAGTTTGTGAAGTCAAAAATGTGATCTTGGTCGCAAGTTTAAGATGTCTAGCTCACAGCTGACAATTTCTCCACATTTGCTCATGTTACTTCCAGAGGCACTAGCTCACTTCCTATTGGATTTAGGTCAGGGTTGTTGTGCGGTTTGTAGGTCTCGATGAGACGAACAAGCCAGTTTTGGTTTGATCTTTCTATGACATTCCTACGGGCTGCAGCGGCCATTTAAGTGTGCCTAGGTGGCGCTAGAGAGCCCATTTTGGCACTTTTGGGGTAATTTTTTTCATTTTATCAAATTTTTCGCCAGTAATTACATGCATGCCAATTTTGGTGTGTTTTGGAGCATGTTTAGGGGGGTCAAATGCTGTTTTTTTGCACACCAATGGGGCCCCATGTCATGCAGTAGGTGCCCTTTTTTCCTTGTGCCCCTGCCCTTCAAACATCCTGAGAGAGAGAGAGAGAGAGAGAGAGAGAGAGAGAGAGAGACAAGCTGTGTGAGGGCAGGCAGATGGAGATGGCTTTAAAATGTCTCGAAGTCCTCCCTTTCATTCCCAAACCGTGGGTCCAATCGTCAATGTGAGCATATCAACAGAGAGATACACTCGTCCCGAATGCAAACATATAGTTTTTTATGTTTGTGGAGTCAAAAAATGCGATCTTGGTGCAAGTTTCAGATGGCTGACAATTTCTCCACATTTGCTCATGTTACATTTAGAGGCACTAACTGACTTTCTGTTGGATTTAGGTCAGGGGTGTCAGAGCATGATTTGTAGGTCTCGAAGAGATGAACAAGCCAGTTTTGGTTTTATCTTTCTATGACATTCCTACGGGCTGCAGTGGCCATTTTAGTGTGTCTAGGTGGCGCGAAGATTGTCAGGAGGTTTTGTGGCACCTCACCTGTAAGAGCCCATAAAATTCAAACAGTTCGAGTAATTACAAAGTTATTCAGAGGTGTAGGAGTAGATATTTTTTGAGAAAGACAATTTTTGAAAAACGACATCTTACTTTCTCTAGAGCACAAACTTCTTGTGTTTATTTGAACTCAGAACTAGCCCAGCTAGTGACTGCTGTGAATAGGGCAGCTGACAACAAGGGAAAGACCATGTGACTGCTTGGAAAGACAGCTGACAGGAGGGAAAAGACCCCAAAGGTGCTGGCATGGGCTAGCAACCCATGGTAGCAGTGGTGAGGCCTAGCAGCCTTACTACAACCAAAATTAGCTACAGCCAACATAGGAAAAATACTCCGAGAGTCAGCGAGAGCAGGGGTGGAAGATGACTCACAGGTGGATCACACGGTAACAGACATTGGAACGGACACGACTACGCATTGCATCTGTGACTCAGTTAAGGATAGGGGCACGGACCTATCCACCAGGGCTAGAATTAGCAGCACTCAGGGCAAGGCGAGCGCAACTGTAGAGGATAAAAGTAGCACAGTTGAGAACAAGATGCTTCAGGTTTGTCCTTGTGGCTGGCAGAAAGTATCAGTAAAAGGCCTCAGAACTCATCAGGGAAAGAAGAAGTGTGTGGCAAAGAAAGGGCAGAGTAGCCGCATTGATCAGTACT
>NC_065519.1:35941660-35952278 GCF_006386435.1 Epinephelus moara
ACATACATGGCGACATAACCAGGTGTTGAAATGTTTAGCTGCAGGCATCGAAGGGAAACGAAGACAGGTGAATTCAGAAGGTGTTAAGGATAGGAGTTTAGTAATTCAGTTTGTCCATGAGGGAGAGAAACACAGAAGAGATAAGTTAGTGAGGACGCAAGGGTGTGTCCGCCTAGAAGGTGCTTGTGATTGGGAAATGCAAGTAGATTTAGGGGGAAAGCTTGTTGTTCCCCAGGAAATAGTTTGTACCAGGCAGAGGCCTGACTTAGTGTTGTGGTCAGTAGGGATGGGCAGCACAAGCAAAAACACTATTCGAAAATCATGGCAACTATTCGACTATTTTTCGAATAATACAGCTCAAAAGGTGCCTGTGCAAGTTAACAACTTTCAGTATTACAACAAAGCTGCTTAATAAATCTGTAAAAATCAGTATCACAACAAAACTGCTTAATAAATCAGGATAATTCAGTATCACAACAAAACTGCTTACTTTCACAACTCGGGTCTTTATATTTTGAAACCTCAAAAGACACCAATAAACAGAGTATAATGGTCGGCAGCACATCCTTACTCTTAAAACACATCTCTGTATGTTAAAGCAACGTGGTAAGGGAAAATTAAACTTATTTGTTTCTCATAGCAACACATCAGTTACAGCTCAAAAGGTGCCTGAGCAAGTTAAAACAACTTTCAGTAGGCTATCACAACAAAACTGCTTAATAAATCAGGATAATGCGCTACTGACCTGAAAATGATACGTCTAAATTATGAACATACCTGAGTGACGGCAGTCATGACATCATGAACATTAATTTTAACACGTCCGTCTTCATTAAGTCCAATCTGAGGGACTGTTCAGGCCTATTCCATATTTTTATTCAGAAAAATGAGCATGTCCACATGGTCGGGATGAAGACGGGAGCACAGTCTGTTTACAACAAGTCCTGCAGTGGAAAAAACTCTTTCCGATGGTACAGACGTTGCGGGCACACACAAGTACGCGTTTGCTAATTTTGCCAGTCGGGGATATTTGTTTTCGTTGGTTTTCCACCAGTCCATGGGATTGATGTGGAGGGGGGGACACTTGTCCTGGCAGTACTGGTTTAGTTCAACAGCAGATGTGTCCACTGTTTCCACGTTGTAATCCTCGCCAAACAGGGTTACGATGGCAGACACAGCATCACTGCGCGGCTTTTTGGCCAACATCTCAGTTTCGACTGATTCAGCTGGAGCAACCATCTCCTCCGGGCCCTCGGAGCTGCTCGAGAGGAGCTCGCTCACCTTTGCCTGCACAGCAAGTTAAACTTCCTCAGTTGTGAACCGCAGGTGTTTGTGTCTCGGGTCCAGGAAGGATGCGATGTATGCAACCTTGCGTGCGCTGCCGGGATCTGCAGGTGCCAGGCGCCGCTCCAGTGACGCAGCCACGGTGCGCTTGAATTGAGACACTTTGGGTGACTCTCCTTGGGTTTGTTTGAAGTGTTTTGACAGAAGAGTTGCTGTAACCGGGTAAATCATGGAGATGGATTCTCCGGATTCTCCACACAACGCAGTAGTGGCACATTTCAGTGAGTGAAGCACAGGTATGATCTCCTCCATAACACTCCACGTATCATCAGTCATTTCGAGGGTCCGTGCATCTGATAGTTTGGTGAACGCTCTGTCTGACAGGACTGCAGATATTGCCCACCTCTGCTCCAGTAGCCGCTGAAACATGTCATGAATAGAATTCCACCTCGTTCGGCAGTACTGCACCAATTTGTGCTCAGGTAAGCTCTGAAGTTGTTGCTTTTGTTTCAACACTTGTGTTGCGGTTGTGCTGTGATGGAAATGAGAAACCAAGCGACTAGCAGATGCAACCACATGATTTATGTTTTGAAGCTTGAACCCATCGTTTACAGCGAGTTGGAGTGAATGTGCAAAACAAGGCTGCGAGTCCCATTCCAGGTGCCTACCAAGTTTTATACTTGCAGGTCAAACCAGCTTTGGAGGCTGCTTAATTGAAATATTCTAGGGGGCGCTGTTGAGCCATCTTGGTGCATCAAAGCACAAAAATCATATCAGACAACAGGACTTTAAACCTGTGATGTGTATGCCACGTTTGGTGAATTTTCAAGCATCCTTTGTCCCTTCAAAACAACATTGTGTTTAATGGCGAACAAGGTGGCGCCATGGTGACAGCGTTTGATGAAAACTCAAGAGCTTCATTTTTAAGTATCATCAAGGTCTAAGGACTTAGATCAGCAAATTTGGGATGGGTCTGATTAACCTGCTAGAAGAGGGACATCAAATAATGAATAAAGTAACTTTCTGTCGCCAGTACGTGGCGCGATGACGGTGATTCAAAATTCCTCTGTAGATGTGTTCTGGGCTGGTCTGTCATCATATGTCTGAAGTTTTGGCAAGATATTCCCACGTGGAGTCAAGTTACAGCAACGTTTATCATCACGGCGAAACATCAAAGTTTGCCGCCAGGCCATGGCCATGCCCTTTGACGAAAACTCAAAGCTTCCACAATAAAGCGTCATCAACGTCTTATGGCTTTTTTGACCAAGTTTGAGGTGGATCTGGTCAATTCTGTAGGAGATGTACATTAAAGTCTAAAACATGACATTTCCTGTTGCCAGTCGGGGGCACTATATTTATCACTAATTATTGACATGTAGATGTGTTCAGGGCAGGACTGTCATCAATCCTGTGACGTTTGGCCAAAATTGGACCATGTATGCTGGAGTTATAAACTACTTCCTGTTTAGTGGCGAGACCCCTAAATTTGACACCATCCCCATGGTCACACGGATTGACGAAAACTCAAGCTTCTAATAACTTTTCATCTTCAAGGTCTTGGGGTGGGACAGACTGAGGTTTGAAGTCAATTGGATGAAATCTCTAGGACTAGTTCGTTCATTTAGGACCCCTGGAAATGGCCAAAAATGCACCAAAATTGCACAGTAAATTCAAAATGGCTGACTTCCTGTTGGGTTTAGAGCATGCCTCCAAAAGGCTTTTTTGTACGTCTCAGAGAGTTACATAACCATGCCAAGTTTCATTCATGTAGGTTAAACTAGCTTCAGGGGCTGTTTCCTCAAACTTTTGTAGGGGGCGCTACTGAGCCATTTTTTGGAACCCGCGCACGAGACCCTTAAAATATCAAATTTTTTACCAGTTCTGAGATGTGTGCAAAGTTTCATGAGTTTTCGGGTATGTTAAGCCTCCAAAAAAGATAATTCATGTGGAGGAATAATAATAATTAAAGCTGCAAGCAGCGATGAACGGGCCCTCGCAGTCCATGCGCGTCAGGGCATGCTGCCGTCGGGGGCTGTGCACCTAGATGTCTTGTCAGCTGTAATAAATAAAAAATAAACGTTATCTCTTACTTACATTGTAAGTGTTTACAGGTACTAATGTATATCACGCTGTTACTGTGATGGTAAATGACTTAAATATTGAATTTGAGTATATAATGACAACATTCGGACATGTAAATGTGACATCTGGACTGACACCTTCCCTCTGCAGCTGGGTTCTGGATTTCCTCACAGACAGACCCCAGACAGTCAGAGTTGGTACCCGGACATCAGGCACAAGGACGGTGAGCACAGGGAACCCCCAGGGCTGTTGCTGAGTCCTCTTCTCTACACCCTCTTCACCTACGATTGTGCCTCCACCCAGTGCAACACCACCATTATCAAGTTTGCGGATGACACAACAGTCATCGGACTGATCACTGGTGGGGTGGAGACAGACTACAGGGAGAAGGTGGCTCAGCTGGTGTCCTGGTGCCACACAAATAATTTCTCCTTTAACGCAGAGAAGACTAAGGAGATGATTATCAACCCGAGGAAAAGGAGAGACCAGCGCAATCCACTTCACATCGGTGAGACTCAGGTAGAAGCTGAATACATGCTCAATAGTTCAAGGTCTTCTGACTCTTTAAAAGTTGACATGGTGTCTCTAGCTCAAAGTATGAGGGACAAGAAGAGGTTGAAAGTCGATGAGTTTTGAAGAGGATTTGAAGATTTTCCAATTTACTTTCATTCACACTAATTAGACTGCCACCAGAGCGCCACCTATTGGCCGATTTGCACCGAATTTTGCACAAACCTTAATCCGGCCATGGAACACAATTAGAAAAAGTGTTGTGGTAATCCGACTGTATTTGGTCAAGATATGAAAGACTGTCTGTTTTGAAAACAATGTGCAGGAATTTGTTGTTTTATATTTTTGGGCGTTTTTTGGACGATCAAAATTCTTTTAATAACTTTTTGTCAGGAGGGTCCACAGATGCTTCATGCAAAGTTTGGTGCAAATCAGTCAAATCGTCTAGGAGGAGTTCGAAATAGTAGGTTTTTCATTGTTCGCGATTTTGCAAATGGAAATTTAATGCAAAAGTGGGCGTGCCTTACATCACACAATTCAGCTGAATTCAGGGAATACTGAGATATAAGGTTTCAAAACGTGCGACATGTTATGTGGGAGTTGTGGGCCAAAAACGCTTTTGCATTGAAAATAGTGCCACCTGCAGGTCATTTTTGGTGTGTGAGTTACAGGGGCCAGTCTATACCACCCTTACCAATTTTATTTCCATAAGTGTTATGGTGTTGGCACAGTGCCAAATATTAAATTAGACTGCCACCACAGCGCCACCTAGTGGCAGATCGGTAACTCCTTTGTCAGATATCCTCAGGAGGGCATTGACAATAATTGCTCTAAGTTTCGTGTTAATCCGAGCAACCGATGTGGAGATATAAAATACTTCAATTTAAAGAGCGCCACCTGGTGGTAATCGCCTGATATTTTGCACAGAGCCTCAGGGGCTCATGGGGAAGTTGTAAACTGAGTTTCATGTCATTCAAACACACCAATGTGGAGATATGCAACACTTCCTGTTTTGTACCAAATCTGCAGGAAGTTGTTATTTAATAACTTGAGTATTCTTTGGAATATCAAAATTCTTTTAATAACTTTTTGTCAGAAGAGTCCACACATGCTATGTGCAAAGTTTCGTGCAAATGGGTGAAATTGCCTAGGAGGAGTTCGAAAAAGAAGGTTTCCAACATTTTGCCTATATCACAACATTCAGCACAATTCGCTGAACGCGTGGATATAAGGTTTTTGAATGTACCACAAAGTATGTGGGAGTTATGAGCCAAAACGCACTTGATTATAAACTCCTTGATTATAGCGCCACCTAGTGGTGTAAATTCAGGAAGACAATAGATTATAAAATTTTTCGCCAGGTGTGACTTATATTCCAAGTTTGATGAGTTTTGGGGTATGTTCAGGCAGTGAAAAATGCGATCATTTGGGACAAAGAAAAAAAAAAAATAAAAATAATAATTAAAGCTGTAAGCAGCTGTGATCGGGCCCTCACTCCCCCATGCAACCGTGGGGGCCTGAGGCACGTGGGGGCTGTGGCGCGAAACTAGAAGAGAGAAAAAATCTGGTAGGAGCGAAAAAAAGCAATGTTTCGTTCATCCACCAGGTGGCGCTATGAGCGTAACCAGATGTGGCCAGGTGCGTTCAGGGGTGGACCCTCATCACACGTGAAATTTCAAGCAAATCGGACAATACGTGAAGGATTTATATCAAGTTGAGGTTCCGTGGCGAAGGATGAAAAGTCGCCACTGTTGCGGCCTGCAACATGACAGGACATGTGTGTCACTGTGGAGATTCATCAACTTGATCGTCATGTGGCCACATAATGTAGTTGATCAGGTCAGGAGCTTGAGGTTGGTGTTTGTAAGTTTAAAAGATGGCATTTCCTGTTTCCACAAGGGGGTGCCATGAGCGAGATTGCCTACGAGCATATGGAGGCATTGAGGGCGGGGCTCTTATCATGTACAGAAATTTTGAAGCAGTTTGAATGAAGTATGTGGGAGAGAGCTGCTTCAATATGCATGGCGATGGATCAAAAATGGCAGCACCATAGCAGCCACGCCCTTTGACCTACAGACAAGCAGAGCACAACTTTTGATCAGCATGGTCTCTGGACGATGTGTAAAAAATGTGAAGTCGATTGGATGAAATCCCTAGGACTAGTTTGTTAAAATACAACATGTGGAAATCACTCCAAAATGACAAGTCAAAATCAAAATGGCCGACTTCCTGTTTGGAGCAGACCCATTGGTGCCTGAGACTTTTATGTGCATCTGGACAACATACACATGTGTACCAATTTTCATGTTCCAACTCCAAAAAAACCCTCTGGGGAGGGTTTTTTGAAAATTTCAAGGGGGCGCTATAGAGGCATTTTGTCCCCCCTATGGGAGACGCCCCTATCAGATGCAAGAGCTCGCCATTCTTGACCTGTGTGTCAATTTTCATGAGGATATGAGGTCGCTGAAGCAATCAAAAAGCCAAACGTATTTAGTGGCGAGGGAGGCGCCATAGCGGCCACGCCCCTTGACATAGAGAAAAGCTTTTACTAACTTTTCATCAGCATGGTCTCTGGATGATCTTTAAAAAATTTGAAGTCGATTGGATGAAATCCCTAGGACTAGTTCGTTAAAATACAACATGTGGAAATCAAGTCAAAATTACAAGTCAAAATCAAAATGGCCGACTTCCTGTTTGGAGTAGACCATTGGTGCCAGAGACGTTTATGTGCGTCTGGACAACATACACATGTGTACCAATTTCATGTTCCTAATCCAAAAAAAACCCTTATGGGGAGGGGTTTTTGAAAATTTCAAGGGGGCGCTATAGAGGCATTTTGTCCCCCCCATGGGCGACGCCCCTATCAGATGTAAGAGCTCGCCATTCTTGACCTGTGTATCCATTTTCATAAGGAGATGAGGTCGCTGAAGCCATCAAAATGCCAAACGGGTTAAGTGGCGAGGGATCGATAGTCGCCACGCCGCCACAGGGACACCATTAGACGTAGCTTCACAGCGTTCATAAGGTAGCTTCACCAACTTGTTCTGCATGCATTAGAAGTGGAATGAAGTTGATACGCTCAAATTTGTGGCATTAGTACATGTTAAAGTAAAAACTGGTCACTTCCTGTTACCACCGGGGGGCGCTATGAGTAAGGTGGGATATTAACATATCAGGGCGTTCGGGGCGGAGCCATCATCATGGGACAGACCAAGGTTTAAAATGGATGGAATGGATGTGCTGCTCAGTTGGTAAGCCATGGCCTTTGTGCGTAATACATGGCATTAACTGGTAACTCCGCCCCCAATCCAAGATGGCAGCATTTATAATGTCTCTGTGAAGTCTCTGTTGTGTGTTTGTCTGTTACAAGTAGTTTTATTTGGTTATTAGTATCTTTCGACACTTTTCACTCAAGCTCTTTTACTGCTGTTTTACCAACCCTTAGAAGTATACATCCAGCTCTGTGGATTGTGCCTATTTTTATCTTTTTGGGAAGCTACCCTGCTCTGGCCTACTCCACCTTTTAGGAGCTGCTGCAGTGGGGCTAGTCTTTAGCCCAGATCTGCAGCAAGAAAAACTGAGACCCAGCACCTGCTATTGTGGGGCTTGACTTTAGCCAGGAACTACTGCATCCTGCATCTGCCTGACCTGCTCCAGCCTGAGGCCCTCACCATCCACCCTGCTCAGCAGCCTGAGGCCCTCTCCATCCACCCTGCTCAGCAGCCTGAGGCCCTCTCCATCCACCCTGCTCTGCAGCCTGAGGCCTTATCTATTGTTTGGTGATGGCTGGTGGAGCTGTGAAAATGGCTCATATCCTGGTTCTTCTCTGCCTCATGTCTGTGTTGAATTCTGAAAAGTACTCTCATCATGAGGAGTTGAGTGAACTCATGACTGTCCTTGTAAAGGTTCCAGTGTGTTATACAAACAATTCCATTTTATTTTGTTATCCGAGCCTACTAGCTCGTTTAACTTTGGTTGTTGTGCTCGATATCCTTCCATTATGGTTCTTCAGGACTGCTTCTTGAACTCTGACACGCTTTTGTACCTAGCTAATCATGTTAAGGTAAAGGATGCGTTGTGTGCTTCGACTATAAGAAGAAGATGCCTGATTTTTTTGTTATTATTGCTTTCTGGTAACGTGCAGCTAAACCCTGGTCCGACTAATTGCAGCCAGATTGCCACTCCGGCTGATTTTAAGTCAAGATCTGGTTTGGGCCTCCTTCACCTTAATGTACGTAGTTTGTTGTAACTTGATTTTATTCGGATCTGGGCTGAATCTACTGATGCTGACATTATTGTTTTATCAGAAACGTGGCTTACCAAATCTATCTCTGACATTTCCATAAATGGTTACAGTATATATCGTACTGACCGACCTAAGAGAGGTGGTGGTGTTGCCATTTATGTGAAAAATAAGTTGTGTGCATCCTTGCTGGTATCTAAATCAGTTGGTAAACAATTTGAATTTTTGGCATTAAATATTGAGGTGTCTAAGGGCCTTGTAGTTACCGTGGTTGGCTGCTACAGGCCCCCTTCATCTGTCAGTGAGTCTTTGACCTCTCTGTCAAGCCTTTTACATCAACTTGATAACAAGGAAATTGTTTTACTTGGTGACTTAAACTTGGACTGGTTAACGTCTGTGTCAGAGGACTTAAAGGACCTTTGTGTCTCATTAAACATTACTCAGATTGTGGATAGTCCCACCTGTCTTAACATTAAATGTCCCAGTAAGTCATCTTTGATTGATCTCATTTTGACAAATGTCCCTCATAAATACTCTGCTGTGGGAGTATTTATTAATGATGTTAGTGACCACTGTGTTGTGGCTGCAGTTAGAGACACAAAGGTTCTGAAAGGTAAACCACGTATCATTATTAAACGTGACAGTAAGCACTTTGTTGAACAGGGTTTTTTATTTGACTTGTTTTATTTTGAGTGGAGCAAAATTTATTTAATTGATGATATTGAAATTCAATTCAATCAATCAATTTCATTTATAAAGCCCAATATCACAAATCACAATTTGCCTCACAGGGCTTTACAGCATATGACATCCCTCTGTCCTTAGGACCCTCACAGCAATTGCTTGGACATATTTTTATCAAGGTTTCAAGGAAATAATAGACAAACATGCACCTCTGTGTAAGTTTAGAGTGAAGGGCCGAGACAACCTCTGGTTTACAGCAGAATTATCTAGTCTTCTGCACAAAAGAAACAAGGCCTGGGCGAAGGCTAGAAAGACAGACTCTGAGACTGACTGGCTCCATTTCAGGCAACTTAGAAATATATTTACTTCTCAAGTTAAAAGTTCTAAATCTAAGTATTTTCTTTCTGTTAACACTGAAAACTTGAATGATCCTAGAAAATTCTGGAAAGCTATTAAAGCTTTATCTGTCAGTCAAAATGAATTGCCCCCCTGTATTGCCACAGAATCTGGCACTATATCTGACAGACCCACTATGCTGAACTGTTTTAATGAGCATTTTGTATCTTGTGGCTCACTGTTCGACTCCGTTTCTGACTCTGCTTCTGTGTACACTTCAGTTCCTGATCCTGTCCAAAGTGGCACAGATGAACCTTTCTGCTTTTCTCCATTTTCGGTTGCTGATGTACATGAAGCCTTGACCAAGTTAAATCCTAAGAAACCTGCTGGCCCTGACAACTAGGAACCCTTTTTCTTAAAAATAGCTGCAGATTTTATTGCACCACCTCTGACTTATCTTTTTAACCTTTCTGTTAGCTCTAACTCAATTCCAAAAAATATGGAAATCAGCCTATGTCCTCCCTCTACATAAAGGAGGAGAACCTAGTTAAGATTCTTGAAAATTTGGTGAGTGAGCAGTTAAAGGAGTTTTTAGGCGCAAATTACATTCTTTCTAAGCATCAGTCTTGCTTCAGAAAGAAACACAGCACTATAACAGCAGCTATGAAGGCAGTTAATGATCTAATTGACTCTGCTGACGAGAAGCAGTGCTGTGCAGCACTATTTATTGACCTTTCCAAGACCTTTGATACTGTTGACCATCTGATTTTGTGACAAAGATTGTCTAATATTGGTATTTCTGATCAGGCTCTGGGTTGGTTTGTGAACTATCTGTCAGAAAGGTCGCAGTGTGTTCAATTTGATGGGCTCACCTCTGAATGGTTAAACATTTGTAATGGTGTACCGCAGGGTTCTGTGTTAGGTTCGCTATTATTTTCAATTTATATCAATAATTTGGGTCATAATGTGGGTGGAGCTCATTTTCATTTTTATGCAGATGATACAGTGGTATACTGTGCTGCCCCCTCCATCATGGAGGCCCTTGCCAAATTGCAGACTGTTTTTAATATCATCCAGACTCAGCTTTTTCAACTAAAATTGCTTTTAAATCCTGACAAAACTAAGGTAATGTTGTTTTCAAACAGGTCAGAACCTGACAACACCTTAGGTATTGTTACAACTCAACCTGACGTGCTGACGTATTGCGGTAAGCGAGTTGTGTCATTTCCGGTGTTTCTGTGAATTCTGCTAGCCTGTTTTCTCACTACAGTTGCTTTAACGTCTACTTCAAGTCTTAACCCACACTGGTTCTGTTTAAGCACTTATAGCTCTCCTCCTTTCTACGACTTTCTCGCTAATCTCTTAGCTGTTGTTTGCACGTTACTAGCCTTGGTAGCTACATTAGCTTTACAGTTAGCGATGGCTTCTCCTTCTGCTCTTTCTTGCTCGGTGTGCCAAATGTTCAGTTATGCCTCTGCC
>NC_065519.1:35957810-35966680 GCF_006386435.1 Epinephelus moara
GGCAAATTGTGATTTGTGATATTGGGCTTTATAAATAAAATTGATTGATTGATTGATTGATTGATTGATTGATTGATTGAAAAGAAACTAGAGATTGTCTCCTGCTATGAGTATCTGGGCATATGGATAGACGACTGCCTGTCTTTTAAACCTCAGGTGAATAATCTTCTTAAAAAGCTGAGGTTGAAATTAGGGTTTTATTTTAGAAACGAGCTGTTTCTCCTTTGAGGCCAGAAAGAAACTAATTTCTGCAACCTTTTTACCACTTCTTGATTATGGTGATATTTTATATATGAACGCTCCAGTCCATTGTTTGAGGATGTTGGACACGTATCACAGTGCTCTGAGATTTGTCACAAACTGTGCAGTATTGACTCATCACTGTACTCTGTATTCCAGGATTGGCTGGCCCTCACTGATTATGCGAAGGCTCAGTCACTGGTACCTGTTTATCTATAAAGCCATGCTAGGCATGCTCCCTTCTTATATTTGCTCTTTGATTGTTCAGAAAGCTGGTGGTAGCTATAGCTTGAGATCGCAAGATGTTGTCCTATTGTCTGTACTATGTGTAAGGACTGAACTGGGAAAAAAGGCCTTTAAGTGCTCGGCTCCTCTTACCTGGAACAGCCTTCAAAAAGACCTGAATCTTGGGAGCCTTATCCCGCTGCCTGATTTTAAAGTTCTGATATCCTCAATGATAAATACATCGGTTGGTTCTTGTCATTGTCTGTAGGTATTTTAATGTCTGTAGGTATTTTAATGTCTGATACAGTGTCTTGTCTGTAACTTTTTTTGCTGCTGCTGTTTTGGCCAGGTCTCCCTTGAAAATGAGATCATTGATCTCAATGGGACTAACCTGGTATAATAAAGGTAAAATAAATAAAAAAATAAAATTAAAGTCAATCGGATAAAATCTCTAGGACTAATTCGATAATACAGGACCCCTAGAAATGGCCAAAAATGCACCAAAATTGCACAGTAAATTCAAAATGGCCGACTTACTGTTGGGTTTAGAGCATGCCTCCAAGAGGCTTTTTTGTTCATCTTGGAGTGTTACATAAGCCTACCAAGTTTCATACACCTGGGTTAAATTATCTTCGGGGGCTGTTTCCTCAAAATTTTGTAGGGGGCGCTACTGAGGGATTTTTTTTCATCCGAGCACAAAACCCTTAAAATATCAAATTTTTCACCAGTTCTGATACATCCTCGCCCTTCAGCCAAGGTCCCTAATAATAATTAACGCACCAAAAACAATAGGGTCCTCGCCCTTCAGCCGAGGTTCCTAATAATAAACGCACCAAAAACAATAGGGTCCTTGCCCTTCAGCCGAGGTCCCTGGTAACAACAAAACATGTACAACATTAACAACTTTTATCAATTAATATTTAAAAAAGTGCAACTGTAGCAGTCAACCAAACTGAATGAAATAACAACAAATTGTCTGTGGGCTACAGTCCACTTCCAAAAAAGTAACAATAAATAACAAACGACAGTAACGATAATGCGTGCTATACAGAGTTATCCTGAGACCGCAACGGGTACTGTCCATTTTTTCTTTGACTTTTTTTTTACTAAGTGAGCAAGCCATATTTAAAAGGTTTTTGTAAAAGGTGAACACTGGCTGCAGTGAGTTACTTGAATGAGCCTCAGATGAGTAGATCGAATGAGTGTCATCTGAAGGCATGTTTCAATTAAAGGGATATAAGTCAAAGAAATCTGACCTTTTATATAAGGGTATGAAGTTCATTAATGCCACCAATTTGCTTAACTTTGATTGCTGACTTAGAAATGGTGCAAAATCTGAAAGATTTTGTAGTAATTTTGCATGTCATACAGTAACTCCTTGTGTTTTTAAATGGTACTAAATCCTCAAACTTTCTGATTATTTCCAGGTTTACACAAAATTTTATACATATAAATATATATATATATATATATACATATATATATATATATATATATATATTAGGGATGCACCGAAATTAAAATTTGTGGCCGAAGCCGAAGCCGAATATTATTAAACGCTTGGCCGAATACCGAGTACCGAATACCGAATATCATTGTTTAGTTTTTCATTAGTTTTTGCGGATGAACCCCCTCCAGATTAGTGTTGTCATGGTACCAAAATTGGGACCCACTGTGCGATACCAATGAAAATATCATGGTTCTGAGTAGTATCACAATACCACAGCGAAAATGAGGCAGATGTGCCTTTTGTCATTTATGAAAAGATAAATCACTTTTCTATAATACATCAATGATATTTCAATGGAATAAATTACTTATTGACGTATTCATACTTCAAAAACAGCATCAATAAGTGATTAACATAGGGGGGATCAAAATAAAATAAATAAAATAAAAATCAACCAGCCACCCTCATCCCCTGACAGTCCCTTCATAAGTAATGAACAGTCCCTAAAGTACAGTGAGGTTTGTGGGCCGTTACTGCCAGAAAGAGAAAAATGTGAAAGGCTCGTTTCTCCTCTGACACATCACATACCTGTGTTCGGCTGGCTCGGCTGTTCAGGTACTTCTGGGCAGTCATGACACCAAGAAGAGGATATTATTGGAACCGACTTCTCCGTCGCCCGGTAAGCCGATGGCCGCCGAATTTGACAGGAATACATTAACGTTAATGTCTGTGTCTGTGACCCCCGTTCAACCCACAATCGGTGGGATTCGCCTTTCGTTTCTGCTGCTGGTTGAAATCTGCTCGCACAGCATGCTGAATGATTTAAGCCTATTTTGCTCGCTCAAAACTATTTTTAGTCGCAAATGCGAGTGCCGTGACGGACGGATCGCCACACTGCCGATATTTTATTCCGCCCGTCACGGCACGCCGTTTGATTGCATTATCAAAACGCCGCTATTATTCGGCCTTGCTTTTAACTTATTCCACCGAATACCAAATGTGTGTTTTTTTTGCAATATTCGGCCGAATATATTTGGTTACCGAATATTCGGTGCATCCCTAATATGTATATACATACATTAGGGATGGGAATTGATAGGATTTTATTGATATCAATGCCATTATCGATTCTGTGTAGAAAAAGTAGACCTTACAGGTTTTTGGTGTCAACAACATAAATTTTATTGAGTTTCTATTCTAAACAAGAGATGAGTGCTAAGTAAGTAAACAAAATATGAAATTGGTCCACTGCTATCATCTAAAATGGAACAAATGAAAGAATATTTGTACAGCATTTGTTTTCATCTATGTCAAATAACGTTACAGAATCTGTTGTCACAGTACCAAAATTGGGACCCACGGTACGATACTAGGGAAAGTATCACGGTTCTGAGTAGTATCACAATACCGCAGCAAAAATTAGAGAGATGTGCCTTTTGTCATTTATAAAAAGATAAATCACTTTTCTATAATACATCAATGATATTTCAATGGAATAAATTACTTATTGACTTATTCATACTTCAAAAACAGCATCAATAAGTGATTAACGTGGGGGGATCAAAATAAAATAAATAAATAAAATAAAAATCAACCAGCCACCTTCCTCCCCTGGCAAGTTAAGAACAGTCCCTTAAGTGCGGTGAGGTTTGTGGAAATGTGAATGGCTCGTCACATCACTGTGTGCCGCCACTGCTCGGCTGTTCAGGTACTTTTGGACAGTCATGACACCAAGAAGACGAAATTATTGGACCTGGAGCCGGGCTTCTCAGTCACCGGTAAGCTGTTATCTTGCGCCGCGGAGCACTATAGCCGCCCTATTTGACAGGAATACATATTCCTGTCGTGTCTGTGACCCCCGTTCAACCCACATCCAGCAGGATTCGCCTTTCGTTTCAGCTGCTGGTTGAAATCTGTACTGGCACAGCATGTTGAATGATTTATTTTGCTCACACAAAACTATTTTTAGTCGCAAATGTGAGTAACGTTAAAATGCTCGCACAGTAGAGCCCTGTAGTGGAAAACAAATCACTGTAGCATTGGTGGTGTTTCCGCCCTTGCGTGTAATTACAGTGCTGCATAAATTGCAGTCATGCTGTTGTGATGAGTGAATGTCATGAGTCTTTTTTGGTGAAGTGAAGCCAAGCTTTCAACCGCTTCTGTCTCTCCACCATTACCTCTTCTTTGTTGTTGAACGTACTGCTGACCGATGAGTGTGATGTGCGTCATTGACGTAAAGATTCGGCGTAATGAAAAGAATCGATAAGGGAATCGTTAAGCATAAAGGCTAATGATGTCGATGAATTGAACCAGTTGGAACCGGTTCTCGATTCCCATCCCTAATACACATGGCCTTATCTTACCTGTAAATCATGCCAGTGGAATAAGAGGTGCTGTCCCTGAGTGAAACATGGTTCATCCTGAGGAAATCCTCCAGGTTTTTGAGCTGAGCAGCAGCACGAACCTCTCTCAGACGCTGAAATTCTGCTAACTGGCTACTGCGCTGCTGCTTTTCTTCCTGCTCCAGTGCTTGCTCTGACAAGAAACAGCTCAGGCCACTGTGCACACTCTCACTCATGGATGACAGGGACAGTATCTTGCCTCCTGACGCGCTGCTGATGCTACCGCTTCGACATATCCCACTGCTGTCTCGACTCCCAGGTGGCACCCCTCCACTGCTCCCAAGCTTGGGCATCTAGAAGTTGATGACAAAACAAATTATGTTGTCACAGTTAGATAGGTGTGTGGTTGAGCCATGATTATAAATACGACCAACAGCACTCTTGTCAAACCTTCCCACATTACATAATCACAGTTGTGTTCCGTGGTCTTGGCTCTACTTGCTAAATAAGTGCAAACACACAATAACATATGAGTGATTGATGTATGTTTATGTGGATGAACATGCACATGTTAAAACAGTGCAAGATCTGTATCTTCATAAAGACCTTTTTAGGGCTGATGTCACGATGACGTCATTTTATTAGCTGGAGGCAAAACACGACTTGCCACCACAGGGCTGTAGGCTACATAGGAGTCTTAAAAATTTGTCTTGTGTTATTGGGAGCCAGAATAGAAGGAGTCATGCCTCAAAACTCAAATTTTATCGCATACCAGTCGCCACTGCCCCTCAACAAAAACGAAGACAACTATAGTTAAATGCGATAAGACTAAAGGACTGGACGGAAGCGATCATCAAAAATGCTCACATGTGCAGCGCACAATTCATATTAGGTTAGGAAAAAAGTATTTACCGTTGTAGGTATGAATAACGTTAGTTAATAATGCTTATTAATTATTAATGGACTATTAACGGTTTATAGTTGCACTCATTATAACATTTTTAACAATATATTAAGCATTTATTAATGATGTCCAAATGATTTATATACCTTTAAGAAACTGGTTGTAAAACATCAATAAACATTAAATATGTAGAGGCCTCTTATTTGTAGCACTTTGTGAATGGTTAATATTTGGTTTATAAACTATCGATAAACATTGCTTAGATGGTTATTGTAAAGTTGCAACTGATGTTTGTAATACTTTGTAAATTAGATTAGATTAGATTAGATTAACATTATTGTCCACCTTAGTGGAAAATTGTCTTTGGCTCCTCCAACATTAAGTTACATTACAAACAAAGTCACAAGACACTTCCCACCATACATCACAAAACAATTGTGCAAATAGACAAGAAATACCAGCAGATGAATGGTATAGCAGGTGACAATATAAACCAGATAAAACACTTAAAATTCTTTGCTTTTCCTGGTGCTGTCATTTTGCATTCAGTGCTTGTATGGCATATGGAATGAAAGATTTCTTATATATGTTACGGCTCGTCCTCGGGGCCCTGAATCGGCAGCCGGATGGAAGCAATTCAAACTCTGAATTTAAAGGGTGTGAAGCATCTCCAGATATATGTCTGGCCTTCCTACCTACTGCCCTGTTAAATACCTCACAGAGCTGTTGTTGGGGCTTACCAACCACTTTCCCTGCAACCTTGACAATAGTGGAGAGCTTGTTTTTACACTAAAATTGCCGTTCCAGGCAGTTATGTTGAACTGCAGTACACTTTCAACCAGGCCTCTGTATGCCATTTCAAGTATATGTTGACTTACACCAAAGCTCTGGTGTAAGTCATGGTTAATAATTGGTTTATTAACCATCTATAAACATTACTTAGATGGTTATTGTAAAGTTGCAACTAATGTTTATAATAATTATTTAATGATTAATAAGCTGCTTGTAAACGATCAAGTAACGTTTATTGGGCATCATTAAATTTTTTATTGGTGATCTCTTAGAGAGATCATTTCTTTACCAATAACAGAATTGCAGTTGATTTTTATGATCAACTTTAAACACATTTCTGAAAAAACCTTAAAGTTAATGTTGATTTGCAGCACTGCACTACAAATAAACAGGGTGGGAGAAAGACGAGATTTAAAAAAGTCAACACAACAGATAATTAATAAAACCTTTATTACAAAACTGCAATTGCCATGCAAACATTATTTTTTAAAATATTTAACATGAAAGTGAAACAAAAATTAGGGCTGGCCTGATAAATTTGAAAAATGTTCGTCTTAAATTTAAAAGAAAAGTAACAGTGAAAATTACCTTTAACAGTAGCCTACTATTCTGTATTAATAAATAACGTCCAGTGGCAAATGGTCATGTTTAAGCTTTTTACCTAACATATGTTCCAACATCACGGCAGCCGGATGCCCAGCCAATTACTTCTGCTCCCTCTTGTTGTATGGTATGAGCTTACCTGCTGCTTTATTTTTTAGCTGTTTTGGCCCTGACTTCTGCATCATTTTGAATCATGTATTCAGATTTGCTGAAAAAGTCAGCTATCTTATCTCTTTTATGGAATCCTGCCAGTAGCTTTTCAAACTTATCTGGGCAAGCTATGGCAAGCTCCGGGATTGCCGCTTTACATCTCACCGTCAGCTCTGTCACATCAGCGAATGCACATGCTTCGCCCAATTTCTTTCCACTGTTGTATGCTCAACACCCTCTTGTATCTGGCAATGATCTCCGTAGGACGACAGGCTACAAAAGTAAGAGAAGAGTTAATAAATAAGGATGAACTGGTCAATCAATAAATCACAAAGTAGCACACAACTACTGGGATATCTCAATTTACAAACCCTAAGGGCACAGCTGATAATTCACCATATCCAATTCAACTTCTACAGCTGTGACTAGTCTTACATCATCGCAAGTATTTATATTTGTATGCATAGCTAGCTGCTATGCTTACTACTGCAGTAATTTAATTCAGTAGTAAAATAAATTAGCTCAATGTGCCAAGAATTACATTTGAAAAACCAGAGGTGGAAAGTAACTAATTACATTTACTCACGATACTGTAATTGAGTAGTTTTTTTTGTGTGTAATTTTTTCAGTAGTTTTTGAAATCTGTAATTTTACTTTTACTTAGGTAAATTTTGACTGAAGTATTGTACTTTGCTACATTTGAAATCACATCCATTACTAAGTAAAAACAAAACAAAACAAAAAAGTTTTCGGCTAAATGGAAACCAAAAGGGTGAATCTCGGAAATCTCGCGTGGAATTGACCCAGAACAAGCTGCCGGTGCTGGCGAGTTACTGGAGACAGAGATGGAGGAGGGTGGGAGTGCTTCGGCAGAAGCACTAGCAGATGCAGCAGTTGAAATGAACGAAGAAACAAACGAAACAAAAGAAAACCGCGTGTGCACAGTCCCGTTTATAATTATCAGTCAGAAAAATGCGGCCCGAACCGTGCTCTTGTGTGCTCACCTGTGTGTGTATTTGCATGAAATTATGTGACTATTGCACAAGAACACATTGCGATGGCGATGCTCTAATGATATTGTGCAGCCCTAAATTGAATTGAATTCTATGGTTCATCATAGAAAAATATTGGATTGGATTTATGACCCCTGGACCATTTTTGCACTGCATAGCAGTGACCCCCATCAAGTTGTTAGAAGTAACTTCTACTTTAAGTACCTTTTAAATAAACTACTTTTTACTTTTACTTGAGTAGATTTTTAGATGGGTAGCTTTACTTGTACTTAAGTAGATTTTCATCAAAGTAAAGGTACTTTTACTTGAGTAGAATTTTTCAGTACTTTTTCCACCTCTGTGAAAAACACATCTCTTTCCAGAAATCAAAACATGGTTACTCAAGATAATCCACAAACCTTGTGAACAGTTTCATGGAAAACTATTATGGCAGTCATCTTTGGTAGAAAATAGTTCTCTATGAGACTGCTCACAACAGTGACTGTGGATAATCTTGAATTACCGGGTCATGATTTCTATAAGGAAACATTGCCTTCGAGTTTGTCCAATGTATTTTTTGGTGCTTTGAGCACCACAAACCCAGTGCCATTCAATTCCATTGTACTGGGGTGATAGTAGACATCTCTACAGCTGATGTCTCTAAACCTTGCCAAATCACACAGAGACTGTCTTGATGGATTGATATCACTCTGGGGAAGAGGAAAAATATGTTGGTGTTTTTTCTTTTGTATTTTTTTGTAAACTTCTCCTTTAAATGATGGGTGGTTAGAATTTCAAACAAAAATTTACATCCCTAAGCACAAATGTTTCAGATTTCTAATCTAACATTAATTAGGGGTGTCAAATTATCGCGTTAATTTCAAATAATTAATTACAGCCATATTTAACGCGATATGTTTTTTGATCGCGTTAATCTCATTTTTAATCTCTAACTTTACTGTTTCTGTATGCCACAGAGTTGCCTTTTATAAAATCCGTCTGTAGGCGTATGATTGGGCTTCTTTGTGCTTGAGTTGTGGGAGAGCTGCAGCACTACAGAGCAGAGCCCAGCATCAGCATTGATGACTGTCCCCTGCAGTGGTGGTCTGCTCACTCAGGAGCCTATGAAAAGCTGTCTGCCCTAGCACGCAAGTATCTGACCTCCCCGGCAA
>NC_065519.1:35967118-36002596 GCF_006386435.1 Epinephelus moara
CCACTTTTTGTAATATATATCAATCTTTTGATCATCTGCCACAATAATGTAATGAATTTAAATGAAAATACCTCAAGTTGAGGGCTTTTCTCAGCAATTTTGAGATGAGATTAAAAAAGAGATTAATTAGATCAATTAATTACAGATCATAATTAATTAATCTCTCCATTTTTTAAATCTCTTGACAGCACTAACATCAAGAAAACTTTTTTAAATAAGAACCCTTCCCCGTTATTCACCTCTTCTGCCAAGTGTCTTTTCTTTTGCCACCTTCTTCTTCTTCTTTCCCTTTTCGATGTGGCTCTTTTTGTTGTCCCTATTCTTTTTGTACCGTTTTCTTCTTTTCTTCTCATCTTCTGAAAGGGGGGAGGAGGAGGACGAGGAGGAGCAGGAGCTGGAATTGTCAGATGAAGAGGAGGAGGTGGCTGATGAGGAAGAGGGGGGGTGCAGATGAGGATGTTGACTCCGTCACTACAGCATTGGCCTGGGCTAAAAAGAAGAGAAAATTGTGTAGTGTAAATAATGATAATAATACTAATAATAACTAGAACTGCAAGCAGTTATGAAAGGGGTCCAAGCCTCCCCGCGCAACTCGGCCTCCACGCCCCATAGAGCCCTCGATAGTCGGCCCCAAAAGACGACGGGCTATGGGCAAGCGTCAGGACACAGGCCAACGTCTGAGCTGCAGTATTCACCATAATGGGAAGTGCATTGGTAGCACTAAAGGCTGAATGCATTTGTTGCAATAAGTCACACCCACTTTGACCAATCATTACCAAACTTTGCAGCTGGTCTCAGGACTGTCCCCACATCAGGCTCACCTATTTTTGTACAAATCCGATCAACTTTTATGAAATGTGATATTTCTGGGTTTACAGCGTCCACTAGTGGCCAATTTGGGCCAAATTTGGCACGGAGCCTCTGAACGACCTCTGGAACAAGTGTGTTAAGTGTCATGTTGATATGTTCAGCCTGCAAAAATATGGAACAATATGTGTATTTTAGCTAGCAAAAAGTTTTTGTCGTTTATAATTCACACATTTTTTGACTGGGCAAAATTCTTTTGATAACTTTAGATCAAGACCATTTTGAGAGTTGACGTGCCAAGTTTCATGCAGTTTGGACAAAATCTGTAGGAGGAGTTCGAAAAAGTAGGTTTTGGATGTGTAGCAATGTAGCGAAGGAAATGTATGGCCGAAGTGGGCAGGGCCTATGTCAGCAAATCCAGCTCTATTTAGGGAATACGTGGATATAAAGTTTATGGATATGTGATTTAAAATGTGAAAGTAACAGGAAAAAATGCGTTTGCATCTGTTATAGCGCCACCTAGTGAAGTAACTGCGCAATTTTTGGTAAGGTAGGTTTGTGTCCTATTCTACATGTACTCTATAAATTTCACAGCCCTCAGTACAATACTTCAGCTGAAACAAATATTTGTTGTTTATCTTGTAATAAGCCATGCCCACTTCGACCACTCATGACCACCTTCAATATATGGCCTCAGGAATGGCCCTACATCATACCCACCAAATTTCATAAAAATAGCCGTTTATGAGATATAAACTTCCCATGTTTATAGCGCCCCCTAGTGGCCAATGTTCACCAACTTCAGGTCACACCCTCACAGTCACATACTAACTAAGGATCTCAGGTTTGGGTTTGATAGCTTTTAATTTGACAAAGATATGGAACAGTTTGCATTTTCATAGCTATCTACAAAAATTTGTTCATCAATTATTCGTACATTTTTTGACCGGGCAAAATTCTTTTGACAACTTTAGATAAGGTCCATCTTGTGAGTCTAGGTGCCAAGTTTCATGCAGTTCGGACAAAATCTCTAGGAGGAGATCAAAAAAGTACATTTTGCAGTTTTTGCCATTTTTTGTGGGAAAAAAGTTAGGCGGAAGTGGGCGGGACCATGCACAAGTGATGCAGCTCCATTCAGGGTATCCATCGATATAAGGCTTTTGAATGTGTGACATACAGTGTGGGAGTTAAATGCCAAAACGCGTTGGCCTGGATTGTAGTGCCCCCTGCAGGTACATATGTGTAATTTCTTGTGTCTGAGGTCCTTGCAGGGGTCTGGACCAACCCTCCAAATTGCAATGCCCTCCCTTACACGGTGTAGCCTGCAGCACTTACTTACAGAAAGATAATAACAATTAAAGCTGCAAGCAGCTGTGATCGGGCCCTCGCTCCCCCATGTAACCGTGGGGGCCTGAGGCACGTGGGGGCTGTGGCACGAAACGAGAAAGGAGAAAAAACCTGGCAGGAGAGAAAAAACGCAATGTTTCGTTCATCCACCAGGTGGTGCTACGAGCGTAACCAGATGTGGCCACGTGCGTTCAGGGGTGGACCCTCATCACACATGTGAAATTTCGAGCAAATCGGACAATGCATGAAGGATTTATATCAAGTTGATGTTCCGTGGCGAAGGATGAAAAGTCGCCGCCGCCGCAGCAGCCTGCAACATGACAGGACACATGTGTCACTGTGGAGATTCATCAGCTTCATTGTCATGTGGCCACAAAATGTAGTTGATCAAGTCAGGAGCTTGGGGTTCGTGTTTGTCACTGTAAAAGATGGCATTTCCTGTTTCCACAAGGGGGCGCCATGAGCAAGATTGCCTATGAGCATATGGAGGCATTGAGGGCAGGGCTGTTATCATGTACAGAAATTTTGAAGCAGTTTGGATGAATTATGTGGGAGAGAGAGCTGCTTGAATATGCATGGCGATGGATCAAAAATGGCAGCGCCAATAGCAGCCATGCCCTTTGACCTACAGACATGCAGAGCACAACCTTTGACCAGCATGGTCTCTGGATGATCTGTAAAAAAATCTTAAGTCGATTGGATGAAATCCCTGGGACTAGTTCGTTAAAATACAACATGTGGAAATCACGCCAAAATGACAAGTCAAAATCAAAATGGCCAACTTCCTGTTTGGAGTAGACCATTGGTGCCAGAGACTTTTATGTGTGTCTGGACAACATACACATGTGTACCAATTTTCATGTTCCTACTCTAAAAAAACCCCTATGGGGAGGGGTTTTTGAAAATTTGAAGGGGGCGCTATAGAGGCATTTTGTCCCCCCCATGGGCGATGAACCTATGAGATGCAAGAGCTCGCCATTCTTGACCTGTGTATCATTTTTTTATGAGGAGATGAGGTCGTTGAAGCCATCAAAAAGCCAAACGTATTTAGTGGCGAGTGATCGATAGTTGCCACACTGCCACAGGGACACCATTAGACGTAGCTTCACAGCGTTCATAAGGTAGCTTCACCAACTTGTTCTGCATGCATTAGAAGTGGAATGAAGTTGATGCGGTCAAGTTTGTGGCATTAGTACATGTTAAAGTAAAAACTGGTCACTTCCTGTTACCACCGGGGAGCGCTATGAGTAAGGTGGAATATTAACATACCGAGGCTTTCGGGGCAGAGCCATCATCATGTCGAGCAAGTTTGAAGCTGCTGAGATCAAGTATGTGGGCGGGAGAGCCGTTCGAAATTCGATGGCAAGAAAACGAAAAGTCGCCAAAATTTGTCACGCCCTAGCGGCCACGCCCCTTGACATAGAGAAAAGCTTTTAATAACTTTTGATCAGCATGTTGTCAGGATGATCTGTAGTGAATTTGAAGTCGATCGGACGAAATCCCGAGGAGGAGGAGTTCAAATTTAAGTTGCGGAAATCGCCATAACGAAAAAATTCAAAACAAAATGGCTGACTTCCTGTTGGGATTTTACCATGACGTCAAGAGACTTTTTTGTGCGTCTCGGTATGATACATGTGCGTACCAAATTTTGTTTGCCTACGACAAACTAACCCCAAGGGGAGGGGTTTTTGAAAATTTGTAGGGGGCGCTATATCGGCATTTCGCGTCAACAATGTGCAAAGGCCCAAAAATATCGAATTTCAGATCCGGCTGGACGAATGTGGAAAGGGGCGAAAGTGGGACATGAAATGTCGGAATAATAATAATAATAATAATAATTAAAGCTGCAAGCAGCAATGACGGGCCCTCGCAGTCCACGCGCGTCGGGGCATGCTGCCATCGGGAGGCGTGCACCTAGAAGTCTTGTCAGTTGTAATAAATAAAAAAATAAACGTTATCTCTTACTTACATTTCCAGTATACAGGTAGGCACCTAACCCACGTATGTATTTTTCCAAAAAGTAGAAGCTGAATACATGCCCAATAGTTCAAGGTCTTCTGACTCTTTAAAAGTTGACATGGTGTCTCTAGCTCAAAGTATGAGGGACAAGAAGAGGTTGAAAGTCGATGAGTTTTGAAGAGGATTTGAAGATTTTCCAATTTACTTCCATTCACACTAATTAGACTGCCACCAGAGCGCCACCTATTGGCCGATTTGTACCGAATTTTGCACAAACCCTCATCGGGCCATGGAACACAGTTAGCAAAAGTGTTGTGGTAATCCGACTGTATTCGGTCAAGATATGAAAGACTGTCTGTTTTGAAAACAATATGCAGGAATTTGTTGTTTTATATTTTGGGTGTTTTTTGGACTATCAAAATTCTTTTAATAACTTTTTGTCAGGAGGGTCCACAGATGCTACATGCAAAGTTTGGTGCAAATCAGTCAAATTGCCTGGGAGGAGTTCGAAATAGTAGGTTTTTCATTGTTCGTGCTTTTGCGAATGAAAATTTAATGCAAATGTGGGCATGCCTTACATCACACAATTCAGCTCAATTCAGGGAACACTGTGATATAAGGTTTCAAAACATGCAACATGTTATGTGGGAGTTGTGGGCCAAAAAACGCTTTTGCATTGAAAATAGCACCACCTGCTGGTCATTTTTGGTGTGTGAGTTACAGGGGCCAGTCTATACCACCCCTATCAATTTTATTTCCATGAGTGTTATGGTGTTGGCACAGTGCCAAATATTAAATTAGACGGCCACCAGAGCGCCACCTGGTGGCGGATTGGTAAGTCCTTCGTCCGATATCCTCAAGAGGGCATTAACAATAATTTTACCAAGTTTTGTATTAATCCGCCCAACCGATGTTGAGATATAAAATACTTCACAGCACTTCCTGTTTAGAACGAAATCTGCAGGAAGTTTTTATTTAAAAAAAGAGCTAAAGAGCGCCCCCTTGTGGTTATCACTCCAAATTTTGCACAGAGCCTCAAGGGCTCATGGGGAAGTGGTAATCTGAGTTTCATGTCATTCGGATACACCAATGTGGAGATATGCAGCACTTCCTGTTTAGAACGAAATCTGCAGGAAGTTGCTATTTAATAACTTGAGTATTGTTTGGAATATCGAAATTCTTTTAATAACTTTTTGTCGGGAGGGTCCACAGATGCTATCTGCAAAGTTTCATGCCAGTTGGTGAAATTGCCTGGGAGGAGTTCGAAGAAGTAGGTTTGCAATATTTTGCGAATTTGCAGAAAAAAACGGTAGGCCTAAATGGGCGGGGCCTATACCACAAGATTCAGCACAATTCACTGAACGTGTGGATATAAGGTTTTTGAATGTGCGACAAAGTATATGGGAGTTATGAGCCAAAACGCACTTTCCTCAATATATAGCGCCACCTAGTGGTGGAAATTCAGGACGACAATGGATTATAAAATTTTTCGCCAGGTGTGACTTATATTCCAAGTTTGGTCAGTTTTGGGGTATGTTGAGGCAGTGAAAAATGCGATCATATGGGCGGAAGAAAAAAAATAAATAAATAAATAATCGGGAGAAAAACAAAACAATAGGGACCTCGCAGGTCTGTGACCTGCTCGGGCCCTAATAATAATAAACAGCGCGATTACAATAGGGTCCTACGGACGACTTCGTCGTTGCTCGGGCCCTAATTAAAGC
Source organism: Epinephelus moara (assembly GCF_006386435.1). Lineage (NCBI taxonomy): Eukaryota > Metazoa > Chordata > Actinopteri > Perciformes > Serranidae > Epinephelus > Epinephelus moara. The sequence continues at coordinate 35,972,956 of NC_065519.1, forward strand.
TGCAAGCAGCTGTGATCGGGCCCTCGCTCCCCCATGCAACCATGGGAGCCTGAGGCACGTGGGGGCTGTGGCACGAAACGAGAAGGGAGAAAAAACCTGGGCCAGGTGCGTTCAGGGGTGGACCCTCATCACACATGTGAAATTTCGAGCAAATCGGACAATGCATGAAGGATTTATACCAACTTGATGTTCCGTGGCGAAGGATGAAAAGTTGCCACCGCCGCCGAGGCAGCCTGCAACATGACAGGAAACGTGTGTCACTGTGGACACTGCCATCAACTTGATCGTCATGCGGCCACAAAATGTAGTTGATCAGGTCAGGAGCTTGAGGTTGGTGTTTGTCAGTGTAAAAGATGGCATTTCCTGTTTCCACAAGGGGGCGCCATGAGCAACATTGCCTACGAGCATATGGAGGCATTGAGGGCAGGGCTGTTATCATGTACAGAAATTTTGAAGCAGTTTGGATGAATTATGTGGGAGAGAGAGCTGCTTCAATATGCATGGCGATGAATCAAAAATGGCAGCGCCATAGCAGCCACGCCCTTTGACCAACAGACATGCAGAGCACAACTTTTGATCAGCATGGTCTCTGGATGATCTGTAAAAAATTTGAAGTCGATTGGATGAAATCCCTAGGACTAGTTCGTTAAAATACAACATGTGGAAATCACGCCAAAATGACAAGTCAAAATCAAAATGGCCGACCCCTGTTTGGAGTAGACCATTGGTGCTAAAGACTTTTATGTGCGTCTGGACAACATACACATGTGTACCAATTTTCATGTTCCAACTCCAAAAAAAACCCTATGGGGAGGGTTTTTTGAAAATTTCAAGGGGGCGCTATAGAGGCATTTTGTTCCCCCCATGGGTGACGCCCCTATCAGATGTGGAGCTCACCATTCTTGACCTGTGTATCAATTTTCATGAGGAGATGAGGTCGTTGAAGCCATCAAAAAGCCAAACGTATTTGGTGGCGAGGGAGGCGCCATAGCAAATCGCTAACGAAAAAATTCAAAACAAAATGGCCAACTTCCTGTTGGGATTTTACCATGACATCAAGAGACAGTTTTGGGCGTCTCGGTATGATACATGTGCGTACCAAATTTCATTTGCCTACGACAAACTAACCCCAATGGGGAGGGGTTTTTCAAAATTTGTAGGGGGCGCTATTTCGGTATTTCGCGTCGACCATGTGCAACCGCCCAAAAATATCGAATTTTAGATGCGGTTGGACGAATGTGGAAAGTTAGAAGCATTTTGAAATTTGGGAAAGGGGCGAAATTGGGGCACGAAGTGCTCTGGCCCTAAAAATCCTTGCATTTCAATAGGGTCCTCGCACCGCTAGGTGCTCGGGCGCTAGGTGCACCGCTAGGTGCTCACGGACGACTTTGTCGTCGCTCAGGCCCTAATAATAATAATGAACAGCGCAATTTCATTAGGGTCCTCCACGGACGAGTTTGTCGTCGCTCGGGCTACTAGACCCTAATAATAATAAACAGCGCGGTCCTCCGCGGACGACTTCGTCGTCGCTCGGGCCCTAATAATAATAAACAGCGCGATTTCAATAGGGTCCTCTGCGGACGACTTCGTCGTTGCTCGGGCCCTGATAGTAATAATAATAAACAGCACGATTTCAATAGGGTCCTCCGCGGACGACTTCGTCGTCGCTCGGTCCCTAATAATAATATCAATAAACAGCATCAACTCATTTCTGTCAAAGTTAGACATCGCATGCAGGAGTGACTCTGCATATCTTTGATACAGTGCTGGAATGACATATTTCACAATTTGTATCACTTCCTCTTTCCACTAGAGGGAGTTGGAGAGCGCACTAATTATACATCATGTTTTTATACATCAAATATACACCACAGCATGTAACTTTAGGATAAATCGAAAGGTAGGTGTTTGCTGAGACATATTTCCTGTCACCACTAGGTGACACTATGAATATCAGGAAATATGGTCATATGAATGTTTTCAGGTCAGGACTAATATGAATCATGTGAAGTTTGGTGGATATCGGACCATTTCCGCCAAATTCATAGCAATTTCGTTTTTCATGGCGAGACCTCAAAATTCAACACTACGCAGCGGGCACGCCATTCAACATTGGGCAGATCCTGTAATAACTTTTGGTTGCAACATAGTCAGGCTCACATAAACCAAGTTTGGAACAAATCTGATTAAATCTGTAGGACAAGTTTGTTAATTTACAAGCCCTGGAAATGGGCTAAAATGAGTAAATTCAAAATGGCGGACTTCCTGTTGGGTTTGGAGCATGGCTCCAAGAGGCTTTCTTGTACATGATAGAGTGTTACAGGTGCCTACCAAGTTTCATACATGCAGGTCAAACCAGCTTTGGGGGCTGCTTAATTTAAATATTCTAGGGGGCACTGTTGAGCCATCTTGGTGCGCTTAATTTAAATATTCTAGGGGGCACTGTTGAGCCATCTTGGTGCATCAAACCACAAAAATCACACCAGACAACAGGACTTGCGACCTGTGATGTGTATGCCACGTTTGGTGAATTTTCAAGCATCCCTTGTCCCTTCAAAACAACATCGTGTTTAATGGCGAACAAGGCAGCACCACGGTGACAGCGTTTGATGAAAACTCAAGTGCTTCATTTTTAAGTATCATCAAGGTCTAAGGACTTAGATCAGCAAGTTTGAGGTGGGTCTGATTAACCTGCTGGAAGAGGGACATCAAAGAATGTACAAAGTAACTTTCTCTTGCCAGTAGGTGGCGCTATGGCGGTGATTCAAAATTCCTCTGTAGATCTGTTCAGGGCTGGACTGTCATGATATGTGTGAAGTTTTGGCAAGATATTCCCACGTGGAGTCAAGTTACAGCACGTTTATCATCACGGCGAAACATCAAAGTTTGCCGCCAGGCCATGGCCACGGCCTTCGACGAAAACTCACAGTTTCCACAATAAAGCGTCATCAACGTCTTATGGCTTTTTTGACCAAGTTTGAGGTGGATCTACTCAATTCTGTAGGAGATGTACATTGAAGTCTAAGACATGACATTTCCTGTTGCCAGTAGGGGGCGCTATGTTTATCTCTAATTATTGACATGTAGATGTGTTCAGGATGGGACTGTCATCAATCCTGTGAAGTCTGGGCAAGATTGGACCATGTATGCTGGAGTTATAAACTACTTCCTGTTTAGTGGCAAGACCCCTAACTTTGACGCCATCCCACGGTCACACGCATTGACGAAAACTCAAGCTTTTGATAACTTTTCATCTTCAAGGTCTTGGGGTGGGACAGACCAAGGTTGGAAGTCGATAGGATGAAATCTCTAGGACTAGTTCGTTCATTTATGACACCTGGAAATGGCCAAAAATGCACCAAAATTGCACAGTAAATTCAAAATGGCCGACTTCCTGTTGGGTTTACAGCATGCCTCCAAGAGGCTTTTTTGTACGACTCTGAGGTCGTAGGTTAAACTAGTAGCTTTATTTGATCTTTGTGCTTCACTGCAGTTGAGGCAGTGGTCATATATCTGGAAGAACAAAACTGATTCTGATACTGAGATTAGGTATGTAGAGAAAGTACGTTTGAGGAGAAAGAAAAACACTTACCCAACTTTCTGGCAAATGGAGGCCATCTCCTTGTTCAATTTCCGGATTTTCAGTCTCAGCAGATTCTCTTTTCTTAGCCTTTTTAATCATGACTGCTGCTGTTTGACTCATGCCTGAAAATGAGAGGAATAAAGCTGAGTGCATCTAAATTCATGTTGTAAAAAATGTTAAGTACATGTCATAATTATGTGAAATGCTGGTTAAGGGGGTTGGAACAAAAGTAGAATATTAGAACATAATGGGAGATAGTCTGAACATGATTGTGACTAATGGGTAATGATACTGTACAAAATGTACAGGTTCTTTAAAGCCCCAGTTATCTGAACACCAACCGAACGGGCCATTTAACCAACGCGCCGATTTAATAGAACGGAGCACATAGGCTACTGACCTGTTGCCAAACCCGGTCTCACACCATTTCTTGTCATATTCACAGTTGTTACCGGCCAGCCCTTCACTTTAAGACGGTGGCCGTGTGGGTGTGACGTAGTAGATGTTGTGGGAAGTAAAGTGACGTGTACGGAGTATGGAGTGTACAGACGGGAATGCACCGTGAAAATAGTACTGTTCATTCTACAGGTGGTTGCAGTCTTTTTACAGTGTTTAGACAGGCTCCAGTTACAGCATAGTCTCTGTGAGAAGGCCCTGTGTTATGTTATGTTATGTTTTCCTGCTGTAGAGGAGAAATAAAGGTGCCTCTGCACGGACGTTAGCTCTGCATCTTCATTCTTCAAGCAGAATTGGTCCGGCAACAAGCCAAGTTGTAAAGACAATCTACAGAAAACCAGTGTCTCCCAACTACGGTTCGGAGCGCCAGACTGGAGAAGGTAACACAGTCTATCACAGTTAGTCAACAATTAGTATCACCCCCCTCCCCCCTAAAAAGAAAAAAAGAAAAAAAAAAAGTTTTTCATGTACTAATTTTTCATAACCGTTTATGATCTCAGGACTCACCCCTAACACACACACACACACACACACACACACACAAAACAAAATGTTTCCATACACTGGCTTGTAATCCTGGAGGCGAGTGAATTGCTCTCTCCTTGCTCTTTCTTGGCGGTCATCATTTGAGTCTCCCAAGTGCTTGTGGTGGCTTGCAACTGGCTAAATTGTCCAGGCGCTGCGGCTGTGTTGCATTCAGTGATTAAAGAATCAACTTTAATGAATCGATGCCGAATCGTCACGTGTCGCATTGAGATGCATCGCAGAATCAATGAATTGCGCACACCCCTAGTGTTGACACAGATCAAGACACAGGTTAAAGTGCAGCCACACAATTTGGTTAAAAAAAGACATTTTAAAGGCGATATTTTTTTTGTTGCAATACATAGCCTATATTAAAAAATACAAGAATTTTCACCAGTTGACTTAAGGTAAAAAAAAATTAAAAATAGTGGCGGGGCTTTTACTCACCACAACTGCAGAGGCTACCAGCTTCATGTGAAACAGACTACATTATAAAAAGGGCCGTTATTCATCATTCCCTCTGTGTCTTTATATTTTTACTTTTTATCGGCTCCCGTTGCCTTGATAAATTTAATGCATGGCGCCGTCATTTCAAACTCAACACTTCCTGTACTTGTTTCAAATTAAAAGCCCCTTATATCCTTGGCTAGGAGAATCCCTCCATTTTCTAAATATGCTTTTATTGTGAAACATTTGTAGGAACTTGTTGTCGAGAAATCAGTGACTTTTATGTTTACATATGGTACTTCAAATGTAGCTCCTGCCATCTGCTGACACTTTTTAGGTGACTACAACAACATTTCGGCTGGCACATGAACAGACACAGTGACTGAAATAAAAGTAAAAGTAATAAAAATAGGACAAGAATAACCCGATGACATCACACACGTCGTAATGTCGACCGGGGATAATTGGTGTGCACCATCATGTAGTCTGTCATGTCTGTCGGCCAAGTCACGGCACGATTTTATAACTCCACAATTGTGTAATGTGACATAGTGACTGTCAGAATGGGCAGAAAAGTTGTGTAGTGTGTACTAGGCATAAATCCTCCTTTACCGTTTCTCCCTCTTGCATGTCGCTCATTTTCAGTGTGTGACTGCAGCGTGTGCATGAGAGGGGGAGGGGCTGCTGTTGTCAGAGAGGGAGAGACAGAGAGAGAGAGGCGAGCAGAGCGGAGCAAAGAGCAAAGCTTCAGAGCTGCTTTTCTGAAGCAAAACAAAAGTTTACATGTTCTAAAAAAAGAGAAAACATTGCACATGCGCACATCGTGATGCCGATGTTCAAACGATAGTGTGCGTATGTGTAATTATGTGAGGCATTACGTGGTATCGGATTGGTCATAGACTATACTCGCCGATGCCCGATGTCGCATTTTAGGCAGTATCGGAGGCATTTCCGATACTGGTATCGGTATCGGAACAACTGTACTAATTAGAGATTATGTATAATACTACCAGGTCTAACAACTTTTCTGTGGGAAACCCTGGAATGGGAAATAAAGAAAAAATAAAAAGCTTAATATTGAGTGCTCAAGCCACCTAATATAAATGTTTTGCCTGTTAACGCATCTCTGTGAAATCCCTGCAGCAGCGATCAGCTGATTTCTCTGCTCCCAAAACTTTTACAAATCACTGTTGTAAAATAATGATGTTCTATGGTGTGACAGCGCTGTGGTTAAAGGGCCATATTATGCAAAATTCACTTTATCATGGTTTTCTAACAGTTATTTGTGTCCCCTAGCCTGTCTACACACACCCAGAAATGAGAAAAGTCTGTCCTCTCCCTCTCTTGCTTGCTCCACCTTTCAGAATATACTGTATGTGCTCAAACATGCCATTTGGAAATTTTCCATTGATGACGTCTATAAGGGAAATTACTCCTCCCCCAGGTTGGTGACACTCTCTTTGACACTCCCCTAGCCAGATGAGGTCTGCCCTCTGAAATTATCTTGCGGGCGCCATTTTTTCCCCCTCGCAAACACTCTGATAAAATGAATATGGCAAGCATGTGAACAAAGCATGGCAGTTGCTGTGTTGTTGCCTGCAACACCCAGCATAGAGGTCTATTTTCATTCCCTTTGTCTGAGGCTCTGAAGACTCAGTGGATTGATTTCATTTTTAACGGAAATGTACCCTCAAAACTCCCTAAAATGTTCTATGTGTGCGTCCACCATATTACGGACAACTGCTTTATTAACCTTGGTCCATACAAAGCAGGTTTGACTAAAAGTCTGAAGATAAAGCATGGATCTGTACGTGACACATTATCAAATGTGGAAGTTTTACCATTTCGTGTTGCTTTACTGTATAAGCCTATATAGTACAATGGCCTGTTTCCAGGAGGGCATACTAGAGGAACTTTTCAGGCTGTGTTAAATCCAGGACCAAGGTGGGAACACACCTCAAAAACACTGTTGTAGGACCTCTGAGACATATGTGAACTTGTTGTAAATGAGTATAATATGTCACCTTTAAGGTCTGGTTAGGTTTAGCAAGCTTAGGTAGAGTTAGGGCAGGGTTGCCAACTCTCACGCATCTGGTGTGTGACACATGCATTCACCTTCCATCTCACAGTCTCACTCTGCCCAACCAATTCTCACGCCAGCGACGAACGCTGGAAAAAAGGCTGGCAGCTGATTATTTTAAATTAATTTCAAACAGCCGGCGCGCCGGGTGGGCGGAGTTGAAGTTTGCAGCCAGACTTCAGAGAGGGGAGAGGAGAGGAGAGGGGCAGACTCTGCCTGACCAGCCTACCGGTTGAGTGAAATGGAGTGCACCCAAATGTTTCTGTGGAAAACTACTCTCTGATTAGTGCGCAATCCATATTTGCGCTTTGATTGGGCAACTCTAGTCTCACAGTCAGCCAACTACGGGCCGTTTCACACGCCGGGGAGGACGTGACTTTTCAAGTGAACTGAGAGACACTTGACTGACTGAACTTGAAGAAAGGTAAGTCGGCTCACTGGTAGTTTGATGTCTTCGGTAGTGCCCGGACCTCATACTGGATGTCCACTGGATCCGTCGCGTGCGTGATTCAGCCATGGTGCGGATTTGCTCCGTCCGTCCCGTGCCGGGCGTCAATGTCCACTGGAACTTTAGCGGGGCGCACGCGAGCGGCTGGAATTGTCAGATCGCGAGATCATAATGTCATGCGATAATTTGCGGAAACCCTGGAGGTATAAAACAGGGCTGGACTGGGACAAAAAAATGGCCCTGGCACACACTACGCTGTTACCAAAATTAAAATAAATCGCAGTAGTACCCTACATGTCCTGGAAGAGAGTACCAAGGCTCGAAAATCAATGTGCTCATTCACTTCTCATGTAGGCTACATCCTGGTGGTAGTAGATGGCCCCGGAGTACACAATGCCTATGGTGAAAGCACTTGCCAAAGAAACTCTACAAGATTTATCATTTCAATTTTTAATAAAATGTGTGCAAGTACAAATAAGATACATATATGTCGGCTTTTTTTGTCCCAGTCCAGCCCTGTACACAGGTCATTGAAAGTCCTTGAAATTATCTATTTCTGTATGAAATTGCATGAAAATAGGATTTCGCCGTGTGAACTTCACAATTTTCGCGGGGGAGAACCCCCAAACCCCCCGTGAAATGTTTCTGTTTGTCACAACAGGACATATTATTGGATTTTTTAAGCAGATGACTATACTACCATAGATTGATGAAATCGACCTTGATCTGCGCCATAAAACAAATATATACATCTGTGGATGTATGTGGGGCTTAGGCCTATAGATATGAATATGTAAACGTACACTCGTGTCTTCTGTTTGTCACGTGCATATTAACTCTTTTAAGGTAAAAAAAAACAAAAAAAAAACGTGCTGCCGTGTCCACGTATGTTTGTGACCACCCACGCGCAAACAGATATTACGTCACAAGTTAAAATCTTACTCCAGCCCTCTGACCAAAGTTGGCAACCCTGAGTTAGGGAAAGATCGTGGTTTGGGTTAAAATAGCCGGTGTTGTCACCACAAAAATACCTGTTGTCAAGGCAACAGTAAACAAACTCAAGACAGTTGTTAATGTGACAGCAATCACTTTCTGCATTTAATCTATCTGGCCTTCAGTATTGTTGTAGGCCTATGTGTCCTCTGAATTGTGTGAATCCTTCCTTCATTATTCACACATCTTGATCTGTGGTCCTACCCCACTGTGCTTATTTGGTTGCAACAACATATCACAATAATAGTAGCTGCCACAGAAATCACAATTTGCTGCTGCCGATCCATTGTCGTCTGACAGCTGGCACACTTTGGACCGCATGTCATTTGTTTACAAAATTACGTTCACTTAACAAGGAACAGTGTGAACCAGACGAAAACTAAATTGCAACAAAGTATCACCCCCCCCCCCCCCCCCCCCCCGTTGTTGTGGTTGTTGTGGTTGTTGTTGTTGTCGTGTTTGTTGTAACGGTTGATGTTTTTGTTGTTGTTGTTTCATGTTTCGTACTCGGTTTCAGTATTGTCCATTTATACACATGGCCTGTGTTTCTAGTCATAGTACTGCAACTCTTCTTTGTATTAGGAAAAGATGACCTTTAATTTTCTGACTTTGAATGCTCGTGGCTTAAACTCACCAGTAAATAGGATTAAAGCCATAGTTGGTAATCCTGTTCAGAAACACTTCTTGTTATACTGGGTGAAATGGTCCTTCCATCCTGAGAGTAGTCAATACATAATGTGTTCAGAAAAAGGAATGAAAAAAATCCGACCTCTGTGGCAGCTGCAGGCCTGTAAAAACTCTGACCAATCCCTGCCATTCGGTGCGAATGGAAAGAACCAATCAGATGCCTTCATGTCTCGTATTGCCTGAGCCCCCCTCCGTCCCTCCCTCCCTCCTCCCTGCGTGCACTCATCACGTGTCACCATTGCCGGAAATATTCAGCACACTCCTCAGCAGAAATACCAAGTTAGCAGGAGTTTGCTAAACAATGGCAGAGAAAATGCAGCCAAAAGTACCACTTCCAGTGTTATTTGTAACGGCTTGCCCCACTAAACAGGCTGAGAAAAGAAAGTCAGAGGCAGAAAAGGCTGCGACGATAAAGGCTTTGGATAAAATGAGAGGACAAACCAGACATCAACAGCAGTCCAGCTTTTCAACGGTGGAGACAACTGAGGGAGCTGAAGGGCCTGAAAAGTGATGCAGAGGTTGCTGTCTTTCTGTTGGACAGGTAATTATTTGTTTGCTTTGGGGGGGATTTGTTATTTTACTCGGCTCTCCTCTGCTCTGCTGACTGCAGGATGCGCATTCAGGCATGTCTGGGCTCGTGGCTTTGGACGGAGCACTGACGGGAGGGGGAGCCGGGGGTGGAGCTTAGAGGAGGTGTTGCTTTCAAATCTTGCTAGCTCTCCAACATTACCAACTATGGTTTTAAGTGTTTAGAATATTTAAAACAAAAGAATGTGGATATTGCTTTCATACAGGAGACTCATTTAAAATCTTCTGATGTTAATAGATTTCAGAACAAATTTTTTAAAGTGCTCTCTTCCTCTTTAGCTCCAAATAAAACTAAAGGTACCTTGATCGTGGTCAGAAGGAGATTAGATTTTATTCTATGAACTGTGGGATCCGACAATGAAGGCAGATTTTGTTGTGCTGTTGTCACAATAAATGGCTCTAAGTTCTGATTAGCATCTATTTATGCTCCAAATACTTTCAATATTAACTTCTTTAACAATATTAAGTCAACATTGTTGGATTTCTCTGACTCCATTTTGATTTTGGCTGGAGATTTTAATTTGATAATTGATCCTGTAGATACCTCCAAACATGACTCAGCCTTTCGAAAACCAGCATCTTCATATATTACAGCTTTTCTAAAAGACCTAAACATTATTGATTCATGGCGTCTGTTAAATCCTTCCACTAAGGATTATACCTATTTTTCTGCTCGCCATTTATCTTATTCCCACATTGACTTTTTCTTCATCTCTCCTGTGCTCTTGAAATATAATGCCCAGACTACTATACTTTCTATGCTTCTTTCTGATCATTCCCCCATTATTTTTTTCTCTTAAAAAATTCTCAGAATCTATTAGATGTAAGAGATGGCGATTTAATACTACCCTTCTTCAAAATAAGGACTTTTTAATTTATATCACTGAAAGTTTAAAGGATTTTCTCCATCTCAATACACAATCCCCGGTCAACCCACATATACTCTGGGAAGTAACTAAATGTCATATTAGGGGGGTTTGTACTTCTTTCTTATCCCACCTGAACAAAAAATGCAGGAAGACTCTTGAAAATCTTGAAAAGCAGATATCCTTGCTTGAAGCCCAACAGAAAATTAACTTCACTGAAGCCAGCCAAAAGCTCCTAACTTCTGCTAGGTCACAGCATAGGTGTCTTAATACTGCACATGCTGAGTTTCTTCATTTGAAAACCAGACAAAAATACTAAGAATATTCCGAAAGGCCTAGTAAACTTCTGGCATTGAAACTTAAACAATCTGAACATTTAGCTTCTATAAATTGTATTAAAAATGACACTGGTAAATTATGCACACTCCCCTCTGATATTAATCATGCTTTTACACTTTATTATTCTAAATTATATACATCAGAGGCTCCAGAAGACCACCAAGAAATGGAGTCTTTTTTAGATTCTTTGAACTTTCCAACTCTCTCTGATCCACACTTCTCTCTCTTAGAAGCTCCAATCACATTGAAAGAGCTTGAAGATGCCCTTGTTTCAATGCCGAAAGGAAAGTCTCCAGGCCTGGATGGAATCCCCCCCGAATTACTCTATGTTTTGTGGCATTTGATTGGTCCTGTTGTTTTTGACAGTGATCAAAAGAACGCACTTATCTCATTACTTCTGAAAAAAGGCAAGGACCCAGCTGAATACTCTAGCTACCGCCCCCTATCCATCTTAAATACTGATTTGAAATTGTTTGCCAAAGTTCTCTCAAGAAGGTTAGACTTTTGTGTTTCTTCTCTGCTTCACCATGACCAAACTGGCTTTGTGAAGGGTTGGATGGCCTCAGACAATATTCGCCGTTTCTTACAAATTATTGATGCAGCTTCTGAGCAACATCCTTCAGCAATTTTGTCTTTAGATGCAGAGAAGGCTTTTGATCGCGTGGAGTGGAGTTTTTTATTGGCAGTGTTGAAACGCTTTGGTTTCGGCCCCTCTTTTATTCATATGGTCCAAACATTATACACAGCCCCATCTGCGCGTGTTCAAACTGGTCACCCTGGTGCATGTGACTTCCCTCTAACGAGGGGAACCAGACAGGGCTGTCCACTGTCCCCTGCTCTATTCGCTCTTTCGCTGGAACCACTAGCTCTAGCACTGAGGCAAAACAATGTCATAAAACCTGTCAAAATTATGAATACATCTCACTATATTTCCCTGTATGCAGATGACATCCTTCTATATCTCACTGACATCGCCAACTCCCTACCCCACGTTCTGGATCTTTTCCAAACATTTGGCTCCTTTTCTGGCTATAAAATCAATTGGTCAAAATCCATTCTCACGCCCCTCCATCTCACACTCGCAAATCTCAATCTGTCAAATTTCCCGGTATCTGTACAACCCCATGGCTTTACATACTTAGGTATCTCCATAAGACCCACAATCTCTCAAATAATAAAAGACAATTTTAATTTTGCTTTAGAAAAAGTAAAGAGAGATTTCAATTCCTGGTCTTCCTTGCACTGTGGTCTCTTTGGCCGTATCTCCACTATAAAAATGAATATTCTGCCTAGAATCACTTTTTTGTTCTCCATGCTTCCTCTCTCTCCACCAACCAATCTTTTTAAAGACCTGGAGTCTTTATGTAGAAATTTTATTTGGAAGGGGAAACGGGCTAGGATAAGTCTTTCGAGTCTTTCTCGTCCCAAATTGCTTGGTGGTCTTGCTTTACCGAATTTTAAGTATTATTTCTGGGAATTTCAATTAAGAGCCATTAAAATCTGGTTGGATCCTTCCTCAGAAGTGTCCTGGCGTGCCATAGAAAATGCTCTGTCACACCCAATCAGAATTCAGGACTTACCATTTTCCTCTGTTAAGCTCAAAACTGCTAAATCACATATGGGTTCCATCATCTCTAATACATTATCCATCTGGTATTGCATTGAAAAGCATTTATCTATTGCTTGCAAATTTCACGCCTCTTCTCCCATCTGGTACAATAATTCACTACTATCCGGGTCAATGCCCTTTACTTTTCACCAGTGGTCTAAACAGGGGATTCATGTATTAGGCGATATCTTTAATGACCAAGGCCTCCGATCCTTCCAAGACCTTAAAAACTCTTATTCCATCCCAGGCTCCTCATGGTTCTTTTACCTTCAACTCCGCACTGCTTTAAAAACTTACGGGGTTCCATGGGATGTTTCTCCTGGCATTCATCCAATAACAACACTGCTTTTCTCAAAGTCTAAATTAGTCACTCAGATCTACACCAAGCTCGCCTCAACTGGTATTAAACTTCTCCCAGTTCTACATGGTTGGGAAAATCTCTTACAATCTCTTGGTTTTGTTTGCGACTGGCATACAATCTGGACTAATTTATTTTCATCATCAAAGAATCTGGCCCATCAACTAATTCATTTTAAGTTCATTCATAAATTCTACTTCACCCCCGAGCGCAGATTTAAACTTAAACTAGCAGATAATGACTCTTGTCCCAACTGTTTGAATCCTGTGAGAGGGGATTACCTTCATATGTTCTGGCACTGCCCCATGATTAAGTCTCTTTGGGAATACATAAACATTACTGTTACATTATCGGTAAATCCCCACCTGTCCTGCTCTTTATTTATTAGGGTTCAACCCTAATGTTTATATTTCTTCTCAGGAGAAGCGGATTTTAACGGCAGCTTCAACTGCAGCTAAAAAATCTATCATTAAGAACTGGTTTGAACCTACCATTCTGTTGAGGAGACTTTGGCTTAATTTCGTTTTTGATATTTGTTTACTTGAAAGATCTACTGCCAGAATCAATGGTGCTAAATCTGACTCCCTTCTGACCTGTTCCAAGGGCATCGAGCATATTAAAAAATTGAACACGTCATCTTCTCTATAATCTTCTCTTTTGAATACTTATTGTTGCCCAATCCTACAGGCCTTGTTTTTGTAGTTGTTTGTTTGTTTGTTTGTTTGTTTTTTGTGTGTTTTTGTTTGTTTGTTTGTTTGTTTGTTTTTGCTGTTATTACTTGTTTGTTGTTCTAGGTTCGGGCAATGTGATCATAAGCTGTTTCAATGACCACAAGGAGTTTTGTGTATAAGAATATATATCTCATATTGTCTTAAATTTATCAATAGTAGCTGGGATTATTGAGTTGTATTACATCAGAATAGAATGTATGTGTATGTGTATGTATGTACATATATGTGTATATGTATGAGGATATATGTGAGTATGTGTATATATGTATGTATGTATATATATATATATATATATATATATATATATATGTGTATATGTATATATGTATGTATATATGTATGTGTATATATATATATGTATATATATGTATGTATATATATATATATATATACATATGTGTATATATATCTATACCTTGTACCTTGTGTGTGTTGAATGTTGGTGAGTCATCGACCAATGCCCTTGCCCGCACTAGTATTTTTTATAGATATACTTTGACCATTTTTATTTATTTTTAAGTTAATTTATTTTCTGTATGTATTGTATATGTACACACCCTATGCCTTGGTATTATTCACTCATGTTTTTTTTTTTCTAATGTGAAAATTGAAATAAAATTTTGATAAAAAAAAAATAAATAAATAATAACTTACCGAGATTCGTCTCTCCTGTCAGCATCAAGGGTGTCGCTGGAAATATCAAAATTGTCTTCGTCATCTTTAATAGCGTTAGTTTCCGTCAAATTCTTGCGTTCACCGCCATCGCCACTGTCGTCCGCCATGATGCTAACGTCAGGTGCTGTTGGCAGCGCTTTTTCCTTCCACGACCACGGATTGGCCAACGTGTCTTCTTTGAAGGCTTTTCCAGATCTAGTGAAAGCTCTTTTGAGCATGGTGACATAAAATGTTACAGAAACAAAAAAAAAAAACAGTCAATTTGCATGCACATGTCAGGTGGCTGTCGTTGGCAAGAGACGGGTCTGAATCGGTCTGTCTCTGCATGAAGAGTGATGCTGCGTTCAAGTATAACTTGGAGGTCACAGATTCCGACTTCCGAGTAGGAAGAATAAAATAACAGCCCGACAATTCCCAGTCAACAACTCTGGTATGTTTTCTCAACCCCCAGTTCGTCGTACGACGTAATTTCACCATGGCCGCCCACATCATAAACGGTGAGAAAAATGTACATTTTATGAGTTTTTACGAATTTTAATGACCTCAACCTCTGACTTTGTTACTCGAACGCACCTAGGTCAGAGATGACGTATTTCCCACCTCCGACCATAAGTGAACGCAGCAAGACCTGTACTTGGCCTATGACCTGTGACCTCATGGTAAGGTAAGGTAAGGTAAGGTAAGGTACCTTTATTAGTACCTGAGGGTAGAGTTGGTTTGCAGTTAAGTTAGGTGTAAAAAACCATCGTGGTAGATACAAAAAGAATAAATAGAATAAAAAGGCTGTACAGTCAATAAATATATTAAAGTTTAGTCCATAAAAGATTACTATGTTTTGTTTAACATTCTAATGGCCGTGGACACAAAGCTGTCCCAATATCGTTTAGTTTTGCAGACAGGCACTTTACATCTGCGACCTGATGGAAGGGGCTGAAATTCGCTGTATAGTGGATGGGAGCCATCTTCTAGAATGGACCAAGCTAGCCTCTGTAACTGCTTGGTGTATAAGGATTCGGGGTTCGGCTGCAGCTCTCCTATCAGCCTACTAGCCCACCTCACAATTTAGTTCAGGGAGTTCTTATGGCACACTTTTGGCGCAAACAGGAAGTCTGAATAGCTCAACAAAAAAAAAAAAAAAAAAAAAGGAAGTCTGCATAGCTCATTTGATGGAAAAATGCCGGGTTTAGCCACTGAACTGAGGGAGTTAATTGAAGGTTCTAGAAGTAAAAGAAAACACCACTTGAAACTTATAAAATGGCTACAAAAAAGAAAGCTTCTCAAAAAGAAAATGAAATACAACATTTGCCAACTCAAAATGAAGATGAAGGACTGCAGTCCTGGAGATTTCTATAAATGGTAGGTAACATTAGCCAATTTCTCTTGAATTTACTTAATCTGCACCAGATTACATCACAGTATTAATTAATTAGTTAATTAACTAGTTTATTTATTTATTTATACTTTATGTATATACTGCCTTATTTGTAATAATATTAGGCCTACTATTTGTTGTTCTATCTACCTACCTATCTATCTATCTGTCTATCTATCTATATGTTTTGTTAATCCTTCAAAAATGTTCATTTTTAGATTGGTATCACATTGAAACAAATTTTTGGAAAGGTCTTAAACAGAAATCACAGCAATTATGGTTTATCTTTGAATTTCATTGGATCACTCACAAGTAGCTGTGTTGTCCATAGGGTTTGTCAACAGAGGGCCAACCATTAAGGCATTGTCACAAAATCAGTCCGGTACAAGTCTTTCTTCAGCAAATCCAAGATGAGCCTTTTCAACTGGATGTGATTCTTGTACAGGTATGGAAATAATACTAAAATATCTACTGGATATTTTAAAAACTACATAGAAATAATCTACATTACGCGAAAGAATCACATTGCCTGTGATTTAAATTTCCTATTTCCTATTACACCAAAGCCAGAGGTGGGTTACGGTAGGCTATATACTCGTATATGCTGTCAGCATAAGCAGTCTGTTAAAAGAAAACCATCCCAGAGGGTTTTCGTAGGGGTCCTCTCTGAGATGTACAGGAAAGATGTGCTTGATGCTCATATGGGGTCAGACCACCACACTGCAGCCTTTCAGGCCCATGCAACAAAGTGATCACAAAGAGAAGATGATTTAATAAAGTGCATTTATTGCATAAAAATAAATGTTACCTTTAATTATCTTTTGTACTACATTAGCACTTCATGCACACAGTGTTTTAAGTCTTGAATATACTGAGTGAACAAAAATTTGAATGCAAATATAAACTGCAGACTGCCTGCTGCGCCATCTGACCGAATCTGATTGCGCCAATATGGGTGGGTACCACCAGGCCTGAAAAAACATTCTAGGGGAAACACTGTATTTGTATAGCACCTTTCATACAGGTTACTGCAGTTCAAAGTGCTTCACAGATGACTGACAAGTCGATAATTATAGAACGTGTAATTAGAAAGTGTAGACCGTAAAAACAACAAAAAAGCAAAAACAAAGAATTTGAGATCAATGCAAGAAAATAAAAATAATGAAAATGTAATAAAAAGTTACATTTAAACGCTATAATAGCAGTAATGGTAGTAAATTATGTAGGTTTTAAGTTTATGTTTAATGATTTCAACTCTTCCAGTTGTTCTCAGATCTGCAGGCAGACTGTTCCAGTGGCTCGGAGTAAAAATAAAAGTTGCCCCACCAGATGTTTTAGTCCTGCACTTTGGAACAACTAGCAGACTCCTGCCAGAGGACCTGATGGGCTATAAGCATATTACACATACAGCGCCTATAAAAAGTATTCACCCCCTTGGATGTTTTACCCTTTATTGCTTTTATAAATCAGTCATGGTCAACATAATTTGGTTTGCATGACAATAAAATTACCAAAAAAAACCTCTTCAAGTTTAGGACAACTTTTTGCAGTGATGTCCATTATACTAACCATTTGTGAACTCCATACAGTCAACCACAGTGTGGAGTATGTCAATGCTGATACAGGCTGCCACACTCAACACATTGAGAGGGCCTGGAGGAGCTAAGGAGACCATCGGGAGACTCCAGGGGAATCTACTAAATGATCATATGATTATGATTGACTGGAATGAATGGCTGGGTAAAAAACACTATAATGGTCCATTGGGATGCCTGCTCCATGATACTGCAAAGCAATACAAATAGACAAATAAATGATGCCAAGAAGGCAACACACTGACATTGTAGAGTGTGTGATGTTGTTCATTGCTTTGTTGTTTATTGTTAAGTCGTGGAAATAGGGGGTGAGTAGACAATGAAATATTTAATTTTAAAGTGCAATGTGCCTGAATATTGTATCATCAATTCATTTTAAAATTAAGTTGTCATTGTTGTGTTGTAATCCCACCATTCTTGTCTCCCACCATGTTTATCTGTGGTACAGTGTTGCATGTTATTGACTCTGTTCATAAATGTGTTCAATACGATGATCAGACCCTATTCTTTTATCAATGCAAAATGATCACTCTTTTATAGATCACCAATTAAAGATTTAATGGAGTCAAATAAATGTCACTCGATGGTTTATAAACCAATTATTAACCATTTACAAAGTATTACAAACATCAGTTGCAACTTTACAATAACCATCTAAGTAATGTTTATAGATGGTTTATAAACCATATATTAACCATTTACAAAGTGCTACAAATAAGAGGTCTTCTACAATGGTTATTGATGTTTTACAACCAATTTCTTTAAGGTATATAAATCATTTGGTAATCATTAACAAATACTTAATATAGTGTTCAAAATTTTATAATGAGTGTAACTATAAACCGTTAATAAATAGTCCATTAATAATTAATAAACATTATTAATTATAATTTCATTGTTTGTTAATGGTAAACTATTAACTTACATTAATAAACTATCTATTTACCATTTATAAATGGTCTATTTACCATTTATAAATGATGGTTATTGTAAAGTGTTATGAAATGTTTAGAATAATTACTAAGGACACTGACACAGCCCATCTTCAAGAAGATCTCTATAGCATGAGTAACTGGTGTGGTGAATGGTTATTGAAATTAAATTCAGAAAAGTGTAAATTTTTACACGCTGGGAAATCTAATGACAATAAAATTAATTATACTATTGGAGAACTGGTGGTCCAGCATGTGGATGAGGAAAAGGACATAGGTGTAGTGGTCGATAGTTCACTTGAATTCCACACACACATTTCAGAAAAAGGTAAAAAGGCAAACTCCATGCTGGCGATTATAAGAAGAACCTTTCAAAATTTATGTAGGGAAATATTTTCGCCATTATACAAATCCCTGGTGAGATCACATCTTGAATTTGCAAGCTCGGTCTGGTGTCCTTATAATTAAAATATATAGAAAAGATTGAGAAGGTTCAGAGGAGAGCTACTAAATTAGTCCCAGGTCTCAAAGATATGTCATATGAAGAGAGGTTAAGAAAATTTCAACTACCAACTTTAGTACACAGGAGACATAGAGGAGACATGATCGAGGTTTATAAGCTTGTACGTGAAATATATGATACCACAGTTGAGCCTGTTGTAAACTTTTGGTATAGTCGGTATGAGTTAAGAGGGAACTCCCTAAAATTATTCCCAAACTTTTTCACACTTCGTGCTGTAAAGGCATGGAATGAGCTCCCAGAGGATGTGGTGTGGGCTCCTTCAGTTAATGCTTTAAAACACAGGCTGGATAGATTCTGGTCAACACAGGCTGTTCTGTATGATTATAGAGCTGATTTGTGATTATGAACTAATGTGATTTAATTAAATGTATTTTGGTACTGTATTGTATGATTTTGTTTTGTGTGTGGAGTCTGGTTGAGAGGATTTATGTACTGTACCAGAAAATTTATTAAATTCATTAAATTTCATTAAAATACACATACATGACTGTATAGAGTGTGTGGGATTTTGAGAGATATATTGGCAGTATACTATATAAGTATGTTTTCTTTAGTGTTCTCCTTACCTCAGCCGTTTATATCAACATAGGGAGCAGGTCTAGGTTTATGAAGATTGCCATGTTGCACTCCCATGTTTCTACAATAAGCCAGAACAGACAAATAAAACCCTGGCTCAAACACTGTTAGCTGCCATAGTAAGAAGCCCAAATGCAGTGAGCAGCGCCGGAGTTACACTGATTTGTAACCTGAAACTGCATTATTTAGTGTTTCTAGTGGTTTAAATCACCGGGTCTGTTTGTTTTGGAGAGGAAGAGACATTTGTGGATAATTTGCCTCCAAGTGAAGCTTTATTTATTAGAGAATAAAGGTGACCACACATTAGCATTTGTTGGACTAGCTGCCCACAGCAACATGCCAAACTACATTGAAGTTACATGGATTTGTACTGTGAAACTGCGTTAATTGGTGTTTTTATAGGTTTAAATCACAGGGTCTGTTTGTTTTGGAAAGGAAGAGACCTCTGTGGATAATTCAGCCCATGGTAAAAACCTCCTGAACGTCTGGACCAGAAAAAGGTGAGCACACATTAAAATGCAGTGGGTGAGCCACCCGTCTCAAAGATTCCGAACAGGGTTTGTAATGTGAAACTCCTTTATTCAGTGTTTTTAGCAATATTAATTATTTGGTCCATTTGGTTTGGAGAGAAAGAGATCCCTGTGGATAATTCAGCTCCTGAGAAGAACCTCCGGAACAACGAACACTTGAGGAATTCTAACCGGGAGAAGTTTTAGATGCCACCAAATCCCCCTAAATCTCAATATATATACTACTAAATCAAACATGGCTTTAACAGTTGTATCCAGATTTGGTGCGCATTTTCAGAAAGTATGTTTGAGCTAAGCTAAGCAGTCTTCGAATATTGTGCCAGTAGAAGGCACAGATGCAAAAAGTTTATATCTCATAATCAGCTACAGGGATTCATATGAAACTGGATTTGCACTATCTAGGGTCATGACTCAGTCTACATGTTTTGTAATAATGGCTAAAAATGGGCATGATTTAGTACAATAAATCTAAATTTCTAGACATTTCACATTCCAAACTTCAAAAAATCATAATAAATCACAAGTACATCCTTTATAGCTAAAATTTTTCAGCACATCCACTGAATTGCCTCACTGCAACCTATGATCAATTAAGAAGTCCGTCATTCTGTGTTTTTAAGAACACACACACAAACACCCACACAAAACACTTACCAACTATTTCTCTAAAAAATCTTAAATTAAATGCTACAAAAATTGACACAGAGACAGTCTTTGGATACTAGATAACAAGTGTTTTATCGGTTTAATTGTGAGCCTGCAGTGATATTCAATATCTTGTTGTAATTTGTACCTTATTCACACCTTCTCTTTCATCTAATGTTTTACCAAATGTCAACAAAATCATTTTAACAACAGTATTGGTGGTAAAAATTATATGAATTTTATCACCAAAACGTTGACCAAAAAAATAGTAGCTTTGCGTGCGACGTCATTGCATCAAGTTGTGAGAAGGTGCATGTTAAACAATTTCCAACTGGTGGTGCACTGAGTAAGTCACCTGCTCTGGGGATACAGAGGTTCAAGGGTCAAATCCCCAGGTGGTCAATTGCATCAGCTGATTGATATTAAAAAAAACAACAACCAAACAGTTTTGACATCTCCTGAATTGAAAGTCTGATTTGTACTATATTTTCTGTGGGTTATCACTTCCAAGTTTATCAAAACCTCAAAAACCTAAAAATGTTTTAATATTTAATTACATTTTCAAGAAATGGACCAATAAACATTAGAAGGGACATGTCTTCGCACATAAATAGACCTAACTTCACAACTTTCAAGCCAATCATTACAAAAGTTTCAGGACATTTCCACATATGTACTAGCAACATACCCTGAAAGTTAATTTAAATTGAACACTAGAAGATGCCACAAAAACTGCTCTTCCAATCATTTCAAAACCTGCAGGATATGTTAAATAATAATGTTGAACCAAGTGTTTACAATCATTCTGAAATCAGGTGATAGAGGGTGCTACAGCACAATTTCGATTTTTTTGAAATACATATTTTTGACATCTTCTCCCAAAGCGTTTGTCCAATGTGTGCCAAATTTTCTGTCATTAATGGCCAAAGCTTATCAAAGATTGTCAAGAGCTTTATATCTCATTGTGTTTTAAAGGTATTAATCAACAAACCTTGCCATTGCCTTTAAAAATTCATGTTTATCTGGTTGGCTAAAAAACACTTAAGAACTGGATCAAAATCCATTCATGTCCCAGCCCAGTACTTACAAATGACTACAACTACATCATTAGGAAAGTAATTTCTACCGGTGGAATTGCAGCCAGACACAATAACATTCTAAATAATGATCAAACTAACCTGGCTGGTCATCTCTGGTTCCCTGGTACTGTGGGGAGTCTAGTGTCTGTCCAGCATGGGTGGCCTCAGTGGTTTGAGGGTCCAACACCTTGGATGTCCGTGAACAAAACCAACAAGCAACCGCAGGTGACTGTGTGGAGCAGTGCTGTACCAGTGAGGTGCTTGCTACCAGTGAGTGCCGCAATGAAACAAAGCCATGGTCATCACCCAACAAGTAACAAATAGGTCCTGACTCAAACTCAGTGCTACACAGTGAAGAGACTTTAAGCCATGCTTAGCACGTTTGGAATCCAACCACAACAAAAACTTGGGTAGTTGTAATGAACGCTAACAAATGCAACAGGAAGATGAGAAATGCAGTTCAGTCAGGACTACTTGTCAAAGAAAACTTTATTTCTATTGCAGTATTATATTTGGCAGTATGGCTCTGTTCTGGGACCTCTCTGCCTTTCCTTGGGCCTACTCAGAAAGCCTAAGATGGAGAAAGCACACCTCACCGCCCGTCCACGCGCCCAGGTAGAAAGCCTAAGGCAAAGAAACCACACCTCTCCGCCCTTCCACATGCCTACATGGCAAGCCTTAAGGTTGAGAGCAAATCTCCCTTCCCTTCAATGTGACTACATGGAAAGCCTAAGGCATGGAGAGCAGCAGTAAAGACCCCCTGTGAACAGAACAGCGCAAGCTTCAATGAGAAACAGAAATGACATTGATAAGTCAGACACAACATGAAAAGGAGGAGCTGGGGTGGAGGTGGGGTGCATAGCGGCTTGCAGAAGAAGCAGCAACAGTAGGCAGGCCAAGGCAATTTAAATAGGCCGCCCTGAAGAAGATTTGCTAATTGGTTGCACAAAAAGAATCATGCGATCTATCAGCTGACTCCCTTCCATCAATCATCTGATCCATCAGTTGCTTGGGATCAGCTTGAGATAAGCTAATGTAGCTGGGATGTGAGCTGAGCCTGACATCATGTCCTGCCTGAACAAATGCTATGCTTAACTGATCACAAAAAATGCCCAACCTAAAATTGCCCCGAAATACATACATATGTACAAACTGGAGCTTCAATTAAGTCACGTTACAACAACTGTAAAAGTGTCTGGTTCAATTTTACACATTCTTGATGCATTAGAAATCATATGTCTACTAGGGTTGGGTCGGTTCTCAGTAATACCAATTCGGTTCGGTACTCCGTCTTGGACCGGGTTTTTTTTTTTTTAGACTGACCAGACTGCATACGTCATTTTACAGCCTGTGTGTCTGCCTCTTCGCCAAGCACACACTGATTGAGAAAGCAAAACCTGCATATTCATTTGTAAGGAATATAAGAAACAACGTGTTACTGTCACTCTGTTGTCCTATGGTTGTTTTTTATTTTAAATGAGTCAATTGCGCCCCCAAATGGCGAAAATCCGGTATTATCGACTGCCAAAATGTGTCGATACACAATGATTTTACCTTATTTTAATTACTTTATAACAAGCTGGTCACAGGCCAACCATAGTACATTGAAACCACTTAGATCACTATACAAACAAGCACTCAGAATACTAGATTAAAAATCAAAGCACTTCCATCATTGCCCAATTGTAAAAAAAAAAAAAAAAAAGTCACATTTTAAGTTCAGATGACCTGTGTTTGGTATGCAAAATCACCCATGACTTCGCTCAACCACTTGTAGCCTATATCAGAAGAACAAACATTAATTGTGGCCCTAGAGGGTCCTTACGAGGAGATTGCACTATTCTGTTATGGAAAAGTGCCTTTAGCCAGTCAGCCTGGTCTGTCAGAAGTTCAAGAGAGTGGAATTCACATCAGCAAACTACACACTTCCAGATCTTTCAGTTACCTCTTAATACATACACATGACAGCACTAAACTCTTCTTTTGCTGCTGCTGGTGTCCTGCTTGGTGGCAATGTCATTCTATACAGTGGCATACAAATGTTTAGGCTCCACTGGTCACAATTTATTTTACTGTGAAAAGTTAAGTGAATAGAAGATAAGCTGATCTCCAAAAGGCATGAAGTTAAAGTTGAAACAAGCAAGATTAGAGTATTACTTTTTTTTGCACAATTTTAGAGTGAAAAAAGGAAAGGAGCACCATGCGAACATTTGCGAAACCCGAGACATTTAAGCTCTCAGACAACTTTTACCAGGGTCTCAGACGTTAATTAGCTTGTTAGGGCTCTGGCTTGTTCACAGTCATCTTAGGAAAGGCCAGATGATGCAAATTTCAAAGCTTTATAAATACTCGAACTTCTGAAACCTGGTCCTGTCAATCAGCAGTCATGGGCTTCTCTAAACAGCTGCCTGGCACTCTGAAAACCGAAATAACTGATGCCCACAAAGCAGGAGAGGGCTATAAGAAGATAGCAAAATGTTTTCAGGTAGCTGTCTCCTCAGTTCGTAATGTAATTAAGAAATAGCAGTTAACAAGAATTTTGGAGGTCAAGTTAAGGTCTGGAAGACCAAGAAAACTTTCTAAGAGAGCTGCTTGCAGGATTGTTAAAAAGGCAAATCAAAACCCTCGTTTGACTGCAAAAGACCTGCAGGAAGATTTGTCAGACTCTGGAGTGTTGGTGCACTGCTCTACTGTACAGCGACACCTGTACAAATATGACCTTCATGAAAGAGTCATCAGAAGAAAACCTTTCCTGTGTCCTCACCGCAAAAATCAGCTTAGACATTTGCAAAGGAACATCTAAACAAGCCTGTTGCTTTTTGGAAACAAGTCCTGTGGAGTGATGAAGTTAAAGTAGAACTTGCAATGATGCAATGAGCAAAGGTATGTTTGGAGAAAAAAATGGTTCAGAATTTCATGAAAAGAACACCTGTACAGCTGTTAAACACAGGGGTGGATCGATTATGCTTTAATCAGTAAGTACTGACTATGCAGGGTGCTCAAACTCCTCCAGTCTGCATGTTGAAGTATCCTTGAGCAAGATACTCTCGATGATGCTTCCATCGGTGTGTGAGTGTTCTAAAAACTGAGTAGCAGGTGGCACCTTGTATGGTAGCCTCAGCCACCAGTGTATGAATATGGGTGAATGTGACTTGTGGTGTAAAAAGCGCTTTGACTGGTCGGATGACTAGAAAGGCGCTGTACAAATGCAGGTCCATTTACCATTTACTTTAAATCATTTAGGAAATATGTCATCTTCATGTCTTTTGGAAATCATATCATTATTTACTTGCTTAGCTATTCACAGTAAACCAAATTTTGACCAGTGGTGCCCAAACTTTTGCATGCAACTGTATGTGCATGTTTCACTACTGCTACTAGTGCTTTTAAAAATTCTATGTCCTCTCCTATGTTTAAACTGCATCCCCTGTTCTTTTTTCCCCCCTTTCCTTCCTGGATGTAACCCAACTGGCCATCATGTGAGTCGTTAGGGTCAGGTGGGACCAGGGGTGAATGGGTGTGAAGTCGTCTGGGAAGGGATCCCAAGACTGCATTGTAGGTGGATTATAAGTGGTGTTGTAGGCCACCCCCTCTGTTTAGCGATGGCTCAAATATGTGGATGACACCTGGGTCAAAATCAAAACTAAGGAAGTGGAAATCTTCATGTAACACATTAATGCAGTGGACCCCAACATCAAATTCATGCCAGAGGAACCACTCTACCCTTCTTAGACTATGCAGTACACATTAAAGAGGACAGGAACCTAAACATTGAGGTGTACAGAAAACCTACACACACGGACCAATACCTGCTGTTTGACTCTCAACACCCACTGGAGCACAAATTGGGAGTCATCGGACACTGAATCATTGGGCCCAAAACGTGCCCACTAGGACAGAGGGGAAGGTGAAGGAACAGAAACACATCAGGGAAGCACTTAAAATCTGTGGCTGCCCCAAATGGGCCTTTGCCAAAACCTCTTGAAGACCCAGAGCAGGCAGAGAGGAAGAGACACAAAAACAAAACAACATTGTCATTCCTTATGTCGTAGGAGTATCTGAGAAACTCAGGAGGATTTTCAACAAACACCACATCCCAGTGCAATTTAACACACAGAGACAGAAACTTGTCCACCCCAAGGACAAAACACCCAGACATAAGCAGAGTAATGTAGTGTATGCAGTTCAGTGCAGCCAGGAATGCACAGATTTCTACATTGGAGAAACAAAACAACCACTCCACAAGCGCATGGCACAGCACAGCGGAGCCAGCTCCTCAGGTCAAGACAGCTGTTACATCTAAGGGAGAAGGGACACTCTTTTGAGCACAGCAATGTGCACATCTTGGCCAGGGAAGAAAGATGGTTTGAAAGAGGAGTTAAAGAAGCCATCTACGTCAAGTTGGAATGACATCGTTAAACAGAGGGGGTGGCCTATGACACCACTTATCACCCACCTACAATGCAGTCTTGGGATCCCTTCCCAGACGACTTCACACCCATTCACCCCTGGTCCCACCTGACCCTAACGACTCACATGATGGCCAGTTAGGTCAACGACTCACATTGTGACCTTAAGGACTCTGAAACTAAGAGCTCACATGTAACCCCAACGACTCTGCAAGGGGTTAACATCCACACAGGGTTTAAAGCCTGCAATTCCGTACCAGTCATTTAGAACTGAAGGTTCGAAACGCAAGGAAGTCCAGTTGCCTACGATATAGCACTTACGATTACCATGACCTGGATGACTAAGAATCTTCACCAACAACTTCCTGGATGTTTTTTAGGAAGCTTTTTCTAACATCATGGTCAAAGGACAACAGATGAAGAACAGTCTCTTGGCCAGTTCAGGCATTTTAATGCCATGTGTTTTTATTAATCGCAAAGCCCCTCCTCTAATAAACTAAATTGAAACTAAAACTGAAAATTCCAAGGTGTTATGCCAATCATCACAAAACTTGCAAGATATGACCACATAAGCACCCGAAACATCTTAAATGAATGATCATCTGTCCACTTGCCATAAGACATGTTAGTTTTTTTAATGCAGGTGCTGGAAACTGTTAAGGTCTTGATCTTTTGCAGCTTTCTACTTTTAACAGCCCATGCTGGCTTGAACCCCAGAATTGTTGCGTATGGCTTTATTTATTTATTCATTATTAAATTGTAAATATGTTGTTGACAGGACAGAATCTCTGTTCAAAGTTAAAAGATGGTATCAAACAATTGTATTTGAATTGAACTATACTTCCTTTGTGTTGATTCAACAATAGTTCCATGGTTTTATATTTTAATATCTACAATTACAGGCTTCAGTCTTTAGAAGAAAAAAAAGTAATTAGGGATTGATTAGTATTTCTCTAATCAATTTACAGCCCTAAAATCCACACATTATAATACAAAGCACAATCTCTGCTTTCTTCATTTATCTAACATGCAAGAGCTCACACATGAAAAACTCCCCGACCACTCAATAATTTAAGTCCCCCTTTCCACATCCTGATGACGAAAATGGAATATATCATTTTCTTTCACTGAGACTTAACAGAGGAACAGCTGTGTCTCAAGAAAGGGAACAGGAGAAAAGACATTTTAAAGATCCCCTTTAAACAGTTTCTTATAGTACTCCAGACAAGTGCAGCATATCCATGCAACATCAATAATTTTATCCCATTATCAATCGATCCATCCTAAATACTATTTGATACTCACCCGTGTGGTTGGCGTTCGGGTGATGTAGGGGTTCTGAACTACACTGCTCATGACAGAGGTTGGTAAGGGCCAGATAAAGCAGTATGTGTTTTACTCAGCCTAATGCCTAGCAGAGCAGCTTCTGGATTGCTTTCAGAGTAGTTGGTGGAGTCAATATGGCTTTCTACTCCCTCCTCCTTGGTCACACGGCACACAGAGAGTCCTATCAGCAACCCTGCCTGCACTGCGGAGGCCAGAAAATAATCTCTCAAGTAAATTATTTATCTTGGTACTAAAACTAGTATCTGCACTAAAAGCTTGTGATTGACTGTAACAGCAGAGAGCACGCTAAAAGCCTGTCATCTTACTTGTTTCAACAGTGATGTATCCCTTTATGTGTAATTATTAAAAGGATAACCACTACTACTGCTGCTACTACTTCTACTAGTGAAGTACAAGGTGTCTGTTAAGATGGAAGTCAATATTTACAGTGAGTTCATTTTTATTTTCATTTTGAAACCTTAGTTGCTTTTGCAATATCAATGTGTCAGTTGCATTGTGTTTGAATAACACAATGGTATATGGAATGTCACAAAAGAGGGCTGAGATGGAAAATTCAAGCAAGGTGAGGGTTCAGGAGAACTTTACTGAGGTTGACCTGTGCAGGACTGGCCTTAGATTTTTGGGGGCCCTAGGCAGGCTTTGGTGTGAGGGCCTGCTTATTTTATGTGTTGCCATTTCATATGGCACTAGACCAACTTGGTTATTGTAAATGTTAGGGAAGGGAAGCACCAGAGGACCTATGATACAATATTATCACAATACTTAGGGTCATAATACGATATTACTGCCATATGCTGAATATTGCGATACAGTATATTGCGATCTATTACCTTTTTTTCAACTGCTAATTATTTTCCCAAAGGAAAACTTTGTCAACATCAGTTATACCTCATAATATTTTCAGTCTGTTCATCTGACTTCAGTCATTTTTATTGCAGCAAAATGTGATACAAAGCAGACACACTGACCAACACCGTCATAAAACCTGTCAGAAATGCTGCATACACCACAAACTGAACTGTTGGCAAATTTAACGCCCTTTACAACCGCAGTCTGCCATTCTTGTGCTGCATTTTGCAGGAGGTTTGCAAAGTTTGCTCCGGTGTGACTTTCGTGTATTGCTGTAGTTTGGAGAAGGTTAGACAGCAGTCACCATTTCTCTGTAAGATAATGTGCCGTTATAGTCACATATGAATCCACTGATCTTGAACTCCAGGCATCACAAGTTAATGCCACCCTTCCTGCTGTACTCAAAGATTCCTCAAAATTATGCTTCATTTCTCTGTAGAGCTTGGGTATGGCTTTGTTGGTGCAAAAAATGTTGAGAGACAGTCAAATACCTGGGTTCCAATGTTTTTATGTAACAAAAGCCTTTGTTTTCAACAACACTGTATGGACGCAGATCTTTGCACATGAAGTAGGTGATGGACTGTGTTATTTTCTTAGCTCTCTCAGAGTTGGATGGTAGGTTTGTTAAGCTAAGTGTGTCCAGTGTTGGTCGATTATGGGTGATAACGCTTTTAGCGTTAGCTTGGCCGCAGGGGTGATTGCTCTGAGACAACGAGGGAGGCTGAACTTCCCCTAAAATTTCATAGAAGAAATGGGGGAGGCTGAACTTCCCCTAAAATTTCATAGAAGAAATGGTCAAAAATGCACTACTGAAGTTACATTAAAATAAGAATTTACATTGCATTATATGTGCGCGAGCATGCGTTTAACATCATGACTATGATGTTCAAACATCAGCTGCTTCTCACCAGTTTTCAAACGCGACCTCCCTGTCATACATTCTCATGTCAACAGGGTGGACATGGAGCCTCCAAGCATTCCTATGAGACAGCGCTGAGCAGGTTTTTTTCATGCAGCAAAGCGAGACAGTCATTGGATAAATGTGACAAAATCGTCACGTCCAGGGAGGCTCAGCTTCCCTGGGACCGAATGGAGTGGTAGGCGGGAGAGGATGCTCGGTGTATGCATGATGATTGGAGGAATTGTCTAAAAGGCTGGACCTCTTTGTGACTGACAGTGCTTCGCATTTCGAGCTCAGTCCCATCCGGATATTTGCGCGTGGAGTCTTCTGACAGAGTGCCGTCTGGAGCTCCTTATTTCCATAAGCGATATAGCTCATTTTCACCACAGTTCAGGTGTTTAAACCCATCTGAATCAGAATCAGAATCAGAATCAGAAATACTTTATTGATCCCCGAGGGGAAATTATTTATGTTACAGGTGCTCCTTGCAAGAGAGGA
>NC_065519.1:36004913-36010710 GCF_006386435.1 Epinephelus moara
AATATTGTTGCCATGGTGACATGGTTGAAGTCACCCGAGATAGCTATGAAGGCACTCGGGTGTTTAGTCTGCAGGCGGGCTATGGCGGAGTGAATGACGTCACATGCCGACGTCGGGTTGGCAGAGGGGGGGATGTAAACAGTTACAATGATGGCATGTGAAAACTCCCTGGGCAAATAATACGGCCTGAGTCCAACAGCAAACAGTTCAAACAGTAAACAGTAAAATCTTTGAGGTGTGTTTTGCTGTGGTTCTGTGGCATGAGTGTGGTTGAAAAACGGCTTCAATTAAATGTTCCTTTTATAAGTTACTGCCTCGCTACAATATGACAAATTTTATGATGTAAACTTAAAGTGAGCCGCCACTGCTTGGCCGTCAGCAGCTAACGCCATCTCTGGATGGTTAAGTGTGAGGTGAGCCCTCATGTTCGTAGTGTTCCCAGAGTATTTTATTCTCATACAACACTGCTTGCAAATCACATGTGCCATATCCAAGTCCTCCTTTCCTTTTGTGTTAAAAAATCCAAAATAAGTGCAGATGTTTGATTTGAACACTGATGGCGCATTTCTGATTTCATTCTCTGGTGCCTCCATCTTTGTTTGATAAACTTCTTGCCAAATGCTGCTGACTGAGACCTCTACTGACCTTATCAGGAAAAAAAAAACATCAGTACCATCTAGTGGACTGAAAAATCAATTGATTTTAATATTCTAGCAGCAAAAAATGTATTAAAATGTGTATATGCAAAAATGAATAATGTATGTAATACAAGATTGATACGTGGCATCCATGAATCGATACAATATTGCCACGCAAAAAATCTATGCGTATGGATTTTTTCCCCCACCCCTGGTAAATATTAGTTTAAAAGCACATATGATGTACAATGTAAAGCCTAAAATGGGATCTATTAGCAATAACACTATATTGAAATAGAGTACAGAAAAAGCAATATTTGCCTTTAACCCCATGAATGGTCCTTCTTAGGCCCTTTTGCCTAATCTCATTAAAGCTTGATGCATGTTTTAGCATTAGGTTCTCACTGAAAGGGCTGAACCTAACCCGTCTTCATGTGTAAAATGTCCCAATGTAGAAAGATATGACCAAAAAGACATTATGCAGAGGGCAACCATATGGCAAAGAACACACTTATTGCAAACATCTAATAATATTGTGCAAAGTGTGGTGCAGTTATCAAATAAGAAAGACAAAAGAAGAGCTGTTTGAATAAAATGTAAACATAAAAAAATGGAAAAAGGCAAAATCTGTAGTTACAGGTAGTATTTGCTAGGGCTTCCTTTTACACATTTTCAAATATAAAATACTATTTATACTATTGCTTGGCTGGGAACTTGACTCGGACTCAGGCTTCTGGGTCATCCAGAGACCTCAGAGATGCTGTGGGTATTTCAATCAGGAGAGACACGTTTTTTGGTTAGGAAAGAAAATATTTAATTACAAATGCACATGAGAATGAAAGGTGAAAATGTGAAAAGTCTTTTGTGATTAGACCCCTTCAAGATGGTGAGCTATAAGGAGGGTGATGGATCCGTAGCCAATTAGGGAACCTCCCCCGGGGTCTAGACGCTGGTGGTGGTAGAGGAAGTGAGAGGAGATGAGGATTAGATGGATGGGTGTTGATGATCCGGATGAGTAGAGGTATGAGTCTTCAGGTTTGTCTTTGACCTTGGATGTGATGGCTGGAGGTGAACGGGGTGGAGGAGGGGCAGCGATTCTGCTTAGAATGACAGCTGAAAGCGACAGAGGAGAGAACAGATTTAAAATCTCGTAGTGACAACCTGATTGGCTGATGGAGGTCGTGGCTAATTACGATAGGACAGCTAGAAGAGTGCACGCCCGGAGGCAGCTGATTGGAGGAAGCAGTGGGAGTGAGAGAGGGAGAATTGTGAATGAATGAGCACGGAAAGGTCTTCCTGATTGAACTTACGCTGAGCTTCATGTCAGTGATTTCACTTGTTTGAGTATATGTGTTTGATGTCCTCTGATTATGAGGTAGTAACACTGAGGATGGTACGTTCAACATTATGGCGGAGGATATTTTGATTGGTAGGCCTACACTTTTGATACTTGATGTCTCTGCATGCTTGCTTTATTTGCAGAAGCTTGATAGTGAAGGCACTGCAATATAATTGTCAACCATACACTCCATTTCATCATCAAAATATTTACACTTCTCAGGCAAAACTCTATAAAAATACTGTACAGTGCTGAGCAGGGAAATGTCTCAAGATCTATACTATGTACACCTTGCAGATGCTACACATTAATTAATTAATTAATTAATTAACAAACCAATCTACCCCCAAACTACTAAGTAGACCTGTGTTTAGTTGCAGCAATCAGGCTAGGTGCGTTCTCCTCTCCTCTCCTCTCCTCTCCTCTCCTCTCCTCTCCTCTCCTCTCCTCTCCTCTCCTTCCCTTTGGTCTCCTCTTCTCAATTTGTTCTCCTCCTCATCCACTTCTCCTCTGTTTCTTCTTAAATAGTCACACGATAATTCT
This sequence comes from Epinephelus moara, assembly GCF_006386435.1. NCBI lineage: Eukaryota > Metazoa > Chordata > Actinopteri > Perciformes > Serranidae > Epinephelus > Epinephelus moara. Next base: position 36,007,434 of record NC_065519.1, read on the forward strand.
TAAAATTATATTCTAAATAAGCTTTAAATAACAATGAAGCAGGATTAGTGGGTTAGCGAGGTATATTGAGCCTAAAGCCAGAGCATTCAATGCCAATCCTTTTAATGTGTGTGTGTGTGTGTGTGTGTGTGTTGCGTAAATTATGTCAAATGTTAGTGTTTCATTTACAGTGGATGTGCATTATGATGTGTTATTTAGTGTATTGTGTTGTGTAGTGTGAATGCATATTTTTTATTGTCACCATGTAACTGTGTAGACATCAGGAAGAATAACTGCTGCAATGCAAAAGCTAATGGGGATCTTATAAACAAACACCTATGATTTAATGTAACCTGCATGTCTTTGGACTTTGGGAGGAAACCAGAGGACCAGGAGAAAACCAACACTAACACAGGGAGAACATGCAAACTCCATGTGTGTGTGTGTGTGTGTGTGTGTGTGTGTGTGTGTGTGCATATAAGAGGAAAAATGTACCATTGCTGCAGTCTTGTAATCCAGCTCTTGTAAACTGTACATCCACCACTAGAGAGCAGCACAGTAGAGAGTGTGTGGGGCTGTGTGGCTTTCCAGCAGACAGCACTGAGCCAGAACAATGAAGTAGAGGTATCAACTGCAAGGTTTTTGAAGTAGGAGATATTGGAGATATATATCAATATTTATTTTCTGTTGTAGTCTGCCAGTTACACTCTCATTCGCTATGAAAAATTGTCAGACCTAAATGCAATTCTTGAGTATAATGTTTTAATGGTCCGGATTATTATCGGATAATTCGTAATTCATTCGTAATTCAAAAACCACCTGTTATTTGATTCAAAACAAAAAAAAGCTAGAGTACCCAAGAAAACCGTTTTTGGTGTCAGAATCAAATAACGAAAAACCGATCAACCCCGGCCCGTTTTTGGATTTTGCCGGTTCGTTTTACCGTTATTCCTTTTTGGATTGAATATTGAACAGGTCTGCGGACATTCAGCCAATTCGTTTTTACGTTTGAAACCAAAAACGGAAGTCACATGTTTTTTTTCCTTTTATTCATTTTAAACCATAAACGAAAAACGAAATCACGTGATCTATTCCTTTTTGTTTCCAAACGAAAAACCAGAAAACCAGTTTTGCTTTTTGCAAATTCCTTTTTTCATTTCTCATTTGGGACAGACAGTAGCGTGGTGGGCAGACAGGAAGCGGAAGTGAAGTGTAAAAACGTCTCCCGCTAAATTGTGACATTATTTTATGCATATGATATCGATTTTGTATCTTTACAGACACCATACAGATGCCCCCCATTCAATTTAAAGCATAACTGATTTGAGTAAAGGCACAAGAGTTGGCAGTTACACCTAGAGTAAAGCCACTGAAGACCAGCAAAATCACCGTTTGTTTTCATTTATTCTTTCAGGCGGGTAAATGTCACCTAAGCACCTTCAGATTTTATCAGTAGTGTACCCTTAATAGATGATTTGTTTATATAGTTTGTATTGTGCTTCGTGATATTGTTTGAGGGAACTGTTAACATAAGGTAACTGCATATGAGTGGATGCAACCGTCACTAATGCTAGCGTAGTTCCTCAGGGATTTAAGCTGTTATTACTATCATTTTGACCATCTAACCTGTGACAACACATTAGCTAAGGTTGTAAGGACTGTAACTGTTGGTAGCTGTTGTTGATTTTGTTAAAATATGTGGAATTGTAATTTTATGGGTTATTGTTTGTTGGACGATTGAGCTAAGCTAACTAACTAACTAACGCTAACGTCAGCTCTCACTTGTTGCCATAGGAAAGGTAAACATTCACGTATGGGCTAATGGGATGTGGGAGTGCAGAATTAAGCTTCATTGTAAATATAGTTAAGATACAGTGTAGGCCTATTTAACACAGGATGTGGGATTCTAGTAGGTAGTAAACTTTTAGAAAAGAGCTTAATTTGTAATACCATTTAATTTATTGTAATCTTTGGGTTAGGCTATTGTATTCTATAAAATATAGCCTATTAGTTATAAGAATTGGGAAAGTGTACAATGCACTGCACCAGAATTAGCTCAAAGCTAATTTACATCCGCAGTCCCCCACAATCAAAACATACAACAGCACAACAACAAACAATAGGCTAAAAAGCAAAAACACACAGAACACACCATACAAAATACAAAGCTACACACATATACACACATGGGGCGGGAGGCTTATTATATTCTACAGTCATTGTTAGTTCCGTACCGATCAGCTCACCAAAACCCAAATCTGCACATTTTACAGAAAACTGTGTCCTTACACTCTGTTCTATCAAGAAAAGTATCGATACTGCTGTGATGGTTTATTTTTCATTCTTGGTTGTCCAGGGAAATACATTTGGTTGTGAATGTGGTTCATAAATGGCATATAAATTAGCGGGTGAACCCATAGCTGCAAGAACATGATTTCAGTTGGAGGTGCGGGAGTGCTGACTATTAAACACCCCCTCCCCAAAAAATGTTTGAGTCTATTAAATACCTGCAGAGATGCAACCGCAGTAGAAACGATAAGTGCGTCTCCCCACTGAGAGAGACGCTGTGCGCATTTACGCACGAGACACAGCAGCCTAACTTCATTAATTAGCCCATCTGGATCTAATGTATTGGGATCTAATGTTAATTAATGTTCTGTGTTCTACACATCCAAAAGGTCACACACAGTTCAGGTTCATACAGTGAAATTGTTTGGAGTAAAGCAGTGTCCTCCTGATAAATCCTGAGCTCTATCAGAGCTGTCTAAATAAATAGCCTACTTCAGAAGATAAAAGTTTCATTTCCTGTGTCATAATATGGATGGTTGGTTTAAATATCATAATATAAATGTCCTTTATGAAATTAAGACTGTGTACCGAGTTAGTATACTGTACAGGTCTGGCAGAAAATATAACAGTACTGCTAATTCTCAAACAGTTTCAGTTGGACGCTGCATCTCAACTGCTCATTTGTGCCACCTGCTGGTTGTTGTTGCACACTGCAGCTACTCCTGGATCAATTATTTCACACCCTTCACTGTAGCTGCGGCATTGAAATGAGTAACATCTGTATGTGAAATGGTTAACAAAGGACGATACAGGCTATTTCCACATATGTAATTAATTAGGCTATTAATTCACACTACGCAACTAAATAATATATCACACATTTTTTGGATAAAATATATTTCATATGCATGGCATAGGCCTATTTATTTATTTTATTAGATTCTGTGCTTGCATAATGTTGGGTGTTACATTTTTAATAGAATGGCCATTCTACCCATAAATATCATAT
>NC_065519.1:36011442-36025541 GCF_006386435.1 Epinephelus moara
AACAGGAGAAATATGATCTTGTTTCTTAGTTCCTGTTAGTACACGTGCTGCTGCATTCTGAATTAGCTGGAGAGTTTTTAAGGACTTACTAGAGGTACCTGATAATAGAGAGTTACAGTAATCCAGCCTTGAGGTAACAAAAGCGTGGACCAATTTTTCTGCATCTTTTCGGGTCAGGATAGGCCTAATTTTCGCAATATTATGCAGATGAAAAAATGCAGGTCGTGAGGTTTGTTTTAAATGAGACAAATCTTGATCAAATGTTACTCCGAGGTTTCTTACGGTAGTGCTAGAGGCCAGAGCAATGCCATCTAGAGAAACTATGTCATCAGATAAAGAGTCTCTGAGTTGTTCGGGGCCAAGAACAATAACTTCAGTTTTGTCTGAATTTAAAGCCACAACAAGGAACTTTTAACTGGATATGCAAAAGTCTCTCGTTTCTGCTGATGTCTGTGCGTGACCTACAACAGCAAATGAGACCATCGGTGTGAAGATAAGCTATTTCTATATAGTGTATATCCATACCTTTAGGAAACTGTCTCCGGGTCCGCACCAGGTCGCTTCCAGGACGAAGCGATTTACGGCACTCAGACGGCACACTTCATCTTACCTAGCTGCTTACATTTAGTGATTCTTATAAATAGTCGCTATTCCTCCTCCTCGACCCGACGTCCGCGGGGAGTTAAAATAGCAGCAATCATCGGGTAGAAGTTCTGGGAAAGCACTGGACTCACCAACAGTCAGCCATGTCTCAGTCACACAGAGAAAATCCAATCCTTGGGAAGTCAGGAAATCCTTCAGGATAAACGTTTTGTTCACTAGCAATCTAGCATTTACCAGCCCAATCCTAGCTGTCCGGGGAGCCACACACAGAGGCCGCAGGTTGCACAGATTCACCCCGCGCCAGCAGGGATGAGGAGAGCAGGGGTAGGATGGCTGAGACCGAAGTGGGATGGATGGCTGAGTATCGCGAGACGCTGCGTGAGGAGGTGAGATTCATGATGGCGGCGCCCTGCCAGTGATCAACAAACACTCCGCCATATCTGAGGCCGTAATCACCAACCGGAACATACCGTCGTCATACTGGAGGACCTGGCTGATCTGGAAGCGTTCATCGACCACCACTACGACAACTGCCAGATGGATAACGTTAACGCTTCGGAAGATCCAACTAATCCAAACAAACGGAAAAAGACTTCATCCACAGACACTAGCGATCTTGAGACTACAGACGTTGAGGTCAGTGTATTGCAATCCATTACAAAAAACTCGACCTACTGGTAACACTCCATAATGAAATAAAAGATCTTCGCTCGAGCCTTGAATTTGCCCACAGCCACATCACAAAGCTAGAGCAGTCAAACAACTCCCTTCAAACCACCGTCAAATCGCTCCCCGTTAACATGGACTCGGTCATGAAGGAAAACAAAAAAATGAAAGAAACCATATTGGACATACAAACCAGAAGCATGCGTGATAACCTGATTTTCTCCGGCATACCCGAACATCCATCTGACAACCCAGAAACGCTGATAAAGGACTTCATGAAAACCCGACTCAAAATCCCCCCGGACACTGTAAATCAGATCACCTTCCACCGCGTTCACCGTCTAGACTCACACACAAACAAATCTCCCCGACCCATCATCGCCAAACTGGAACATTACAAACACAAGGAACTGATTAAAAGCAAAGGAAAGGAACTCAGAGGCACGCGTTACGGACTCAACGACCAATTCCCACGCGAAATAAATGAACGACGCAAAGTACTTTATCCCATCCTCAAACAACACAGACAAAACAATAAACGTGCAAACATGGTTGTGGATAAACTTTACATTGAAGGACAGCTTTTCCGTGACTCTAAAACCACTCCATGGGTCTTTTAATCTGCCATGACCCGCTGCTCAAATCCAGCCTGACTTTAACTGCCATGACCCGCTGCTCAAATCCAGCCTGACTTTAACATGATACTGTAAACACCCCTTGCGCCTATGTCACGTCACCTGCACTGTAAAAAACAACAACAACAACAACAACAACAACAACAAAAAAAGCCTGATTGTCTATATGTATATATGTAAATGTCCTTTGTTATGCATGTTGTCGTTACTTCCCCACCCCCTTTTCAATAAATGGTTCACACCCACACACACACACACACACACACACACACACACTCACACACATACACCTGGATCTGCTTTTGCTGCATATTAATCACTATTCTCTACAATAATATTTCATGGTACTATCTGTAAAAATAACCTCTTGGAATGTAAGAGGAATCAGCTCCCCTGCCAAAAGAACAAAAATATTAAACCATCTACAAAAATTAAAATCAGATATCTGTTTTCTGCAAGAAACAAACTTCACAGAGGCAGAGTCTCGGAAACTTAAAGCCAGATGGATTGGCCAGTCATACCATTCCACATATAATTAAAAAAAACGAGGCACCTCCATTTTAATCAGTAAGAATACATCTTTTTCTCATATTTCATCACTGACTGACCCAGAGGGTCGCTATATCATTAGCACTGGAACTATTGGAAAAGATACTTTAACACTAGCAAACATCTATGGTCCCAATACAGACTCATCCTCATTTTTTCACTCCCTGTTTTCAGCATTATCCAACTTCCCTAGCTCATACATCATCCTCGGCAGGGATTTCAACACGGTTCTGGACCCACACATAGATCGCTCTTCATTAACATCCACCAATAAACACAACCACCCCTCATCAATGCTTAAACAGTACATGTCAGATTATGGACTGATGGACATCTGGAGACTGAAAAACCCCAGCAATAGGGAATACTCATATTACTCACCCTATCACAAATCATACTCCCGCATAGATTACTTTCTGGTTAACAACACTATTGCACATAAAATAATGGACCCAGCTATCCATAGCATTATCATCTCCGACCACGCTCCCATAAGCATTACCTTTTTAGCAGAACACCACCCCCATCCTCCCCCCAGATGGCGCTTCAACAATTCACTACTCAAAGACCAAGATTTTCTGAACTATTTCAAGCAAGAATGGGCATCCTTTGTCGAAATCAATAATACCCCTGGAACAACAGCATGCACTCTATGGGAAACAGCAAAGGTAGTCATGAGAGGTAAAATAATATCATACAGCTCCCACAAAAAGAAAAAAGAAACTGAAAAAGAACACAATCTTCAAAAAGAGGTGAAGAGATTGGACCTTCTAGCTTCTCATACACCCACCGACTCAGTCATCAAGGAACTCCTCAAAACCAAACATGAACTAAATGACATACTTAACAGAAAAACTGCAAATATTCTCCTCAAACTCCGACAGCAACACTTTGAATTTGGAAATAAAACAGGCAAACTACTTGCAAACCAGCTTAAACAACAAACCAAGAAGTCCATCATCACTTCAATTATTGACTCATCTGGAAGCATAACCCAAAACCCCTCACTAATTAACGACACTTTCAGATCATTTTACTCAAAACTTTACTCTTCTGACCATAACATCACTCCTAATAATATTGACTTTCTGAGGAATGTCTCCCTACCCAAACTAACCGAAACTCAATCAGGACATCTAGACCTACCGCTCTTCTTAGAAGAAATAACCAAAGCTTTCCAAATCATGCCCAACAATAAATCTCCCGGACCAGACGGCTACCCAACAGAATTTTACAAACAATTTTGGCCTCTTATCTCACCATTGCTTCATAAAGTGATATTTGAAATTCACCAAAATAAAACCATACCCTATCATATGAATACTGCCTATATTACACTCATCCCCAAACCAAACAGAGATCCCACTAATTGCTCTAACTATTGCCCCATTTCACTAAATAATACAGACATTAAAATCATAAGTAAAGCTCTATCAATAAGACTGGAATCTGTAATCTCATCACTAATCCACATAGATCAAACTGGTTTCATAAAGGGGAGACATTCCTCAGAAAACATCCTAAGACTTTTTAACTTGATAAACTCCTACAATAACAGCACCCCCCCAAACAATTCTCCATTCATCATAGCAACCCTTGATGCTGAAAAAGCGTTTGACAAAGTGGACTGGTCCTTTCTCATCACCTCTTTAAATCACTTTGGATTTCAACCATGTTTCATCAACTGGATTAAAACTCTTTATAATTCACCCACTGTATCAGTTGTAACCAATGGAACCATTTCAAAACCATTTCAGCTACAACAAGGCACAAGACAAGGATGCCCATTATCCCCACTCCTGTTTGCACTTTTCATAGAACCACTGGCAGCCTCCATCAGACAAAATGACTGCATCACCGGCATTCAACTAAACTCGTACCACCATGAAATTAGTTTATACACTGATGATATTTTACTGTATATTACAAACCCATCATCCTCACTTCCATCAGTCCATAATCTGATCGGCAACTTTGGTCGGGTGTCTGGCTACTCCATCAGCTGGACAAAATCCGAGATTCTGCCTATAAGCGAATGGGATACTGGGACTGGGTACCCCCTCTTTAGACACACTGAAAAATCTATCAAATATCTTGGAATTCACGTATCTTCAAACCTTAACGAATTATTCAAACTCAACCATATACCCCTATTACTAGAAATAAAAGACAACCTGGAAAGATGGAATAAATTACCACTATCTCTAATTGGCCGTATCTCAACAATTAAAATGAACACCCTACCAAAAATAAATTACCTATTTTCCATGATCCCTGTTACTCCACCCCCAGGCTGATTCTCCTCTCTTAATAGCGCCGTCATCAAATTCTACTGGAAAAACAAAAAATCACGAATCAAACTGTCTACTCTTCAGAAACAAAGAAAATATGGAGGACTCGGGGCTCCAAACTTCCACTACTATTTCTACACCAATTGCTATACATCCGTCACTGGACAAAGAATACCAATTCACCCCGGCTAGAAACTGAAAATCACTTAACCCGCGAATTAGACGTAAAAAATCTCCCATTTATAGATAAATCCATCAAGACTCATCCATGCTACAAAAATAATACCATCAATACTACTCTCACAGCATGGTGGAACTCTAATGACATACTCTATTATAGCTTCTCTCCATGTTCCCATACCCCCATATGGAACAACCCCATGTTTTTAATCAATAAAAAACCATTTGCATTTTCATTTTGGATTGAGAGAGGAGTAACCAGCCTGGGACAGCTGCTCAACGATGGCCTGTTCATGACCTTCGACCACTTCAAGGAAGAGTATAACATACCAGATCACTGTCACTTTCAATACATTCAGTTAAAAGAAGTCATCAAGAAAAATATCAACATCAGTGTGGTGAGCATGGACTTTTGGCTTTTATTTTTATGAACATTTCCGGAGTCTACTTCCTGTGTGGGTTGTTTGCTGCTGTGTTTGCCTGTCTCCAGAGGCTTCTCCCTTCCCCCGCCCTGCACTGAGGCTGAGTGCGCACACCTGTGACTCATCTGCAATCAACGGGCTGTTAAGACTGCCACCGTCTCTAGCCTCAGTGCCAGAGTATTTGCAACTGCACGCAGTGGTATCTCGGCTCCTCTGATCCTCCATTGTATTTAGTATCTAGCAAGTTTGATGGTGTTATTTGCTCCTCGTGTGCTAACCCTCGTTCTCCTGCCTTTTTGTTCCAGTGTCTCCCTCCGTGCCTCTCAGCAGCCCACAGCCCAGCACTCTCACCTGGTTTCCTCACTCTGCACCTCGACTCCGGATCTCCTCAGTTCTCTGCACAATTCTGACACAATAAACCTGTTAACCCTCTTCCCTCTGTGTCTGCATTTTGGGTCCTATTCCTCACTGCCATCACAGAATACTCTGGCCCATCATGGACCCAGCAGATTCAGACCCCGTCAGGAGAGCTCTCGCCAACCAAGGAACTCGGCTCGGACAGCATGAGCACATGTTGCAAGGTCTCATGGACTCTTTACAGGACCTCCGCGCTCAAGTCTCCCTCCTCTCTGAGCAACTCGTCGCCCGCTTGCCTCCCCAGCCATCCGGCTCCACTCCCATTGTGAGTACGGCTCCCCCCCCCGACACCTCAGCCACCTCACCCTCTCCCTCTTCCCCCAGAGAGCCCTATGTTCCCCCTCCTGAGCCTTACACTGGGGAGATAGGTAGTTGTAGGAGTTTTTTGTTACACTGCTCCTTAGTTTTTGACCAGCAGCCTTGTAGTTATCCTACCGATAAAGCCAGGATAGCTTATGTCATTAATTTGTTACGGGGTAAGGCAGCTAAATGGGCCACAGCCATCTGGGACCAGCAGTCACCTGTCTTAAGTTCTTTTTCTTGTTTTTCTGAGGAACTTCGCAGAGTTTTTGATCAACCTATTGGGGGCCAGGAGGCAGCTAAGCGCCTATTTTCTCTAACTCAAGGTTCTCAGTCAGTGGCTGAATTTTCCATTGATTTTCGTATCGCAGCCTCAGAGAGCGGGTGGGGGGAGCAAGAATTAAAGGGGGTATTTTTGAGAGGCTTGTCCGATGAGCTTAAGGATGAGCTAGCCTCCAGAGATGAGCCAGGCTCACTCGGAGTTAATTTCCCTAGTGATTCGCATAGATAACCGCTTGAGGGAGAGACACAGGGAGAGAACTCAGCATAGATTACCCAGACCCTGTAGCTTGGCTCCCTCTTCCGGCCTGACAAGACCCTCTGCTTCGCCACCCTCTCCTGCCAGCTCCATTGTGCCCCCGGAGGAGCCCATGCAGTTGGGGAGGGCGAAGTTGCACCCTAATGAGCGGCAGAGACGCATCACTCAGAGACTCTGCATCTACTGCGGCCAAGCTGGCCATTTCCTTGCCACCTGCCCTCATAAGTTAAACGACAAGGCTCATCAGTAGGTGAGAGCGCACTGGTGAGCCACACCTCCTCCCCCTCCAGCTCTCCTCAACGGATCTCTGTGCCCTCCTGCCTCCTCTGGGAGAGGGACTCTCTACCCCTGCAGACCCTCATCGATTCTGGTGCGGACGACAACTTCATTCACAGTGAGTTAGCTGAACAACTCAATCTCCCGTTAGAGCCTCTTCCCTCTCCCAAGAGAGTCACCGCCTTAGATGGCCGCCTTATTTCCAATGTCACCCCTCCCAAGAGAGTCACCGCCTTAGATGGCCGCCTTATTTCCAATGTCACCCACCGCACTGCCCCTTTAACTCTTATCATCTCCGGTAATCATCGTGAAGACCTCCAGCTCTACGTCATCCCCTCTCCTCTATCCCCCATAGTTCTTGGTCTCCCCTGGTTACAACTCCACAATGCGCAAATTAACTGGAAATCTGCCACCATAACCAACTGGAGCGTTCATTGTCATTCCCACTGCCTCAGATCCGCCAATCCCTTCTCCTGCCGAATTGTCATTCCCACTGCCTCAGATCCGCCAATCCCTTCTCCTGCCGACAGATGGCAACCCCAGCTCAACCTGTTCTCACCAATGTTCCCTCAGAGTATCACGACCTTGCTACTGTGTTCAGTAAGGAACTGGCCTTATCCCTACCCCCTCACCGCCCCTATGATTGTGCCATCGACCTCCTTCCTGGCGCCACCCTTCCGTGTAGCCGTCTCTACAATCTGTCCCGTCCTGAGAGGGAGGCCATGGAGTCCTACATTCAGGACTCCTTAGCTTCAGGACTCATTCGGCCGTCCTCTTCCCCACTAGGAGCTGGTTTCTTTTTTGTTAAAAAGAAAGATTCCTCCCTTCGCCCCTGTATTGATTTCCGAGGCCTGAATGAGATCACAGTTAAAAATAAGTATCCTCTTCCCCTCATAGATCCCTCCTTCGAACCACTGTGTAGTGCCAGAATCTTCACCAAGCTCGACCTACGGAATGCCTACCACCTTATCAGAATCAAGGAGGGAGATGAGTGGAAGATGGCATTCAACACTCCGCTTGGTCATTTCGAGTATCTAGTGATGCCATTTGGACTCACCAACGCCCCCGCCGTCTTCCAGGCCCTGATCAATGACGTGCTCCGGGACATGCTGAACCGGTTCGTGTTCGTCTACTTGGATGACATCCTCATTTTCTCCCGGGATGAGGCGGAGCACCGGCAGCACGTCCGTCTGGTTCTTCAGAGACTGTTAGAGAACCGCCTTTATGTGAAACCCGAGAAATGTGAGTTTCACACCTCGTCAGTGAGTTTCCTGGGTTATGTTATAGCTCAGGGACAGCTGCAGCCAGACCCAGCTAAGATCCAGGCGGTAAGGGAGTGGCCCACCCCTACCACCCGCAAGGAGTTGCAGCGTTTCCTCGGCTTTGCAAACTTCTACCGGAGATTCATACGGGACTATAGTAAGGTGGCTGCTCCCCTCTCTCGTCTCACATCCCCCAACACTCCCTTCCTCTGGTCCCCGGAGGCAGCTTCAGCTTTCTCCAGATTGAAGGCTCTGTTCACCTCCGCTCCTGTGTTAAAGCATCCTGACCCGTCGCTGCAATTCCTGGTGGAAGTGGACGCCTCCGACTCCGGTGCTGGAGCGGTTCTGTCTCAACGGGACCCCAAGACTCAGAGATTGCATCCCTGTGCGTTTTTTTCTCGCCGCCTGTCTCCTGCGGAGAAGAATTATGATGTGGGAAACCGAGAGTTGCTGGCTGTGGTGTGGGCTCTGCAGGAGTGGAGGCACTGGCTGGAGGGTTCGCATCTTCCTTTTATTATCTGGACGGACCACAAGAATCTCTCCTATCTGCGCTCTGCTCAGCGCCTGAACTCCCGCCAAGCCCGCTGGGCACTTTTTCTGAGCAGATTCAACTTTAGCATGTCCTACAGACCCGGATCCCGCAACGCTAAGCCCGACGCCCTCTCCCGAATCTTCTGCGCTCCTTCTGACACCAGTGAGCCGGACCTCATCCTTCCACCCACCTGCTTCGTCGGCGCCGCCACCTGGGAGATAGAGGCACTTATCGAGGAGGCGCTGAAGACGCAACCAGACCCCAAGACTGGACCCCCGGACCGGAGGTTCGTTCCTGAATCCGCCCGTTCTCAGGTTCTCCAGTGGGGACATTCATCGAAACTCACCTGCCATCCTGGGATCCAGAGGACGCTCCACTTCCTCCGCCAAAGTTTCTGGTGGCTGGGGATGGCTCGGGACGTCCGGGATTTTGTGGCCGCCTGCTCTGTCTGCGCCCGAGGCAAAGCCTCTCATCTGCCTCCAGCTGGTCTGTTGCGCCCCCTACCCATACCATCCCGTCCCTGGTCTCACATAGCTCTGGATTTCGTCACTGGACTACCGCCATCTGAAGGTAACACAGTTATCCTTACCATCATAGACAGATTTTCCAAGTGTGTGCATTACGTGCCTTTACCCAAGCTCCCCTCAGCTCGTGAGACCTCTGATCTCCTGATTACCCATGTCTTCAGACTACATGGGATACCCAGTGACATTGTGTCGGACCGTGGTCCACAGTTTTCCTCCCAGGTTTGGAGGGATTTCTGTAAGTCCCTGGGCGCAACAGCTAGCTTGTCCTCTGGCTACCACCCTCAGACCAACGGCCAGACAGAGCGGGCCAACCAAAGTTTGGAGACTGCGCTGCGCTGTGTGGCGGCTCACCATCCGGTCACCTGGAGCTCCCACCTCCCGTGGATCGAGCACGCGCACAACTCCCTCACTAGCGCGGCCACAGGTATGTCACCCTTCATGTGTTGTTATGGCTTTCAACCCCCATTGTTCCCTGACCAGGAGCGAGCAGTGGCCACCCCGTCGGTGAGGGAGCACATCAGGCGCCTGCGGGAGGTGTGGAGGACCGCCAGAGCCGCACTCACCCGCAATGCAGCCAGGACTAAGCGGATAGCGGACGGACACCGGTCTCCAGCCCCTGAGTACCGCCCTGCTCCCACTACAGACTGAGTCACGTAAGCTGTCACCCCGTTTCATTGGTCCCTTCCCTGTCGTCAAAGTCATTAACCCCTCTGCTGTCAGACTCCAGTTACCGGACTCTCTAAAGATCCACCCTACCTTCCATGTGTCCCTCCTGAAACCTGTCGCTTCCTGTGACCTGAGCCCTCCGGCTGTCCCCCCTCCACCCCCCCGGATCATCGATGACCACCCCGCCTTCTCTGTGTCCAGGATTCTGGATGTTCGGCCCCGAGGACGGGGTTTCCAGTACTTGGTCGATTGGGAGGGGTATGGCCCGGAGGAGTGATCGTGGATCTCCAGGAAGCTCATTCTGGACGCATCCCTGCTGAGAGACTTTTACGCTGCTAACCCGGACAAGCCTGGTAGGATGCCAGGAGGCGTCCGTTGAGAGGGGGGTACTGTGGTGAGCATGGACTTTTGGCTTTTATTTTTATGAACATTTCCGGAGTCTACTTCCTGTGTGGGTTGTTTGCTGCTGTGTTTGCCTGTCTCCAGAGGCTTCTCCCTTCCCCCGCCCTGCACTGAGGCTGAGTGCGCACACCTGTGACTCATCTGCAATCAACGGGCTGTTAAGACTGCCACCGTCTCTAGCCTCAGTGCCAGAGTATTTGCAACTGCACGCAGTGGTATCTCGGCTCCTCTGATCCTCCAGTGTATTTAGTATCTAGCAAGTTTGATGGTGTTTTTTGCTCCTCGTGTGCTAACCCTCGTTCTCCTGCCTTTTTGTTCCAGTGTCTCCCTCCGTGCCTCTCAGCAGCCCACAGCCCAGCACTCTCACCTGGTTTCCTCACTCTGCACCTCGACTCCGGATCTCCTCAGTTCTCTGCACAATTCTGACACAATAAACCTGTTAACCCTCTTCCCTCTGTGTCTGCATTTTGGGTCCTATTCCTCACTGCCATCACAATCAGAGATTTTAACAACCACAGCCCTTCTCTCTATTCAAAGCTACAAGCACTTAAACCTCAGAAAATGTTATCCCAGATATACAAGCTCCTTTCATCCAATGACACAACAATATCAATCCCAACAGACAAATGGACCACTGACATCAACGACATACCAACAGATACAAACTGGCAGAACATATGTAATAACACATTTTCCATGACATGCAACTCAAAAACTCAACTAATACAGTATAAAATCCTTCACAGAACCCATATTACCACCTATAAGCTTCACCTCATGGGATACTGTCAAAGTAATACTTGTTCATTTTGCCCAACCTCAATAGATAATTACATCCACGCACTCTGGCTCTGCCCACCCATCCAGAACTTCTGGTCGGAGGTCATGAGCAGGCTATCTGAGATGCTCAGCCTCAGCATCCCTTCATGCCCAATCATTGCACTACTTGGCGAGCTTTCTGCTTTAAACATACCCACTCATCACAAATCATTCCTTCTAATAGCATTAACCATCGCCAAAAAAAAAATATTACTCAACTGGAAAGATAGATCCAAATTAACCATATCACATTGGCTTAACTTACTTACAGATCATTCAAACCTAGAAAAACTTACCGCTGCTTTGAAAAATAACATATCCTATGAGAACACCTGGTCCCCCTTCATACAGTACCTCCAAAGCTGATTCCTCTTACATTAAATGTATATTCACTCTCTGCTCTCCTCATTACTCTGCTAACACATCCTAATACTGCAGCTACCATATATCAAATGAACATGTATTTATTTATTTATCTATTTATTTATTTATTATTCATTTGTTTCTTCCTCTTTTCTTTTTTTTTGTGTACACACTGATAAAGTCAAATATATATTATGTAGATAGCCATATAATCATGTTATAGTATATTGAGCATAATGCGAACATGATTTGAATAATTATATTATTATTATTATTATTATCATTATTATTATTATTATTATTATTATTATTATCATTATTATTATTATTATTAGTATTACAATTATTATCACAAGATGCAATTAAGATGACAACAGGGGTGTTGGGGGGTGGCGCCGGGCTGGGTGGGCTTGGTAGGTTCAGGGGTGTCCTCATGCCTGGCTCTCCGGTGGCGCGGCGGGGCCCCTGGTTAGGGCAGGCGGGCGGCGGGGCTGGCCGGGCCTACTCCTCTCAAACACCACAGAGGTAATCTACAAATAAATCTGTCAGGCCATGCCCCTCCATGTTGGGCAGACTCCCTCCCAAGGGGTCTGGGAGTTGCCCAGGACTGAGATGGGAAATGGGATTACGGCAAGACCTGCAAAGGGTCAGCGGCCACCTAAGGGTCTGGGTACGGCCCAAAAGCAGGACTGCCCTAAATAGATAAAAATATATATATATATAACACACAAATAAATACTATACTGAAAAGAACAAAAGTAACAATGAAAAGAAAGAGAGGAGTGGACCCCTGTCAGTTTGCCGCGCCTGCCCCAGGCTGGGCCCTCTGGGCTTGCTGCTGGGTCCGGTGGTGGGGGCCCCTGCCCTCCTGGCCTCATCCCCCCCGTCCCCCCCACAGGGTTGCATTGTTATGTTATAAGTGTATATGTTATTGTATTGTGCTCATATATTATATCATATTATATAATATCATACTATATTACTTTATATATCATACTGAATTGTACTCTGTTAACATTACGATCAATTATATAAGGTTATTTACGTCATGTTATGTTTTATTATTTATTCATTTATTTATTTATTCATTTATTTTTCAATCTCTCCATCATACGCACCAAAGCCCAGCCTCCCCCCCTTCCCTCCTGCTCCCCAACAAAGACACAATGAACTATGTTCTCCGTAGAACTGGACATGGACATTTGACACTTAACAACTACATTTTCATTTCTTGTTTCGTTTTATGTTATTGTCTGTAGTTATGTATGTTCCCCCCGTCATGTCTGTTTATGTGTTCACCATGTCATGTCATGTCATGTGGGCAAAGTTTTCCCGTCTTGTTGTTTCATTCATCCCAGGGTGACCATATTTTGATTTAAAAAAAAGAGGACACTCGGCCGGCCACAACATAGCCTACCTAAATGATACTCGCAGTTTACTCAAAGATGCCTTATAATTTTAATATATTTAAAATTTATATGTATGGATAGAAAATTCAGTTATATTATAAAATAATATCTCTCAAAGACAGAAATTCAGATAGGCCCCAATAGGGGACACATACACACACTAGAGTGTGGCGATCCGAGCCCGATGGTACCCAACGGGTCGGGCCGGGTTTGGTCAAAAATGTAGCTATAAATTGTATTCGGGCTCGGGTCGGATTCGGTCAGCTTTCAGTGAAAATGTAGTGTAAAAATAAATAAAATCCTATTGTCTGTCCTGTTTATTGCTTGGGCTCTGTTATTTACGTGACAACACCTGAACATAACACACACAGACACAAATTGGCTGTTTGTTTGTACCTCTCCCCTTGCTGGAAGTCTCAGACCTCCAGCCGCCCGCCTCCGCCTTGATTAAACACTGAAAATAAAATAAAAGAGTGAGACAGGTTTTTCCTATTTTATCTTATTTTGTTATATTTCTCCCTCTCGTCTCGCTAGAAGCGTCGGACCTCCCGCCTCCCTCTCCGCAGCTGAGCACCCACGGCGCACGCCCGGCCTGTTAAATAGCCTGTAACCACTGTGTGACACAAACTCAGTGCTTTGGTCATTAAATAATGTCGGGCTCGGTTCGGGTTCGGACAGAAATATGCTGCCCGTGCCGCACTCTAACACACACACACAAACACACGGAAAACCGGACATTATCTTCAGTTTATAAAAACCCCCCAGATGCCCCGGACGGGACGTGAAAAGTGGACATGTCCGGGCAAAAGAGGACGTTTGGTCAGCCTAATTCATCCCCAAAACAAACACATGCGCGAGCCAGGTAAGCGTCTTGACAACAATATGCGCTAGAGCCCATGGGAAATGTAGGCTTCATTCCCGCAAAAACACTACCGCTTTTGTCCACAGGGTCGCCAAAATCAACTCAAAATGAAGCTTTTGTCCACAGGGTCGCCAAAATCAACTCAAAATGAAAGTTCCTTGTAGGGGCTTTAACATCAGGAAATTGGTGCTCATCCAGGTTTTTATGTCTTTAAGGCAATTATGAAGTTTAGTTAATTGATTACTTTCTTCTGGCTTCATAGATAAATACAAATGTGTATCATCCGCATAACAATGGAAATTTACAGAGTGATTTCTAATGATGTTAACTAAAGGAAGCATATATAGAGTACAAAACCTTGCGGAACTCCAAAAACCTTG
>NC_065519.1:36025651-36026855 GCF_006386435.1 Epinephelus moara
AATTTTAACTAGTGCTGTCTCAGTGCTATGATGCACTCTAAATCCTGACTGAAATTCCTCAAATAAATTATTTTCATAGAGAAAATCACACAGCTGGTCTGCGACTACTTTCTCAAGGATCTTTGAAAGAAAGGGAAGATTAGATATTGGTCTATAGTTGGCTAACACCTCTGGATCGAGGGTGGGCTTTTTTAGGAGAGGTTCAATTACAACTACCTTAAAAGACTGTGGTACATAGCCTGTTAATAAGGATATATTGATCATATCTAATATATGAGTGTTAACTAAAGGTAAGACCACCTTAAGTAGTCTAGTTGGGATGGGGTCTAAGAGACACGTTGATGATTTAGATGAAGAAATCACTGCGGTCAATTCTTGAAGAGAAATTGGGGAGAAACAATCTAAATATATATTAGGTCTTACAGCTGTATTTGAGGATAGATAGGTACTATCTGAGGACAGGAGGTCATGAATTTTGCCTCTAATAGTTAGAATTTTGTCATTAAAGAAGCTCATAAAATCATCACTGTGAAGGGCTAAAGGAATACAAGGCTCAATAGAACTTTGACTCTCAGTCAGCCTGGCTACAGTTCTGAAAAGAAACCTGGGGTTATTCTTGTTTTCTTCTATTAATGCTGAGTAATAGTTTGCTCTGGCATTGCGGAGGCCCCTCTTATACATTTTGAGACTGTCAGCCCAATTCCTTTCAAATTTTCAGGATATTTGTTTTAACTTACAGGTTTGAGAGTTATACCAAGGAGTGAACTTTCTTTGCTTTGTTAACTTCTTTTTAAGAGGAGCTACAGAGTCGAGTGTTGATCGCAGCGAGCCTACGGCGCTATCGACAAGATGATCAATTCGGGAGTAGTCTCGCCACCAGACAATCAGAGATCTCCACCTTCTGATAGTCTGGGGACACTCCTTTCTAAAGTGTGTTTAACACACCGGCGAAAACGGCCGGCAACAAAGCACCGCCTCTTGCATTTTTGAAAAGGACACGCCTTCTCGGAAATGTGCGCTCCTCNGTGTTTAACACACCGGCGAAAACGGCCGGCAACAAAGCAACGCCTCTTGCATTTTTGAAAAGGACACGCCTTCTCGGAAATGTGCGCTCCTCCTTTTCTCGTCCGCAATGAAACGAACACACAGAGAGCTTGAAAATGGATGCCGAGAGATTTAACTCCGTTTTATCAAACGTGTGCTC
>NC_065519.1:36030346-36042651 GCF_006386435.1 Epinephelus moara
GCTAAAGGAGGCAGAGGCATAGCTAAACATTTGGCACACCGAGCAAGAAAGAGCAGAGGGAGAAGCCATTGCTAACTGTTAAGCTAATGTAGCTACCAAGGCTAGTAATGTGCAAACAACAGCTAAGAGATTAGCAGGGAAGTCGTAAAAAGGAGGAGATCTATAAGTGCTTAAACAGAACTAGTGTGAGTTAAGACTTGAAGTAGATGTTAAAGCAACTAAAGTGAGAAAGCAGAAAGCAGGCCAGTAGAATTCACTAGAGCAGTACAGCACGTCACACCCATTAATGAAAGTAATAATATTATAATTATAATTACGGCTATTGTGGTACAATATGTTGAAAGTATATATTAATATATACATCAAGCTGAATGGAACACCAGAACAAGCCAAAGTACTAGTCATCAGGGACCTGGAGGAGCTGAGCAAATACCAATGAAACAGACAACAACAAGATAAATTTAAACTACAATCATGACAATTCCTGACAATAAACACATTGGAACTAGAAACCTTTGTATATACAGAACATAACATACGGAACATAGAACATGATATTGATCCAGATAACAACTTACTTAATGATATTAAAAACAGCTGCAGTTACTACACAGATGAGCACTACAATATAACTTTCCAATCAAGGCACAACATAGCAATCATCCACTTCAATAGAAGAAGCCTATACGCCAACTTCCACAGCATTAAGGAATATTTGAGACAGTTCAAGAACCCATTCAACATCATAGCAGTATCAGAGACATGGATCAGCACTGACAGAGGTGTGGACTTTGAGATGAAGGGATATGATCTGAATTATATAAACAGAGTAGGAAAGAGTGGAGGAGGTGTGGCAATATATGTGGACAAAGGACTGAAGTATAAGGTGGTGGAGAGTATGACAGCAGCTGTTGATAATTTGGTGGAATGTATCACAGTAGAAATTTGTATGGAAAGAACAAAAAATATTATTGTGAGCTGTTTATACAGAAATACAGGATCTAGTATTGAAATATTTGATGACTGGATGGAAAATGTTTTTGCTACATCAGTGCAAAAGACTGTGTTCATCTGTGGAGATTATAATATTGATCTGTTAAATCCAAAGAAGTATAAAATGACATCAATATGATGTACAGTATGGGTTTATATCCGAAAATCACCAGACCTAGTAGAATTACTTCTCATTGTGCCACATTAATAGATAATATATTCACAAATAGTATGGAAAACAATACAGAAAGTGGGCTACTATACAATGACATCAGTGACCATTTGCCTGTTTTTATTGTCTATCACTATAATTACAGGAAAACAAAGGATACTATTCAACTGAAATACAAACGAGTAAGAACTGAAGAAAACATAAAGACATTCAAGAGTGAATTACTAAAACAAAACTGGAAAGTAGTATATGAAGAAGAAGATATCGATAAAGCATACAATGGATTTCTAAATCTTTTTAAAACACTATATGATAAAACCTGTCCGGTAAGGAAATACAATGATAGACAAAAACAAGCAAATAGTCCATGGTTAACCAAAGGGTTAAAAAATGCCTGCAAAAAGATAAACACACTGTATAGACAATTCCTAAAATATCGAACCTTAGAGGCAGAAATTAAATACAAAACATACAAGAATAAATTAATTAGTATTATGAGGATATGTAAGAAGGAATATTATAATAAAATACTAGATAGTGATAAAAAAAACATGAAGGGGTTATGGAATGTACTAAATAGTATTATTAGGAATGGAGCTAAGAATAAAAATACAAGATACCCAGAACATTATATTGAGAATGACAAGTTAATAAATTATATGGAAGATGTGGTAAATGGTTTTAATAAATTCTTTGTAAATGTGGGGCCAGATCTGGTGGGAAAAATTCAGGACCTAGACTCAGCTGGAGGGGTGGAGGCTGTTCTTGGGGATAGAAACCCCAACACCATATTCCTTAGAGCAGTTGAAATAAAAGAGATGGTAGACATTGTTAGGAAACGTAAAAGCAAATACTCAGCTGACTGGAATAACACTGATATGGTTGTAATAAAAAAAGAGAAGAGAAGGGATCGCAGAACCATTTACTCACATATGTAATATGTCTTTTCAATCCGGTAAATTTCCAAAGAAGATGAAAATAGCTAAAGTTATACCTTTATATAAATGTGGGGATATACACCATTTCCCAAACTACAGGCCTGTTTCCTTACTCTCCCAATTCTCCAAAATACTCGAAAAACTGTTCACAACAAGACTAGACAAAAGGCAAGCTTTTAGCAGACAGTGAATATGGATTCTGGAAAGACAGATCAACATCGCTGGCACTAATAGAACTCATTGAGAAAATCACAAATGGCATAGACAATAAAAAACATGTAATGGGAATTTTTATAGACTTAAAGAAAGCATTTGATACAATAAATCATGACATTCTATTCACTAAACTAGAAAGGTATGGTGTCAGAGGGGTGGGATTGGAGTGGGTGAGGAGCTACTTAGGTAGCCAACAGCAGTTTGTGGAGATTGGAAATCATAAATCCGCTAACATGGCCATAACATGTGGAGTACCGCAAGGGTCTGTTCTGGGGCCTAAACTGTTTAGAGACAATCACAACAGAAATTAATAAATTAAAAAGGTGGTTTGATGTAAACAAATTGTCATTGAATTTGAGAAAAACAAAGATTATGTTATTTTTGTAAATATAAAATGAACCCTCAAGTACAATTGACAATTGATAACATAAGTATAAAAAGAGTTTATGACCACAAAATATCCTGGAAACCACATATTAAACATGTCAAAGCAAAAATAGCAAAGACCATTGCAATTTTGGGGAAATCAAGACACATTCTGGACTATAAATCACTACATACTCTGTATAATGCACTCATTTTACCATATCTGAGCTACTGTGTAGAAATATGGGGTAATAACTACAAATCCAACCAACAGCCGTTATGCACATTACAAAAAAGAGCAATTAGAATCATCAATAAAACTGATAAAGACACACACTCTGAAATTCACCGATATAGTTAAACATAAGACTGCACAAATCATATACAAAGCAAGACACAACCTACTTCCTGGTGAAATGCAAAAGATTATTTAGGGAAAGGCAGGGTGGGTATAATTTGAGAGGGGAATTTAATTTTAAGAGAATTAAAGTCAGAACAACTCTGAAAAGTATGTGCATAACAGTCTGTGGGGTGAAATTGTGGAATGGTCTGGATAAGGAGCTCAAAAACAGCACAAACATAAAACTGTTTAAAAAATTATACAAAAACATGTTTCTAAAAAACTATGAGGATGAGGAAAAGTAGGGTGGAGAGTGGAATACTGTTTTGATTACATAGGGATAGGTGATTATAAACCTAAGAGAGAGTCTGTTGATTTTGTTGTTTTGTATTTGTTTTTGTTTTCTTTTTTTGTTGTTTGTTTGTTTGTTTGTTTTGTTTTTAGAAGTATAAGTGAGTCTGTTGATTTTGTTGTTTTGTATTTGTTTTTGTTTTCTTTTTTGTTGTTTGTTTGTTTGTTTTGTTTTGAATATGGAATTTTAAAACTAAAAGGGAGTCTGTTGACTTTTTTGGGTTTTTTGTTTCATTTGAATATGTAATGATGGAGTGGTGAATAAGGGGTGGGAACTGAAAAGCTTGGCTTCCTCCTGCTCCTTTTCGAGCATACGTTGTTTATTGATTTGAACATTGGTTTTGTTTTTTGAGAAACTATAACACGTATGATTTATTTTATATGTCTTTTCTTTTACTTTGTTTTTTTAAATATGTTCGAAATAAAGAATCAATCAATCATCATCATATCTGATAGTATACATATGTGACAATAATCATATGTGTATAGTAACAGTAGAGTATGACTAATGATAACAGCACCAGCAGGAGGCATCTGGTAGGACCATGGCAGCAGCACAACCACATACGTCACACTATCCAGGCACCGCTGCAATACAAGTTAACCTGCGAGACAGTGCAGCACAAAGGCCCCGGAGAAGAAGACTCTTTATCTGATGACATGGTTTCTCCCAGCCCAACTAGTAATTACACTGTATCTAGATGTTAAGAAAAATTAGAGATGTTGGTTAATTTCAGATATTTTATCTAGTACTTTATAAATGGCATTTTTGGGATGGTAGTTCTTCTGGTTGTAGAGTTATAAAATAGGGTCGTAAAAAAGAAAATCTACTGAATATATCAAATATCTAGTACAGCCAAACTATCATGTTATTATTATTATCATTATTATTATTATTATTATTGAGGGGAAATTATAAAAGAGGAATATATTTGCCATTTTAATAACATAAGGTCAACAATTTATCCTCTAATAACTATAATCTAACTACCTCATTACATCAAAATGACAGTTATATCACACACAATTCAATGTTTTTAGAGAACAAACAATCAAAACTAATGCACTATAATAAATTCAGTCAAATGACGATAAAAATAGCAATAAAATAAAGTTTTTTGAACTAGAAAACAACATTAACCACCGCCCATTGCGTGACGTTGTTGAACCAGGGAATTCGTGTGTCCACCATGACAAAGGATCCTAATTGACTTTACATTGGCCATGGTACCGGCACGTAATTTTAACCTATTATGTGCCGCCAACGCAGGATGCGGTGTTAAGAGGTCAAAGTCATTTCACGTATTTCTGTGAGATTGGGTTGATCTGGCTCCTGCCTACACCATGGGAATTTGTCACTAACAAAGTTAGCTTCATATATTGAGGTAGACTTTAGAGGTAAGTATATTATCTTGGTAATGTTAGCTAATTGCACACCTCGCCATTTGGAAATTATTTCATATAAGAGGAGTAACCTCACAGCGTTATTGTAGCTGAAGTTAACATTAAACTGTGTGTAAGTTAATGTTAAACTGTGTGTAACGCGATAAAAAATTATAACAATGTAACATTGGGTTTTTAAATTGGTTCTGCAAATCTAAGGTTACGTTACCTAACTTAGTGAGTGTTAACAGCTGCGTGTCGGTGTCTGTATGTTAGCTAGTAAGCTAGCTAGCTAGCTAATAATAATGGATTCATAATGGAAGGATGACTTTATTATTATTATTATTATTTTGACAGACCCTTCAGTTTTGTTTTAAATATAGGCCTCTACCAAATGGCTGAGAAGTCACTTCACTGTAATTGTAAAACAGAAGGTAAAACATCAAAAGGCATACCATGTACTGTTTAAATGGTACTAATATGTTAATACACAAAAATATATCAATTTGTTACCATGGAATTAGCAGTATTACTAGTGCTAGTATTATTTCCACATATGTTTTCTAGATATTTACCATTACAGTACTTTGAAAACATCTCAGAAATGGTGGCAAATCATACTGAAATTTATAATGAAATAACATTAAATATATGTTATTAACAACAGTGAATATTAATCCTTTTTTATTTCATAAAAATTGTAAATTTATTATCGTATGCTGATAATACCCATGAATTGACTTGAGAGAGACAGACAGACAGACAGAGCATCATCTCCATCACTTCAGAGCAGAGCAGGTGGTGGTGTAGATTGTGATAATGTGAATGTAAACACCAAGGTAAATTAAGCTAAATTTGCACTGTAAATATCTTAAAAGAAGAAAAAATTAATTTGTTGCACTTGAAGGGACTTCACAGTTCACTGATGGTCTGGTTCAAATTCAAATAAGGTAAGAAAAAATTTTAAATATATTTTAACATCTTGCAGGGCTCCGAGTTGCTGCATCACACAATTCACTTGCCAGCAATGTGCCACAATCCACACATCCACTGAGAACAAAGATCATAAATACATACACTTGTACATAAATATGCTTTAATTCAGATGCTGAGTGTGAGACAGTAGTTCTTTAAAATAATAAAAGGTAATAAATGGCCGAAGTAGTACCAAATAATAAAACCAAGTATCATCCAACTAGATAATAAATAATTGTCACACGGTGTAAGCAATGGTTTTATTATACTCGTATTTCATGCTTGTTGTCTTTATATTGGTTGCTGTGGTTATTTTATCTTGCATGGTTTTACATGTTGTTTTGGATTATTTATTCCAGTGTTTGGTTTTATTTGCATGCTTTTATTATTAAATTGCATTTGCTTGTTTTTAATGTGTTTTTTTTTTCCTGCTGAGAGAAGTGACCCAATTAGCGTAAGTACCTGCACCTGTGAGCTTTTACCTTTTTGTATGCACCCCTTGTTTTAACCAATGAGGCACAAGGAGAAGCAGCGAATGGTGCGCTGGTAGGAGAAGACAAAACGGCTGCTACACAGAAATGAGGGCTGCTAGACACACCTGGGACACCAGGGACCAGGCTGGGAGCAGCAGAAGGAGAACAGTGCCAAGCAGCGAGGTGATGAGAGCTTGAGCAGGAGCGGCCAGCCATAACAGAGCGGTACTCCGGCATCAAAAAGAGATGGGTGAGAGTTAAGAACTCTCCCCTTAAGCGTGACTACCAAATTCGCTCACTATTGAAAGTGCTGTGAAAAGAAACAAAGTAGGCCCAGTGTACTTGGACTTGGTACTTGGACTTGGCGAGGCCCTGCCACAAGGAATCTGCTCTCCCTAATTAAGACACTGTAAATTGCATGTTACATGAGACTTTTTAGAGGACTGATTTAAACTTGCCCTTCTTAGGACACTGTAATTTATTTTAAGTTTCCATTGCTTTTAGCCTGGAATTTATTGTCACTGATTGATAAATTGAAAACTTTTCACTGAATTCAAGTCATCATCATACCTCCTTGGTTATCGGGTTGATTAAAAATTGATTGAAAATCACCTGTTTCAACAGCTAATCGGCTTGTAGTAAAGTCTGCTTGTCAAGTCAAAATGACTGCAGAGAGTGTGGTCACTTGCGGAGTGCCGGTGTCCGACGGTGGATTGCTGCTGCTTGCTGTACGTGCTTATGCCCTTCCAGGTGCCTACGTGGAAAGCCTTAAGGCAGAGAGAGCAAACCTCTCTGCCCTTCCATGTGCATACGAGGAAAGCCTGAGGCAGAGAGAGTAAACCTCCCTTCCATACACCTACATGGGAAGCCTAAGGCAGGGAGACCAGCAGCAATGACCCCCCTGGGAACAGAACAGAGCTAACACTATGTTATTTTTTTTTCTCTGTCTAATGATCACAGATTGCACAACACAATGTATGTTACTTGCACAAGTCCTCTTAATGCGTATGCAGTGAGGAGAGAGGCGTACCTTGCAAACACTTGCACAAATGACACAGATACAATCATTACAATCAATCATTTTTTCGTCACATGCAATTAATCAAGGTACAACTCCAGATGATGATTCCATCAGAACCTTTACTTGTACACTGTTATTATGTCCTTTTTGTGTCTTCTTACATTGTTGGCTGCTGCTATGTAATATTTCCAGATGGTTCTGGTAATCCATGGTTTCTGGTTGCGGAATGATTTAACTGTACACACATTTAGACCTCAACAAGACAGCTGCATGGTCGTTCCTCCTGAACACAGCAGTGTTGCACCACAGCCAGCCGTACAGTGATTCAGTGCGCATGCGCCCGCGCGTGCAGCCTGTTGCAGTCGCTCCTGCTTGTTTTCTCAGTTTTCTTACTTTTTTGCTTTATTAAGTTTGGTATTTGTGCTTGCTTTTTTGTGACTGTCATTTTGAAACTGCGCCCTCTCCAAACATGCTGACTGAGAGAGTTGTGCTCGTTTTCCTCACTCTGGAATTACTTATTTCATTCGGACCCGGCACCATTGCGCAACAACTTCATGGCCGTATTGTTTACTCCAGAGATCAGCTGATTGCGCTGAGGCATCGGAGATACCAGCTGAACTGTGGAGGAAAACTCACAGAGGATGCAGGGGAGGAAGTAAACAGTGGCGGAAAAAAGCAGGGTTGAGACAACGGAGGCTTATGGAGAAGAGAAGATATAAGCCGTATCTCCCCTCTCTCATCATGGGTAACGTGAGGTTGCTGGCAAATAAGATAGACAAGCTGACAGCGGTCGCCAAGAGTCAGAAGGAGTACCGGGAATGTAGGCTTATATGCTTCACTGAGACATGGCTTCACCAGGACATTCCCAACAACAACGTCTCCATCAGCGGCTTTCAGACTGTTCGGGCCGACAGGGACTACACCGAGAGCGGTAAGCGCAAAGGAGGGGGGCTTGCCGTTCTAGTAAATAACCGCTGGTGCAGTCCTGACCATATTTCCATTAAGGAACAAATCAGTTGCCCGTATTATTTGCCCAGGGAGTTTTCACATGCCATTATTGTAACTGTTTACATCCCCCCCCTCTGCCAACCCGACGTCGGCATGTGATGTCATTCACTCCGCCATAGCCCGCCTGCAGACTAAACACCCGAGTGCCTTCATAGCTATCACAGGTGACGTCACCATGGAAACAACATTGCCCATATTTACACAGTATGTGAGCTGTCCTACCAGAGAGGAGAGAACACTGGACTTGCTGTATGCAAACGCCAAAGATGCATACAGCTGCTCCCCCCTCCCCCCTCTGGGTAGGTCAGACCACAACCTGGTGCACCTCAACCCCTGCTATGTACCACTAGTCAAGAGCCAGCCTGCGACCATGAGGACAGTGAGGAGATGGTCGGAGGAGACTTATGAGACACTGCAGGGCTGTTTTGGTGTGACAGACTGGCAGGCACTCTGTGAGCCACATGGGGAGGACATCGACGGGCTCACAGAATGCATCACGGACTACATCAGCTTCTGTGTGGACTCCACTGTCCCAGCCAGGACTGTCCATTGTTACCCAAATAACAAACCGTGGGTAACAAAGGACATCAAAGTCATCCTCAACTCAAAGAAGAGGGCCTTCAGAGCTGGTAACAGGGAGGAGGTGAGAACAATACAGGGGGAGCTGAAGATGAAGATCAGGGAGGCTAAGGAGAGGTACAGGAGGAAGCTGGAGAGGAAACTCCAGCAGAACAACATGAGAGAGGTCTGGAGTGGAATGAGGACCATCACTGGCTTCAGGACCAACAACCACAGAGGAGTTGAAGGCAGCATGGACAGGGCCAATGAACTGAATCTGTTTTTTAACAGATTTGACACTACTGGCCCTGCCCATCCCCCCCCTGACTCTTCTGCTGTCTGTCTTGGTCAACCATCTCCCACTCCGCCCTCCTCCCCCACTCCTCCCTCTCACACCTCAACACCCTCCTGCTTGACCCCCCCTCCTCCTCCTCCTCACACCTCCTCTCCCCGTGGTCAGACTGACTGCTCTCTCCATCATGAGGACTACACCCCTCCCCCACGTGTCATCACCTCCACAATGTGCTTCACTGCTGACCATGTGAGAAGACAGCTGATGAGACTCCACTCAAATAAGGCTGCAGGCCCTGATGGTGTCAGCCCCAGGGTGCTCAAAGCCTGTGCCCCCCAGCTATGTGGAGTACTTCAGCATGTCTTCAACATGAGCCTGAGTCTCCAGAGGGTCCCCTTGCTGTGGAAGACATCCTGCCTCGTTCCTGTGCCAAAGACGTCGCGTCCCAGTGGCTCCAAGGACTACAGACCCGTGGCATTGACCTCCCACATCATGAAGACCCTGGAGAGACTCGTCTTGGAGCAGCTCCGGCCCATGGTCAAGCCACTTTTGGACCCCCTCCAGTTCGCCTATCAGCCCCGACTTGGAGTTGAGGACGCCATCATCTACCTGCTCAACCGTGTCTACGCCCATTTGGATAAGCCGGCGAGCACTGTGAGGGTCATGTTTTTTGACTTCTCTAGTGCGTTCAACACCATCCGTCCAGCTCTACTGGGTGACAAGCTGACAGCAATGCAGGTGGATGCCCCCCTGGTGTCCTGGATTGTAGACTACTTGACTGGCAGACCACAGTATGTGCGCTTGCAACGCTGTGTGTCAGACAGAGTGGTCAGCAATACCGGGGCCCCGCAGGGGACTGTCCTCTCTCCCTTCCTCTTCACCCTCTACACCACGGACTTCAGCTATTGCACTGAGACCTGCCATCTTCAGAAGTTTTCTGATGACTCTGCTATAGTTGGATGTATCAGCAAGGGTGATGAGGATGAGTACAGGGCTGTTGTGGATAACTTTGTCACATGGTGTGAGCAGAACCATCTGCAGCTCAACGTGGCAAAGACAAAGGAACTGGCTGTGAATCTGAGGAGGACCAAGACACCGGTGACCCCTGTTTCCATCCAGGGGGTCAGTGTGGACATTGTGGAGGACTATAAGTACCTGGGGGTACACATTGACAATAAACTGGACTGGGCTAAGAACACTCACACTCTCTACAGGAAAGGCCAGAGCCGTCTCTATTTTCTGAGGCAACTAAGGTCCTTCAACATCTGCCGGACTATGCTCAGGATTTTCTATGAGTCTGTGGTGGCCAGTGCTATCCTCTATGCTGTTGTGTGCTGGGGCAGCAAGCTGAGGGTGGCGGACGCCAACAGACTCAACAAACTGATCCGCAAGGCCAGTGACGTTGTGGGAACGGAGTGTGACTCTCTGATGGTGGTGTCAGAGAGGAGGATGCTGTCTAAGCTACAAACTATCTTGGACAATGTCTCACACCCACTCCTCCATGTGCTGGTCAGGCACAAGAGTACTTTCAGTGGGAGACTCATACCACCAAGATGTACCACTGAGCGCCACAGGAAATCATTCCTGCCTGTGGCCATACAACTGTACAACTCCTCCCTCTGAGTGGCCCTGAGACTTTTTCACACACACTGCAATCCAATGTTACTTGTGCAATAACCCCATTTCACCTTGACTGTATATATCCTGTTTGTGTAAATAATCTTGTTCAACTTACAATATATATATATATATATATTTACGTTTATGTTTGTTAATAATTCCTGTTTATTTAACTATATATTTGTAAATACTATTGTTTAAATTTCTTATATTTTCACATATCTTTCCTCTCTTGCAAGAGAGCACACCCAGCACACACCTGATTAATCACTTAATCCAATAGTATAGGACAGGAAATACTCATGTCTACTTCCTTTTAGGAAGTAGTGGAGCTGGTGCACAGAGCCTATTGGGACATCACATCACATTCCCGCCATCACACCAGTCCCTATTCACCATAATAACACACTCTCCTTCTCTCACCAGCAGTCTTCTGCTCCGTCAGATCAGCATACATATCCGTCAGATTTGCTAACACTCATGTCCTGTTATTGCATTTTGCTAACTCGGCCATTCTGCATGTCACTAACTTGGCTTCTTCTCCGGAGCCTTTGTGCTCCACTGTCTCGCAGGTTAACTTATATCGCAGTGGTGCCTGGATAGCGTGACGTGTGTGGTTGTGCTGCTGCCGTGGTCCTGCCTGATGCCTCCTGCTGCTGCTGTTATCATTAGTCATACTTCTACTTCTATATTATCATATGTTGATATATACTTTCAACTTATTGTACCACAATAGCCATAACTATAATAATAATTTTATTACTTTCATTAATGTTGTCGTAAGCTTCTGTCATTACCGTCTGTCCTGCATCTCTCTGTCTCTGTCTCTCTTTCTGTTTCATTGTGTCATATGGATTACTGTTAATTTATCATGTTGATCTGTTCTGTACGACATCTATTGCACGTCTGTCTGTCCTGGAAGAAGGATCCCTCCTCAGTTGCTCGTCCTGAGGTTTCTGCCATTTTTTTCCCCGTTAAAAGGGTTTTTTTGGGGAGTTTTTCCTTATCCGCTGTGAGGGTCAAAAGGACAGAGGGATGTCGTATACTGTAAAGCCCTGTGAGGCAAATTGTGATTTGTGATATTGGGCTTATAAATAAAATTGAATTGAATTGAATATACTGACTGAATGGCGCTGTTCAGTATTTAGCCAGGTATTGGTGAATCAAATTATATTGCAGTTCCTGATATCCTGTTAGTAACTAATGTGGAAGGGAGGTTATCCAGTTTATTTCCAGCACCTGTACAATGGCAAACAGGCTTTCAACAGAGCTACACCCAAACAGGCATCTCAAAGTTCCCGCTTCTTTCCCTTTGTCACCTCTCCTGACCTGGAGCCAGCCTTGATTTGGCCATTTCGGTAGTTCTCTGTTGTCAGACATTTTGTTTTGTAGGCCAAAACGGCTCCTTGATCACCACACCCGCCTTTGTCCTTCTCTTTTCTCTCTCGCACGCACACACACACACACACACACACACACACACACACACACACACCAAGCTTGTATATATTTAGTTAGAATTTGTGTATTTTGGTTTGCTTTGCTAGTTTGTGAATAAATATAATTCTTTGGAATCATACCTGCTGTCTGTTTAATGTT
>NC_065519.1:36042673-36058732 GCF_006386435.1 Epinephelus moara
ATCAGATAAATAAGATTTAAACCAGCTATGTTCCCAACAATATGATGGTCAATTGTGTCAAATGGCGCACTATGATCTAATAAAACAAGTACAGAGACGAGTCCTTTGTCTGAAGCAAAAAACAAGTACAGAGACGAGTCCTTTGTCTGAAGCAATCAGATGATCATTTGTAATTTTAACTAGTGCTGTCTCAGTGCTATGATGCACTCTAAATCCTGACTGAAATTCCTCAAATAAATTATTATATTGGAAAAATCACACAGCTGGTCTGCGACTACTTTCTCAAGGATCTTTGAAAGAAAGGGAAGATTAGATATTGGTCTATAGTTGGCTAACACCTCTGGATCCAGGGTGGGCTTTTTTAGAAGAGGTTTAATTACAGCTACCTTAAAGGACTGTGGCACATAGCCTGTTAATAAAGATATATTGATCATGTCTAATAAGTGAGTGTTAACTAAAGGGAAGACTTCCTTAAGTAGCCTAGCTGGGATGGGGTCTAAGAGACACGTTGATGATTTAGATGAAGAAATCACTGCGGTCAAAGAAAATGTTGGTCTTTGTAAATAAATTTTGTTTGGATTTGAAACAGAAACTTTGCTCTCTGTTATTTGTGAATAAAATTGCATCAGTCAGTTTGACCTGAGAATATTCTGGCTAATCCTTGACATATAGGCCTAGCTGTCTCTGATAATCCAAAATAAAGCACTAAAATCGCAATATTGCGACAAGCAGCATTGCTGAATAAAACAGACCAAAGCTCCAAATATACTGCCAAATCTTGTTACTACTTTGTACCCCTAGGTGGCGAAGATGTGCAGCTGCAATCCTGACATAATTTGTGGGTGTGTTTCTATTCAAGAAGTTTAAGAAAAAAGAGTTTGAAACCCAGAGGGAGGGGCAGAGCACAGCGAGTGGAGTGAACACAGCTGGTGAACAGAGCCAGAGAGAGCGGTGCGAGGGCCAGCAGATAGAGAGCGAAATATAGCAAAAACACACAAAATGCCTAAAGGAATTTTCACTGTTGATGAAGTACTTAGTCAGTTACTTGCCGATTCTGATTCTGACAGTAAATATTTGCCCTCTGATGACAATCGGAGTGACGAAAATGACTGTGCATCGCATGCACCACGACCATACAAAGCAGCACATGCCATCGATAATAACCAGACTTTGCCTCACCGTGGTCAGGGTGGCAGAAATTAGACAAGGAGGAGACATGTTGGAGGCAGCAGGGGTGGTAAAAGTAGGGCTGTAAACAGTGATGATGATGGCTGGGTTTACTTGAGAAATGAGGAAGTGGATTAGGTGGATTAGGGACTGTTGGCTATCATGGAGACACGGATCTCACAAATGCTAAACACACTGATTTTTTTTATATATGTAGCACCCCACTGCACACTAGACTAATGGGGTGATTTTGGGTTTGTTTTGTGTTAAGGTAGCTACCCGAAGGTTTACCTATTTTAAGTAAGCTGATATTACTCTTACTGATATCCAAAAATAGTCCAGGCATATACACCCGTTCTAACTTATTAACTGACACCAGACAACTTTATAAAATGAAACAAACGTAGTTTACTTAAAGTTTTTTAGCAATACAAATATTTACCCTTTGAATTAAAATTAAACAAACAAACAAACAAAAAATATATTGTGCCAAAAACACAACTTAGACCCCTTTAAAAGAAATCTATAATAACCTCTGGACTAAACCAAAATTACCTCACTGAGCAAGGAAAATACTAAAACATATACACCTCTCAATTAGCTTACCACAAATGCATATCAAAATACCTTAATGGTTCAATAGCCACTCAATAACTGGTCCTCAATAACTGATGATACTCTATACCGTAACGTGGGCCCACACACGCACACTCAAATTCACACACTCAAGACAACAGAAAACCCCGTTGCAGCCGGTTTGATGCTCGGGTGCGTTGCGACCGATGGAAATCCTCTTTTTCCCGCGAGCGAATCCACACAGCAGGCTAAATCCTCTTTTTCCCGCGAGCGAATCCACACAGCAGGCTCACAGTTCAGATGAAGTAGTCCTCTCTTCCGTGCGAAAACAACACTGCTTGTCCGACTCACCACTCAGCTGACGAAATCCTCCGCTCTTCCCCGCAGAAGAAACAGTCAGCAAAGTCACCGTACAGCTGGAGAAATCCTCTGTTCCACACCACCGAAGTGCAGCTAGGCAAACCCACAGTTCAGCTAGAGGAATCCCCGGCGGGCGTCAACAAAGGAAGACGACGACCGCGGCGGCGAAGTCTTCCAACGCCCGTCCGACGTGTTGTCTTTTAACTTCACTTCACGTTGCACAAACACACACACACACACACACACACACACTAATACGAGCCTCAATAAACTCTCAGATAATGAGGAACTGTGCGGTAGTGTTTAACTAGCCTACATTTCTTCTAACTATATGAGATACACTCTGTTCCTAACATTCCGCTCTTCCCGGTGCTAGCTTAGCTGCTGCCTCTCGCTGCGTGTTTCTCTTTTTTTTTTTTTCTCGTCTCTTCCGCATTTCCCCCCCAATCATCACAGGCGAATCAAACTGACCACATACTTGACCAATAAAACAATAGAACAAACCCACATGAATTCTCTGAATGTACATCTCGCGATATTTAACTATTTACCTTCAAAATGAACTCAACATGCAGTTGTATTCTTTTTAACTGAAATCTCCATTAACTTAATATTTATTGTGTCTCTATTAAGTGTTATGAAAACAACCTTATNCCTTCAAAATGAACTCAACATGCAGTTGTATTCTTTTTAACTGAAATCTCCATTAACTTAATATTTATTGTGTCTCTATTAAGTGTTATGAAAACAACCTTATTAAGTGTTATGAAAACAACCTTAATTTCACTTCATTTCTTATCTTATTAGGTCTTTCCTCCCTTATAAAGCACTACATTTATTTAACCCCTCATTTTTTCACAAGGGCTACATATATTATTTGACATTTATATATTATTTGACCCTTATCATAAATGAAACCAAGGCCCAATCCCGATTCCTATCTTATCCCTCAATCTTAATTCTCAAGCCCTCAAAACCAAGTGTTAAGGGCTATCTTGTGACTTTAAAATGGGACACCCCTCAAAGGCAAATACGTCTTAAGACTGTCGGGGGCAGCAATATGCCAAAACTCCGTCCAGTCTGTCAGTTCAAAGAAGAAGAAATATATGTCATCAGTAGTCGTCGATAAAAAGACGTGATGAGTTTTTTTTCCCAACACTTTATTTCAATCCTTGTACAAAACAAGCAGTGACAGACATGAACAGAACAAATATGCCAGGGTTAAGAGAAAAGAAAAAGAAATAAAATAAACAAATAAATAAATAAAAAAGTTCAGCAGCTCAAACAATTAAATTGTTTACATATTTTCAGAGTCTTTATAGCTTTGGAGTTTGTGGAGTGCTGAATGGTTTCTAAGTATTGCTGCATTTCATTCATAAAAATTTTGAACAAGGGTTTTCTGTTACAAAATTTTCTCTTATGAATATGGAATTTCGCTAAGATAATAGATAGATTAATGATATAGAATTGTTTTTGTTTTGAAATGCTGACATCATAAAATCCAAACAGCACATCTTTGTACAGTAGTGAAAATAGAACATAAATGTTGCAACGAATATACTCGACAAAATCTTTCCAAAAAGTGACAGTATAGGGGCAGCTCCAAAACAAATGTACAGTTACCAAACAACAATCTTCGACAATGCCGTCTGCAGCTGTGCTGATTTCATATTGAAACAGAATGCTTGATCACTAGGGGAACAGTTGCCGTTGTGACTGAGAATTATGTTATGAATATGAACAGTTCACAAGTTACAAATTACTCACTCCCATAGTTTTTTTGGAGCCTGCTTGCTTTTTGTAAACTTGTCTTCATTGGTGGCCCTGAAATGAATCAGGGCTTGTGTTTTGTCTGGTGGCCCTGAAATGGAACAGAGATAACAACATTACTTTCTTTTATTTTTTACTTTTTTGGGCTACCTGTCAGATATTCGTTAAGTTATTAGTTTAGTTTCATGCAGTATTGCAAGTATTATCACAATGAATACTGTAGTCAACATCCAGCAGAACTGGTGAGGCTGTTTACACAGTCACACAAGTGTTATCTGGTGACTTTCATCCACGTTAACGTTTCACTCTTTGGGTTATAAGTTGATATTCAACCAAATAACCTGTACCACAACAACCGACGTAACTTATTCAGCGGAAAGTCACCAGATAATACGATCACTAACGTTAACCTGCAGCTGTAACGTTACCAGCTGCAGACTCTACGGCTACAGGAGATGACACCGTCCGGTCATCTTACAAAAATGTCGATGCAAACATTTCACGTATATTAAAACAACTTAACAACTACATTATCACTGAGAAAAATGACTTTTTGTAACTGAATGACAGCATACTCGGTTATCAGAGAACCGGGGTTACGTGCGGCGGGGCAGGCAAGCCGTCGCCCGCGACCAAAAATATGTGTGTTACGCTACAAAGAGGTCTATAGTCCGTAAAATGACGTTAAACTAAGATAATGCAATGGTTATCATACTTTTAAAACAACTATTAACGAGAAAAATACTCACATTGATAACTCCGCTTCCTCACGCTTGTCAAATACTCACATTGATAACTCCGCTTCCTCACGCTTGTCGCCGCCATCTTGCATTGACTGAATCGTATGTACTCAGCTGGGTTCGGCTGAGCTCGGCGGATGATACGCAAAGGAGTCTGGGATAGCACTTACTGCCAAGGGTGGTCCTGGAAAATCTTAAACGTGAGGGCCATACAGCCCTTATTCTTGACCCTCAACTCAACACTCTGAGAATCGGGACAGCACTAGCACTTCGCGGGAGCGCGGATTTTTGAGACTGAGGGTTAAGATTGAGGGTTAAGATAGGAATTGGGATTGGGCCCAACAGAAATGCTCATCAGTTCTTATCCAGAGAACAGATAAAACCAAAATCTAGATTCAATGACTGGTATGATGTTACCATCCCTGAGATGAAAGCTTTCCTGTCACTTCATTTGTGCATGGGGCTTGTAGAAAAGTCTGAGACTGAGGACCACTGGGCACTTTGAGGATGAGATAACAAAATTAAAAAAAATCTACTATGTAAATATGTTCAAAATTCAGTTTTACTGAGAGAGATGTTATCAGATATAGCCACCACCTGAAGTCACAATATGCAATTAGATGAGTGAATTTACTCCCATCAGATTCCTGTTCAATTATTTTGAGGATGAGATAACAAAAACAACACAAAACAAAAGAAATCTACTGTGTAAATATGTTCAATATTCAGTTTTACTGAGAGTTATGAAATCCAATATGGCCGCCGCCTAGTGACGCTGCAATATGCAAATTAGATGAGTTAATTTACTCCCATCACAAACTTTGGGTCATAATGAATATATTTCTCATTTACAGAAGACTATGCCTTTATCTCTCACCACTTTCAAGCTACAGCCTTTTGAAATGTTGAAATGAAAATTGAATATTTTCCTATATAAACTCAGCTCCCAAAGGGTTAATGATTTCTGTTCATTTTACTCAAAAACAAGGTATAATTTCATGTAAATGAAGTCTATTGACCATAAATTAAGTGTGTGGTATTTGTGGTAATGAGTTGAATTGAAGTTGGCTAAAAATGTATAACAGAATTGGGCGATACTTTATACTTTATAACCGGTCAAACAAAACCAGGTCAATATGATGACCACAGATGTTAGTATTGGCTGCCATTCAAAAATTTGAAATAGTTTATTTATTTATTTTTTTTGCCAAAACTTTGACATATACCACTCTGTAAAAATCCATCACTTCATATTCAAACTCAGAATTCAGAATTACTGATTATTTTTACTCAAAAATAGGTATAATTTTATGCAAATGAGGTCTATGACATCATATATTCCAAAAATAAGTGTAAAATTTGTTTTAATAAGTTGGAATGAAGGTGAAACACAGAATTTAGTAATAATTTTATGTTACATGTAGGGATGTCCCGATCCAATATTCGGCTCGGTATCAGCCGCCAATATTAGCAAAAAACGTGCATCGGCATCGGATCGGACTGCATGGAAAAATGCCGAGCCAATCCAGTTTTCATGCAGTCCGATCCAGGTTTTCCGGCCAGCCCAGCACTCCGCAATTCAAGCAGTCCATTCCAGTGACCCGCTCCAGCTCTTACTATCAATCCACCAGGCCAGCATGCAGACACACAGGAAACAGAAGCACCAGGCTGGCACTGACACTACTAAAATAACTGAAAAGGAAAGGCTGCATTGTTTGTTATATGTCAACAATGTCTTGTGGTGTTAATCTATTTTTTATTTATTAGGGGGCCAAAGCACAAGTGTGTGGAGTCTTGCTGCTATTTTACTTTCAATGTTAGACATTTTAAAGATTTCTTGTGTTGATTTGTTTTCTATTTATTAAGGGGCCAAAGCAGCGAAAGCAAACCAGCTATATTTTTTATTTAATGTTAATGTTCAAGTTTAAAGTTTGTTTATTTAACCCTGTTAACAATAAACGGGTCAGTTTCTCATACCAACTGTTGTGGATCATTCTAACTAACCCGATTAAGTTGTTCTTTTTAGAATAACATCGCTTGATCAAACCTTTTCTAACATGACTGACATGACATGACTAAGCGCTTGGATCGGATCAGTATTGGTATCGGCCAAAACTCAAGGCTGTAATATCGGTATCGGATCGGAAGTGAAAAAGCTGGATCGGGACATCCCAAGTTACATGCTTTATATCAGTCAAACAAACTCGGGTCTATATGATCTGCGAAGACCACAATTGTTAGTATTTGCTGCCATTCAAAAATTTGAAATGGTTTCAATTTTTTTTTTGACTAAACTTTGACATATACCACTCTGTAAAAATTCATCAATTTATATTCAAACTCAGAATTCATCATTCATAATTACTGATTATTTTTACTGAAAAATTAGGTATACTTTTATGCAAATGAGGTCTATGACATCATATATTCCAAAAATAAGTTTAAAATTTGTTTTAATAAGTTGGAGTGAAGTTGACTAATTGGGTGAAACAGAATTTGGTGATGATTTTATGCTACATGCTTTATATCAAACAAACTCATAAGTGTTACTCCAAACGAAGAGAGGACAAGGGTTTAGTGTTTCGCTCTCATGCTTCATCTGGCCTTGCAGAGGGTGTTAAATCTGCCAACATTTCAGTTTGTCGGGTGTATGCAACATTTGTGACAGGTTTTATGACAGTGTTGGTCAGACTGTCTGCACTGCATTACATTTGCTGCAATAAAAATGATTAAAGTCAGAAGAACAGATGAGGTAAAACTGATGTTGACAAAGTTTTCCTTTGGGGAAATAATTTGGAACTTGGAACAAAAGATAGTAAATTGCATTATATCTCAATATATTTTATCACAATACTCACAATAAAATAAAATCTTATCATAACCTAAGTATTGTGGTATTATAGTATTGTGAGTCCTTTGGCAATTCCCACCCCTACTCTGCAGTGTTTGCCTCAACAGTGACCAGTTTGTACCATCCACTGCCCTCTGTGGTTTTTTAAACTATAACTTGTTGAAGCTGAGAGCCACGGACAAGGTAGGGATGTCAGACAGTAGTAAGGGGTGGACACACATGTTGATTTTGGCCTTTATAAGAAATTTGTTGATAAAAAGAACATAGAATAACGCCAGATTCATCCTCTAAAAAGAATGTGATATTCAGCAATGTTTTGGCAACACTGTTTGTGAAAAAATACCAAAATTAAGAAAGAGGGAGAAGGGATTTTTGCAGACACTGAGAAAACACAGATGTTGAGAGAGAGAGAGAGAGAGAGAGAGAGAGAGAGAGAGAGAGAGAGAGAGAGAGAGAGAGAGATTGGGCACACAGCTGCTGTTCTACTATCATCATCCTGCTGCTGATGGGGGAAAAAACATCATTGTCTCAATTCTCTCCCTCTTTTTCTCATGACATAACTCTCCTTCGTTGGCAGAACATCACAAGCACCAACACACACACACACACACACACACACACACACACACACACACACACACACACACACACAGTGCAGTACATACATGTATATATCTGTGTGTGGGAGCAGAGAATGGATGTTTGGATTGGGGGTATCAGCTGTTTGGCTTGTCAAAAGCCTGGGAAAGTGACATGTCCCTCCTCATAGTGTCCTTGAACCTCCCCCACCCCCCACAGTCCTGCCCTCCTCATGTCTATGTGAAACCTGATGCCCTGATTCTGATCATTTTTGGGAGATGACTGTGTACTGGGACAGCAAAGTAGCACAAAAGGTCTTAAACAAGCATTTGGACACAAACATGAGAGATTTTATTTGCCAGTGATTCATGGGAAATTGTGAGTGTGTGATTTAAGCATTTTTCAAAAGTCCATGTGCTGGTCATGGTAACATGGAAGCAAAGAGGACCTACATGTAATTTTTATGATTTATGTATTGCACTGTGCACATGCAAATTAGTTTTAATGTTTTTTTCTTGGATTTGAAAGTTAAGATGAATTCCGCGGCACCATCTGAAACGTGATTAACCAAGAACCTGAGGTATATGTCATATGTTTAACTCCTAGGGGTTTAATACAAAGCTATCAGTATCTGTTCACGTCACCAATATATGTGTACTTTGATTTCAATGGAAATGGATGGGTTGTTTATCTGGAGTCACTGTCATTTATACTCCTTAAGCGTATCTATATTGTAACTGCCAAAAATATATATTTTTATTATGTACCAAAAATGAATCTACTGGTAATAATATAACAAGCAGTGAACACAAATTTTAACACTTTTGTTTTTGCTCCATTTTTCACAGGTTTAAGTTGTAGATCTAAGACTTTTTAATGCACCCAAAAGACTTTCATCAAATTTGGTCACAAATTTCTTAGAATCGGTGTCAGTAAGCACATCTACTTGTCCACGATAACCCATCCACCTGACAGCTGGGGCATATCAAGAAGCTCACTAAACACCATGATTTACTTTAGACCTTACAGGTGTGCCCTGGGAAGGTCACAATAAAATGCTTCTCTAAAATGTAACCTTTGATCACACAACACAGTGACACAGATGTTGCAAGTTGTGAGGGAGCATGAAATTGGCATGCTAACTGCAGGAATGTCCATCAGAGCTGTTGCCCATGAACTTAATGTTCATTTCACTACCATAAGCTGTCTTCAATGTCGTTTCTGTGAATTTGGCACATCCAACTGGCCTCTTAACCTCAGACTTCACGTAATCACACCAGGTCAGGACCTCCATGGCCAGCGTCTTCACCTGCAAGGTCACCTGAGACCACACTGCAAAAACGATCTAATATAAGAAGAAAAATAATAATACAAGATAATTACACATGGTAAGATTTCTTGAAATAAGACAAAGTATCTAGACATAAGAAAAGTGCAATATTTCTTGAAATAAGTGGCAAAACATTCATTCCAAGAACTGTAATAAGTCAAATAAACTCAAA
The DNA here is from genome assembly GCF_006386435.1 of Epinephelus moara. NCBI lineage: Eukaryota > Metazoa > Chordata > Actinopteri > Perciformes > Serranidae > Epinephelus > Epinephelus moara. The sequence goes on from NC_065519.1 coordinate 36,052,219, forward strand.
ACTAGCTTGTCAATTCTTCTTTCAGTGTTTGCATCTTTCTTAGTTTGAGGGAAAAGATCTTAAAACCAGAACCCAGTGTTGGGCAGTAGCATAACTACAAGTAGTGACTTTACTAAGGCCTTGTTCAGACTGCCAGCCAAAATCCGATTTTTAGCCAATCTAGATTGGAACCAGATGACTCTTATGAAGTCTGAACAGTCATAAATGACATGAAATGCAAACCAGATCGAAACCACCTTTGGGAGGTAGTTTCAAATCGCATTTGGACAAATGTGTCTTATTCTGAACAGCTCCAAACACTCAGACTGGTTTTGACTGCCTGTGACGTCTCTCTACGTCTCTACGTCACTCCATGCAACGATTTACTAAGATATTTTGCGTTCTTTGAGAGAAAGAGGATTCAGACGGAGTGGCTGCAGTGTCAGAGGAAGATAAAAAGTTTAAAGACAAAATATAAAGAGATCAAGGATGGCATCAACAAAAGTGGGGCAGGGCGAAACAATTGCCCCTTTTATGATTTATTAGACAGCATCCTTGGGGACAAGCCTAGTGTTCATCCACTGATGTCGCTGGACAGCTCTGCTCCCGACGAAGAAGGCGAGGAGGATGATTTGGATAGCGTTAGGAGCAGCAATGCAGGTGAGTAACATTAGTTAGCTAGGCTAAACTGCCGTGTACTGGCTAATGTATAATGGTATTGTAAAGTTGGTAACCTACTTACATAGGTTACTTGCTCGCATGTTAGCTGCAGCTAGTGCTAATTAGCTAGCTACAAATCGAGTACTGCTAACGACACTGAAGTTAGCACGTTTATTTCCAGCTTTGACAAGGTCCAGATCAGGGGCATCGTTTCAGCAAAAGCTAAGGTATGGCAATATGACATGACATCACAGAGCTACTGATCAAAAATATGAACTTATATAAAACTTCACTTTGGTCTTTGACCTGTCAGAAGTACATACTATGCTATTGAAAACTGTTTCAAAGGACATGAAGCTGTTTCTCACATTCATAATACCTCATGTCTGCATGTAATGCACGACTTGGTGAGAGCAGTGAAAAAAATCAGACCTATTTCAGCGCATATTTCAGCACCATGGACAGCGAGCAGACGTTTAATTATCATTAGTCCTGTGTTTAACTTCACAGAAAATAAAGAAAATTAATTAATTACAAGTTCATTTCTAGAAGATAACCAAGGGGTCCGGTGTATGAAACACAGTAAAACAAAGGCCAATTTGGTACAATACTGTATAGGCGAATTTATTGGAGTGTCTCCAGAGACTGAAAATACAAGCTTAACGTGCCAACATGAAGAAAAAAAACCCACATGCAATCAGACAGGCTTCAAGACATCATTTAGATAGGCTGTCTACAGCAGCAGAGCAAAATGCTTTTACAACACATAGATACCGTATTTTTCCAAATAGTAGCCTGGGTGTTTATTTCACAAAATCGATTTTGACCCCAGGCGTTTAAAAGAACCAGGCGGCTATTTGCTTTTTTTTTTTTTTTGCACTGACCTGCACCAGGCCGTTATTTGGTTACAGTTCCTGTCCAGTATGTTTGTTAGTGCAAAAATACTGTATAATGTATGGATGAGTTTGTGTACAAAAATCTCTTAACATTTAGAGTGGGTCATTTTTTTCGTGTACACGGGTTTCACCGCTGGGTGGTCCTATTGCATTATACCAGTAAAGCCCCAGTAATCCAAATACCAACCGAACGGGCCATTTAACCAACAGTTACAGGCCGTCACACCGAAATATCGCCATCCCGACGGTCCGCCATCCCGAATTCTGGTCCCTGAGTCCTGACAGTAAGCTATGGCGAGCCTGTAGAAGCTGTATTCCCCATGCATGTCAGCGATTTTCACTGGGGACGCACGTGAGTAGTTCAGGCTGACATTACCTGTTTTTCAGCGAACTCTTCTGGTAATTTTATTAAGGCATGGCATATAGGTCCACAGTAACTTATTATTATTATTATTGGGTCTTATAAGAGTGGGCTGCAATGAGTACAGGTGTTAACACGGAATTGTGTGCACTTTTACGCACGCGTGTTAAGGTGATCACGGATATTTGATGTGGGAAAGATGTAGCCAGATGTATTATCTGTTTTAGATACGTGGCTGTCTGTCCGTCCGTCCGTCCATCCATCCGTAACACGAGTCATGTGCACCACTTCACCACCGACCCGTGCGTAAAAGCGCAAACAGTCCCTCAAGGAGGGACAGCTATGAGGCAATGAATGAGGAAATAATCGCACGGGCATTTAATCGGACCAGCGTTTAATACGCAAAATGGGGTCAAACCCCAGGCGGCTATTAGGTGCCCGGCAGCTATTTGCCACCCGGCAACTATTTGGAAATATATGGTAACTCACATAACAAATAACTCGCGAAGGAGCGAAGTGGCGAACAATTTGATTCAATAACACTCATATTCACTAACACTCGTATTCACTGATGAGCATATTATTGACCTATTTAAGTGCAATACTATGAAAACAACCAGCCAGTGCGCCTCGAGTAAGATGACTACAGAACCTCTCTCTTTTTTTTGCTCCCGATTCCAAGGTATGGCAGCTGCCATACCTCGCCATACCTAAATGACGCCTATGGTCCAGATGGTCCTAAACCACTAACGTTACCTTTAGACCTGTCAAACCAGGACTAGATAGGAGAAGTATAAAAAAGGGACATTTGGGAAAAACTCAAGGGAAAAACTCTGTGAAATGTTCCTTTTTTGCATGTTCACGAATAGAATAAAGGTTTCACAAATCTGAAAGTGTGTTTTTATGAAACTATGGAGTCTCCTTTGTAATCTAGTCTTGGTTTGACATGCCTGATGGAAGCTGGAAGATAACTTCAGCGTTGTGTTACTGCTATCATAATGTTAAGTTACAGTTAACTAATTAGCTAATACAATTGTTAAAGCCACCCATTTCACTTGGTAACTTAGCTGCTTGAACTCATACTTGGTATCTATCCATGTTTTCCTAGATGAGCCCACACATCCTGAGTCTGCTGATACATCACTGTCAAGCATCATAAGTTCAAGTCCAGCCTCTTCCGGGAGTGGAACTGCTTCTGGACATTCCTCAACCTCCTCTGGAACTCCCTCCGTCACCTCTGGCAGTGGAAAATCCTCTGGAACTACTTCAGAATGTGATAAGTCATACTCATAAACATACATGTTATGATGCATCTGATCAATTACTAGCTATTGTTTAATTATCAAGTGACAGTTTGTGAAAGTCTAGTAGTTGCAATTTGGATTTTTAGTTATTGAAATATCTTCTGAGAGCAGCATATTATGTCATTAATGTTGAGGTTATGGGTTATGATTACCCTAATGACATAATATGCTGCACTCAAGATATTTCTTTAACTTAAAGTACAACCTGCCTAGTAGTTACTGTAGGTTCACAAACCATGGATTTATGTTCATAACTAACCAAGACTTGGAGGAGTATACAGACAGACACCAGGGTAGACGGACAGATCGACAGACACTATTCTTGGATGGACAGACACACACACTAGGAGGGGTAGACAGACAGACAAAAGCACAAAAAAGACAAAGCAAAATTGATCTATAACATCTATATCCTTTTCAGAGACCACAACAAGCCGGAGGCGAAAAAACAAGATGGAGGCAGCTTTGGATGTTTTCACAAAAAAAATGGGTGAGGTGCTGGAAAAGGACAATCATGTGTTACTCCAGATGCAGACCGCACAGCACCAACATGAAATGGCAATGATGACCTTTCTCGGCCAGCTTATCAAGGGTGGACAATCTCAGCATGGTCCCCCAGTTCTTCCCAGCCAGCACTCTTCCTTATCCCCAGGAGCATCACACCAACCACCAGTCTTCCAGCCAGTATTGCCACCTTATCAACAGGGGTCTCACACCAAGCAGCACACACATCTGCCTAGGATGCCTCAGCCTCTACATACCCTAGCAGCCCCTGCAAGTGTGAGTGTGAATGCCCAAACATCTTATTTGGGAGACCTCCTAGACGACCAACCTATTTTTCCTCATGATAGCCAAATATAGGTCAGCCAAACAACGGGGCAGTTTCTGATTTTTCAGTTGAAGTTTTAAAGTGAAGCAAACAGTTTTAAGTTTGTTTGGAATGCAAACAATGTTCAAGAATACTAAAACATTTATTCAGGTATTTTATTAGATTTTATGTGATTTTACACATCAAATGTTCAAGAATACAAAAAAAATATTCAAGTATTTTATTACATTTTGTGATTTTACAAATATCACATTTTGTTGACAGAAAAAAAGGTTTACACTGCCACTGAACAGTAGGGAAACCTAACTTTGAATGCACTTTAAATGTTCAAGTTGCGCTTCAATAAAGACAAAGTAAAAAAAAAAAAGCTTGTCTGTTCCTCTTTTTCTCTCAAGTGGGTATTTGTAAAGGTGAAAATAATGCAGGAACATATTTACATGACTGAAGCCATGGTGTCTGTAGTCCTCATAAAGTAACCCTAGTTAGACACTTCACGGAAATAGCGTGTAAATGCTTCCCTCACTCTCTGTGGCCCGACAAGGTTGTCAGTGTTGTCATTGAACTCCTCTGGTTCTGGTTCTGCTGCATCCTTCTGGTTGTCCAAGTCCTGGTTTTCACAAGTGTATCCTTGGACCTCACATATGTTGTGCAGCACACAGCAACCTGTAAAGGTTTCACATTTTAAAAAAGAAAGCGCTACTTGGATAAAAAAGGCTCTGACTATACAGGTGTTCTTCAGTAAAGTAGGTTAACTGATATGAAACAAAAACCAAGGAAGTCTTGCTGTTTGTGAAAAATGCAGACAACCAAGGTATATCGACCAAAGTATGCAGCAACTTTTAAAAAACAAATACAATACCAACTTGTCATTTCAAACCCCCATTTTATTATTTCAAAAAGGTATGCAAAATAGGCCTACTTTTCAAAAACTTTTCAACAGTTGTGTGTGTTTTGTTTTTCTTAATTTTAAACTATTCCTTTCCTTTTCCTCTTGGAAAAAAACATTTGGAAAAGGCCTTGAATATAAAGAAATACACGTGCAACCAGAAATGTCACAACTTCAAACAAATATTTTCATCTGTAATATAATAATGCAAGCTTAAGTAACTAAGCAACCATAAGAAACCTTCTTGGATCAAGGTGAGGACTCTGGGGTCCAAAAAAAGGTATGCAAAATACTTTTCAAAAACTTTTCAACAGTTGTGTGTTTTGTTTTTCTTAATTTTAAACTAAGGAATAAAGTATTTCCTTTCCTTTCCCTCTTGGAAAAAAAAACATTTGGAATAAGGCCTTGAATATAAAGAAATACACGTGCAACCAGACTGTCACAACTTCAAATATTTTCATCTGTAACATATATAATGCAAGCTTAAGTAACTAAGCAACCATAAGAAACCTTCTTGGATCAAGGTGAGGACTCTGGGGTTCAAGTGTAGACGGGAACTGCTGCTCTTCTCCACTTCCATGCCCTCTGTGTTGATGGAGAAGAAGTACCTTGGGAAGCAGAAGAAAAACAGACAAATATATTAATGATAAAATACACAGACTTACAGAAACACACAAAGAGACAGACACACTGAGACTCACAAACACACAGACTCACAGACGCACACATAGACACCGACAGACTGACTCACAGATGCACTAAGACTCACAGACACACAGACTCACATGCACACTCACAAACACAATCAAACTCACAACTTCAAACAAAGATTTCCATCTGTAATGTTTACTGTTAAAGTTTAAAGAACTAACCCACCCGAAGAAAAGTTTTATCTGTGACTGGGACATCACCACAAACCATGGCTTACTTGAGTCCATATTCAGATGTCCCACCACTCATGATCTGAAAGGTCTTGGATCAAGGTGAGGACTCTGGGGTTCAAGTGTAGACAGGAGGTACTGTTCTTCTCTACTTTCGTGCCCTTCTCAGGATTTATGGAGAAAAAGCACCTCGGGAAACAGAAGAAAAACAGACAAAATGTATTAATGATAAAGTAACTTCCAAAACAACAACAATAAAATATCACATCAAGCAACTTTTTTACTTTTTTGTTGTTGTTGTTACAGTTCAATACAGAGAAAATGTTGGCTGAACAATCCAAAATGACACACCTCTGCAGGAACTCTAGGGTGGATGCCAGCTCGGATGGATAGTGAATGTTGAAGCTGTAGTAGCTTCCAAACATCATACACATTGACAACACAAAGGAGGGGATGTTCTCTTGAACAATGGTTCTGTCAACACTGAGCATAAACCGTGTGGAAGTAAAGCAGGGTCGCCCGAAAAAAGAAGGAATCACACACAAATGTAAGTGAAACGAATGGTTGTGCTCTTGAAACTTTTCTGGGCACAGACTGACAGACAGACAGACAGACAGACAGTGAGACAACACACACACACACACACACACAGACAGACAGACAGACAGACAGACAGTGAGACAACACACACACACACACACACACACACACACACAGA
>NC_065519.1:36059474-36062074 GCF_006386435.1 Epinephelus moara
ACAGACACACAGACAGACACATTATGAGAATGTTTTTGTCTTTCTATGGGCATTAACTGCATCCTATGCTGGAATACTTACATCTCAGTTTCCACGCAGCACGCACTTTTCTGGCCTGAATAGGCCTCAAAGCCGTCAACAAATCACTTTCCTCGAGAAACTGACAATTGTCACTGGTCTCGATGCCAAGGGACTGCAAGGTCTCCTCCAAAATATCTTTTGATACCTCAGCAAGGTCAGGCAAGACCTCGTTGATGGCACTGCGCAAAAATGTTGGCTCCAAGTCTGTCATTTCTGGTAAAATGAGAAAAATAGCATGCAATATTTAATGTTTTTAACCATTCATGTGTTTTTTTTCCCCATCAGTGCCCAAGATCATGTTTATCTGGAGAAGATGCTGTACTTCAGTGGAATCATTTAGTGCCCATTAACAATGTAGGATGTTAAAGGATAAAAATCCACCAAGTCACTGATTTCAAGACACTGCAACATAGCACAGTCTTTTTTTGCAGAGTACAGATGATACTCAGAATGATAGTCAGCTTCATGTATATCCATCACGAAATACACCTCTGCATTATTTTTAATTAAAATAATGAGAAGCTCTCCAAACTTCATAGTCTCGTCATTTTTTGACACAAGGAAATGCCCTTTTTTATATGCTGTTCCTTTGTACTGTATGTCTGTGGAAACACTAGTGTTGTTTTCTGAGAAGCCAAACTCGCTCACTGCTTGTTTAATTGTCTCGCTGTAAAGGTTGGGGTAAAATGTACAGCTGTCTTTGACATGCAGAGGCTGACTGCTTCCAGACCCCACTGAAACATAAGTCTGAAACATCTGATGTCTCTCAGACAAAGTAAGGCAGATATTTGCCTGGCACATCTCTTAAAGTAGCTGTGCTTACTTTCGAATCGCATCGTCCACAGTCGTATCGGGGGCCAAACTTCAAAATTAGTGCCGGATAGTGTCGCAAATAATGATGCTTTGGTTTTAATTTACCCTCCGGGAACAAACACTTCCTTGATTCCAAATATTCTTGGATTATAATGTCAAGATAGGCTACCTGTGACAGAGAAATCTTTTGTGCACAAACCATATCAATATCTTTAAGTTGGAGAGTTAACTGCCACACCTCATCGTCAGGACTTTGTACTTTGTCGCCAATTAAAACAGGCAGCAACCTCAAAAAATTCCAGTTCTGGATGGCTTGGCCAGAAAGCTTGGGCCCCTCATTGACAGTACATGGCTTTGTCAGTGCATCAGACTCTTTGTACTTGAACTGAGTGATTCGCCAATTCAGAAGTGTATATGTAAACCACTTCTTTTTCTTGATGAAATATTTCAAGTACAGTGCTACATCATAGGGTAACACTCCCTCAAACACTCCCTTTGACGTACTCCCCGTCTCCAGATGCGATATCATTGACAGCTGAGTTGTAAGTTTCAGGGGTGCGCTGTGGACCACAGACATTTGGATCATTATTTTCAAACTCACTTCGTGTAATTTCGCAGTATCTACAAAAATACTTTGAGCAACTAAAGTTCTCTGTAAACCCCCGTATGCCATGTGACCCGAGGTTGTCACCTGCAATGCAATACAGTGCTCCTTTAATGGTTTTATTGCCCACAGAGATTCCATTCTCCTCCAAATCTTTTAAATCCTCTAACATCTCTGAGAAAAGCTTAGCACATCCAAACTGTTTTAGGTCCTTCTCTCCACACAACAACACAAGGGACATGTGATCAGTATTTGACCGCACATGAGCAAGCAAATTTGCCAAAGAAAGATAGACAGCTAGGACTTTTATGGTTTTTTTTAGCAGAGCCAAGTGGATTGGCGATTTCAAACACATCCTGATACAAAATTAGCTTCAGGCAACCTGGATTTTCAGTGAAGAACTTATTTGACTTAAAGGTTTGTCCATCATTTATGTCACCAAACTCCTGTGAGTCTGTTTCTTTACTCTGTTGTGACACTAAATTCTTCCACAACTCAGATTCTAATAAGGTGTTCAATGTTTGCTTCGCTGGAATGTAGTAAGCATATCTTTGTGACATGTTTTCATCAATCCCTAATGTTAGTTTTTTGGGCTCAATGTACTTAAACATATTTTTGAATGTCTGAGCTCTTGAATATGTTGTTCTGAGTGGCCCCTGATGGCAGGCAGAGAATAGATCTGAATCTCTAACACAATCACAGATTTTAGTGACGTCATCATCTGTTAGACTCATCTTTTAAAAGTGAACGAAGTTTACAGATTGCAGATTTTGCATCTCTTCAACAATAGTCTGTATTGTTGAAGCTGGGAGAAGGAGCTGCCCTTGCAATCTTAGATAGAATAAACAAATATTCCTGAGGAAGGTCTCACTGAAATTCTGTGGGAGTTCTGTGGGCACTGTTTTCACTAGCAATTGACTGGATGTCACTAACTCGGCTTCTTCTCCGGAGCCTTTGTGCTCCACTGTCTCTCAGATTAACTCATATCGCAGCGGTGCCTGGACAGCGTGACGTGTGTGGTTGTGCTGCTGCCGTGGTCCTGCCAGATGCCTCCTGCTGCTGCTGCCGTCATTAGTCATTAGTCATTAGTCATACTTTATTA
>NC_065519.1:36062233-36063659 GCF_006386435.1 Epinephelus moara
CCTGAGGTTTCTACCGTTTTTTTTCCCCGTTAAAGGGGTTTTTTTGGGGAGTTTTTCCTTATCCGCTGCGAGGGTCATAAGGACAGAGGGATGTCGTATGCTGTAAAGCCCTGTGAGGCAAATTGTGATTTGTGATATTGGGCTTTATAAATAAAATTGATTGATTGATTGATTGACTAGTCGATGGATCTAGTGAGATTTGGGAAGCATCCTCACATACAGTGCCAGGAGACTGAGACACTGTTTCCCTGTACATATCATTTATGTTTTCCACAGAACATGCTCTGTGTTTGCGTGACATATGAGCAGTGAAGGATGATTTCTTAGTGAACACGTTTTTACAACCAATTATAGGACATGATACAGCTCGCCCTTCAACTACATGCTCTTTCAAATGGTGTAGGAGTTCTTTTACAGTATGAAACTGGCGTGCACACAGCAAAATGGCACATTTCAAATCTGTGACAACTGCTCTACTGTGAGGCGGTTCGGGCACATTGTGTATGCGGTAGAAATGAGCTTTGAAAGCGGCATACGTGCAAAATGTCCGTTTGCAGTCAATGCCAACACACTGGAAAACACAATGCGGTTCATTTCTATGAACATGGCAATGCAGAACATAGCCTCTCAATGTTAGCAGTGTTTTGCTACAAAAACGGCATGTAATCATGTTAAAGTTTGAAAGCACTTGTAAGCTAGCTACTCATGAGCTGCAAAAGTCCAGACTAGTGGCTAAAGTCAGTTAGCTTACCGCTCCTTGTCTCTGCTCCTCCACGTTGTGGCTCCTCTTTCACCCTGCTGTCCTGGTGTCCCCGCTCCTCGTCTTCCCTGCTCCCGTTCGTCGTCGTCCCAGCTCCCGCTCCTTGTCTTCCGCGCTTCTCCGTCGTCTTCCCTGCTCCTGCTCGTCGTCTTCCCAGCTCCCGCCCCTTGTCTTCTCCTCACTATTCCTCTCTGCGTTGCTGCTCCTCAGTACTCCTGGCCTCTGCTCCCACAATTCCAAGTCCGTATGCTCCGCGCCAAGTGGCTAAGGAGCTGTCAATCTAGTGTCAAAATATATTTTTGACCATGACTACAGTTCTACTAGCCTATGCTGTTAAATAGGTCTCAGTTCTAAACATGTTTATATTGATTCTCAACTTCTTCATGTTATCATAGTTACATCATTTAATTCAATTTATTTCAGTTCTTTAAAACAAGCCATAAAACAAGCCATAGGGGGCGGCACGGTGGTGTGGTGGTTAGCACTCTCGCCTCACAGCAAGAGGGTTGCCGGTTCGATCCCGGGCGTGGGAGCCCTTCTGTGCGGAGTTTGCATGTTCTCCCCGTGTCAGCGTGGGTTCTCTCCGGGCACTCCGGCTTCCTCCCACAGTCCAAAGACATGCAGATTGGGGACTAGGTTAATTGATAACTCTAAATTGTCCGTAGG
>NC_065519.1:36064825-36066000 GCF_006386435.1 Epinephelus moara
GTTAAAGGGTTTTTTTTGTGGAGTTTTTCCTTATCCGCTGCGAGGGTCATAAGGACAGAGGGATGTCGTATGCTGTAAAGCCCTGTGAGGCAAATTGTGATTTGTGATATTGGGCTTTATAAATAAAATTGATTGAATTGAATTGATTGATTCTTGTTACAGATTTTTGATGTCATGATTTTACGGCATCTTAATGTTAATTTCACAGACATTTCTTACAGTGTACACAGTAAGTTATATCAGTAGGTACCTGTGATGACATAAGGCACATTCATGATGTCCACACCCAACTGCTTGCTCAAGCATCGCCATCTGCTCTTAAGTCTTCCGAATGAACACTTGATCGTCATTCTGGCTCTGCTAAGACAGTAGTTGAAGCTGCGCTGGTCCTCTGACAGCCCACTCTCTGGGTATCCCTTGATGATCCAGCTATACGCAGAGAATAGGCTGGATCACCGAGAAGCATGATGGGCACTGCTGTGCCACAAATGACTTCAGTGTCCTAAGGTGACAGAAAAATATGGCTGGGAAATGATTATTTTGAAAATTGATGCCTACTGTGACTGCTCCACATAAATGATGTTTACCAAGAAACAGCATTAACACTTACTTGTGGGAAGAGTTCCCCCCTCGCCTCTTCTGTAAAGGTCAGAGTTCCACAACAACACCCTGCAGTCGTGAACACTCCCTGGATATCCCACATTGATGTTTGTGAACCTGTGGCAATGATAAAGTACCATGGATAGAGGAAGATGTAATAATAATAATAATAATAATACTAGTAATTATTATTATTATTATCATTATTACATCTTCTAATCTAATCTAATAATAGTAATAATAATAACTTTAAGTCATATAGTCTGCTGCAAATTACAGATGGATATTAATGACAGTAATAGGCTACCATTTCAAATGCTTCATTAGGCTGTGTTTTAAAACATAGCCTAATGAAGCATTTGAAATCATCACTAACAGTGATGAGCATGGACCTTTTTCAAAAGTAGCTATAAACATGACATTTTTTCAGATTAGCATCCTATTGCTCAGTAGTAGCAAAACAATAACTGTTACAACCCAACCCTGACAACCCAGAGTTGAGACCAGGACTCAGAGACGCAGTCCTATACGCCTCTCTGAGCTTCTAGTTCAGTTACCCAGCCATAGTTTTCATA
>NC_065519.1:36070983-36091183 GCF_006386435.1 Epinephelus moara
TGTGAGGCAAATTGTGATTTGTGATATTGGGCTTTATAAATAAAATTGATTGATTGATTGAATTGATTACCTGAACTGATAATCACACACCGCTTTAAGGATAACTGAATGCCACCCTTTTCGGTTGAAGTATTCAGTGTGGTTGTGTTGGGGTGCTATCACCTGAATGTGCATCCCAACAATGCTTCCCCCGCAGCGAGGGTAGCCCCATCGCGTTAGGAAGCCCCGGACAATGCGCTGCAGGTGATCTCCCTCAGGAATCTTGGTGTACTCTTTTTGCAGAGCGGTCAAGGCGGTACACACCTCACGGACGATCACGCACACCGTTGCCTTATCGATGCCAAAAAGGTGCGCAATGGTGTGGTAACCTGACCCCGTGGCTAGCCACCACACGGCAACTGCCACACGTTTCTCCACCGGTATTGCCCGCCTGAGGTGCGTGTCCAGACATGTGAGCCTTGGTCGTAGGCGATCAGTCAGTATATCAAATGTTGCTTGGCACATTCTGAAGTTAGAAAGCCATTGGTTGTCATCAAAACTGTGCAGCACGAAGCGTTGCTGTATATAGGCCTACCAGCCTCCTCTGGCGTTGAAATTGTCTGGTGCATCTGAGTTGTTCTGCACCACGACTGGACAGTGATAAGGCCAATAAACTGAGGTGACCTGCCTCCATCATCTTCCTGTTTGTTGTTGCTGTCACAATTATATGACATCACACAATACACACTAGATGACGCCTCCGCTCCGACGTCATTGCCACAGCAACCTGTCAGATTGGTCAGTAAGGTGGCCCAGTCTGAACAGAGCCAAATCCGATTTGGACTCTTGCTAAAAATAGTGTGGACAGTCAGCCCTAAAAATAGGATTTGAGAAGGAATCAGATTTGAATCAGATTCACCTGCAGTCTGAACGCAGCCTAACTTAATTCCATTTCTCAGTAGTGTGGTGGTGACGTCACTACTTTCTGAGTCAAATAGCTTTTCAGTAGTGAAACTGGCCAAGTAACGTGGTTGCATCCACAAAAGTTACAAGCTCTTTTTCCCAGAAAATGCTTTGAAGTGCAATGGACTTTTTCAAGTAATGTGACTGATGCCAGCGCCACACCGAGGCATGTAGATGAGGGAAGCACTTCAGTATGACATCACGCACTAATCCTTCAGTTTTTTCTGCTTGCTGCTTCGCTATTGACTTTTCTTGGTAAGACATGCCCTTCTGTGCCTCTGATTGGCTATATTGCACTTGACGCGTCCCTCGTGTGTCTTGCCCACTGTATATATTTAGTAGATTTGCAGTGGTCACTAGAAAATAAACACAACAGAAGAAAAGAGCTAGAGAAACAGAGAACAGTATTAAGAAGGAAGAGAGAAGAGAGAGAGTGACATACTGATGTCACATGTTATTTGCAGGACATGTTCATGTTCTAATGTCCCAAAAAATAAAACTTTTCATATGGGTCTGTTATTTTTTTTATTGTTTACATAACTTTCTTTTATTTATGATGGTTTTATTGAGTGAAAAATATATTCTGGAATTCTGCTTTTGAATTACTGACAGAGCCTGAGAGCCTACTAACAGAAGTCAAGACAGAGAAATGCATTGAGAGAGAGAAAGAAAGAGAACAATAGGCCGACTGATGACGTCATGTTATTGGAGGACATGTTCAAATGTCACAAAGTCCTCAAGAAAAGGAAAAGAAGAAAGTTTTAATTTAAGTCTGTTATTTTATAATAAACAGTTCAACTGAACAGCTTTTGTCTGCCTGTTTGTTTGGCTGACGCTGACTGGACATAAAGTCAAAAAATAAAAGTAGCTTTGCAAGTAGCAAGTAACTTTTACCATTTTCTCGTAGCTTAGCTTGCTGCATTTCTCTGCAGATAGCTAAAATGTAGTGACACTTTATTTTGATGTAGAGTAACTGGTGGCATAGCTCACTACATTTTCCAAGTAATTTGCTCAGCACTTCCAGAACTACTGTATTTTTGTTTGATTTCTCCAGCATTGTAGATATAGATCTTTTGATTGATTCATAATTAGTTTTATTGTGTTTGGTAGTTTTGGCTCAGTGCTGAGGAGAGTCTGATGGTTTAGTCTCATCATCAGCTGATTGAGGGGGCTGTTTTCAGGGTTTAAAACTTGGGTTTGTAGTGATTTGAATTTAAGTGTGTCTTCTGCACTTAAATTTAGATGTGTCAAAAATGGTAAGGCCCATTTTTGGATGTTTAACAGTAAAGGAAAATGTCCCAGTTCTGCTCAACAGGGATCATTTGGAGTTTTCTTCTGAATGTTCAGAGTTCTGTAAAATTCAGTGTGGAGAGCGTCTACAGGATGTTTGGCCCATGAGTCATGTTCCAATCCCATGAGCGGGCCTCAGATCTCACTTCCATATAATGCTATTGGTAAAATTACATTGTCACATATTTTTTCCAGATTATAATTGAAATATAAAATTTGATTACTTTGGTTTTTAATGCGCACATTGCCCTATGTGCTTTTTCTTCAAGTGCATTTATTGCCATCTCTCCCTTTCTTTCTGTCTGTGTCTTTGTCCCTCTCTCTGTGTCCATTAGTCTCTCTCTCTCTGTGTCTCTGTCTTTCTAGCTCTGTCTTCTGCTAAAATTCTGCCCTTTTCTTCTCTTTTATATTTTAGATGTTTTTTGTGCCTATTTCAGGTACATCACTATTAAGCTATTTTTGGCACATCTGTCTCTACTGTTTTAATTGTTATCAGATTCAAACCTTCAGGTGTCTCACACACACACACACACACACACACACACACACACACACACACACACACACACACACACAATCCACCAAATTGCACAACACAACTCCCAACTCCCCACCCAATCCTGTGCCCTCTGGTGTGTGGGGGTGGCCCAGTGGGGATGGCCCTGGGCCCGGCCATTCGCGGGGGTTGCTTGGTGGTGATGCTGGCACTGCATGGCCAATGGATGCTGGTTTTCCCCATGCAAACTACCTCCTGAGGGTCTGGGGGTTGCCCACCGAGATCTTAGCCTCAACCAAATACAAAGAAAAAAGAGAGAGGAAAGAAAAAAGTATAATAATGGAAAAATAAATGAATAAATAAATAAAAGGCCTACACATTGGGTTGGGAAAGCACTGGCCCCAGTTTGTCACATCACTGCCATAAAGGTGCTGCAGGCCTCCACTGTGATAGCCTGGCGTTGCCAGACCCAATTCGCAAAACGCGAATGGTGCCCGTTCACACAATTGGAAAGACGGAAAACCAATCAGAGTAAACGAAACATGTGACGTAGACTAGCACAACGCCTCTGTAAACAGACCAGCAAGCTGCAGCGGAGATGAGCTGTGATGATGTCTGGGAAAGAGTGTTGCCATCTTTGTGGATTTCCTCCTCACTGTGGACTCCCAGTTGCATGGCTGTGATTCCTAGCTTGGTCGCTTCCCTGACCTGCTCCTCCATGAGAGCAACTAGCGGAAAAACAACAATAGCCACTGGGTTTTCACAGAGTCCCATCTTTTTCCCGATCAACAGAGCCACCTGGTAAATTAAACTTTTACCAAACCCCGTAGGAAGGACGGCAAACACATCCTTTTTTTCAATAAAAGCTTTCAGTGCAGCCGTTTGTTCTGCTTTTAAAGAAAATATACATTCCCGTTCGTTCAACACATTCACCATCGCAATTTCAAAATCAGTAGCCATGTTGGTTGTTTACGAAATGCATTCATGCCGCTCCTTGTCACTCCTGTTCTGATGAGGTGCCCGCCCCAAAGTAATAAACGGTTGTGATTGGCCCGGTAAGCTTTAACCAATGCCAGAATGCACCATAATGATTGCATGGCCAGACTGAACTGCTTAGCGAAATAGAATATGAGCTTGCAAAATTAGGATGGTTTCACCACGCCACCACTGTGATGGTTGGGTCTGCTGTCTGCCCTGCTGGTTTGTCTGTTTATGTACTTGTCTTCACTCGTTTTGTAAACATCTTATTGCACAATAAAAAAAATAAAATAAAATAAAATAAAATAAAATAAAATAAAATAAAAAGTGCAAATTAATACACCGGAGCTGGCAGACCCACCTGCCAGTTCCCAGTCATTTATTTATTTCTATATACATATATATATATATATATATATACATATATATATATAAAATGATACTTGGCACTGTGTGACGATACAATATTGCCACACAAAAATATCATGATACAGTGTATAGATTTTTTTCCCTCACCCCTACTTTCACACCGTTTCTCCTCTGAGGCATGCATTTTGTTGCACCAAAAAGTGATGGAAGCAGTTGCATAAAGAATAAAAAAAAAAGCAGAGAGAAAGAGAACTTCAAACCATGGCTGTTTTTTTACACCTTCACAAAGTAGGCCAATATCTGTGCGATTGTTGGGAAAAAGAAGAAGCAAGAAATCAAAATAGAGGAGATTCAAGTTGCAAATATTTGAAAAACAGGTAATGTATTGAACAATGAACCTCAACAGAAAGATCACAGGAGCAGCAACATGTCAACGGTAATGATTATTTATGGTCAGCATAAATGTTATCACTCTGACAGCAGGAGGTGCCAGGAGAAATGCAGTGATTACAGGACATGTCTGTAAATTCAATCCCCCCGTTGCAGCAGGCACAGGGGTATTGTACACTGGGAGTACAACAATGTCAAACACTCAACACTGTCACAATGAAAGCACTTACAAAGACTAACATCTCCCTAAATCCTATAATTATTCCAGGATACATTATGTACCTGGACCCTAGCTGTCTGATCACCACAGTGAGGGGATTGCACCTTCTACAATTAGCTTATAGGAGACAGATTGCTGTGATTGGCGAATAATATCAGCTTGTAAGTAGTGTGCTTAAGCAGTGTGAAACAGACAGAAAAATGAATATAAAAATACATTTTAGATCCATCCTGCTCCTCCACAACTGCTGTTGTTGGCTGCTGTTGTTCTTAGTGTACCATCTTTCATTTATCTTGCAGATTTCATGTTCCTCAACAACAACAGAAAGTGAGACAGTATCTTTTTTGCAACCACTTCCTCATCTTTCATGTTGTATGAAAGTTTCCCTTATGTCTGGTGTCTTTTTGCATTATCACAGCAGTCTGGTGAATGTACAATTACTGAGCTCTTTAGCAACCTCCCTTGTTCGGCGCCCATTACACCCTGTCCCAGCACCCCACTCATTCTAATCCCCTCACTCCAGTAGCACTTTGAAATTAAGCTGGAGGAGGCTGGCTGTCTTACTAACGTCTCTGCTCCAACACCAGCCTTTAGCATGCCTGAGTCAACATGTCTGAGCTGACAGCCACCCTGAAAACCTTGGCTGGAAAAAGCAACATGACTAATTGATGCCCAGCTGGTTTCACAAAGCCAAAAACATGCAGTTGAATCACTTATAAACATGCCTCATTGACTGATGTGATTGGCATAAATTGTACTACTATTTCAGACCACTTAATGGCCATTATGTGGTAATAGAACAGTGGCAATGTATTTAATACTGGCACTACAGCCTTTTGTTTAACAAAAGTCATCTCCTAATAGGCATGACATACTGGCATGATTAAATACCGAAGGAGCATTTTTGAGATAATAATATATCGTATCATAGACCCTTTTAGGATCGACACCACAATGGCTCAAACTTAAATTTTATCGCATACCAGCCGCCACTGCCTGTCAACAAAAACTAAGACAACTATGGTTAAATGAGATAAGACAAAAGGACTGGATGGAGGTGATTATCAAAAATGCTTGCAAGTGCAGCGCACACTTCAATCAATCAATCAATCAATTTTATTTATAAAGCCCAATATCACAAATCACAATTTGCCTCACAGGGCTTTACAGCATACGACATCCCTCTGTCCTTATGACCCTCGCAGCGGATAAGGAAAAACTCCCCAAAAAAACCCCTTTAATGGGGAAAAAAAACGGTAGAAACCTCAGGAAGAGCAACTGAGGAGGTCATAAGGACAGAGGGATGTCACTTCATATCAGGTTAGGGAAAAACGTATTTACTGTTGTCGGGATGAATAATGTCATGTGCAGTAGGCTTGGTGTTAGTCAGCAAATCTTAGAAGTGTACAAAACTATGGTTTAAAGTGTTTTAACTTTTCTCCCTCCTGCCTGGTATGGTCACCTTAATTGTACATTTAGGAATAAACTCTGTAGGACTGTGACACTTACAAGTAAAATAGTTGGCAGGCCACAAAAGCCCTTGACCCAACTCTTTACAGAAAGGATGAGGAAGAAAGCTAGGCATAGCTTGGAAGATAGTTCTCACCCTCTCTTTTGCCAGTTTGAACTCTTGAGCTCTGGGAAGCGCTATAGAGTCCCTCTGGCAACCACAAATGTATTTAAGAAGTCCTTCATCCCAAGTGCCATCAATATCCTTAACTCAACAAAGTGACAGATGAGCTTTAAACCACAGACAGACACTGAGGTGATTTAATGTGTTAAGTATTTCTGCAATGACTCTGTTTTGTTTTTACCAACTATTTGTCTACTTTTACAATGTTGTCTTTTGTAAATAAACAATAAAGACATATTCTATGTCCACCTAATCACAAATTGGGGAGGTATTGAGAGGAATATTGGATTTTTCCATAACACTAACTTTTTAGGGCATTAGCTAACATGAGCTTAGATAGCAAAACAAACTGGAGGAAACTGTTCAAATGTCGTCCTCCTTTGTAAGATTGCTATAGTAATAAACCATTAAGCCGACCATCCTACCTTCAGCAATCCTGTTAAATCATCCATCCACTGAGTGAGAGTGTATGGGTCGACCAGTCTGGTCCCATTGGTCAGAGTTCACTTTTTCAAGTAACATTCATGGTCCCAGAGAGAGAGTGAAGTTAATCACACATTCACTCTGCCCAGCGCTCTGCTGCTCCATCTCCCCAGAGAGAGTGCCTAGAGTGTGATCTGCCACTCCGAGAGTGCAGTGCTCTGGATAACCAAACGGTACATTCTGACAGTGCTCCTAATTTACGAATGGTCCAGTTTGTGCCAGAGTGCGCTCCATTGTCTAAAATAAGCTAACAGAGCTGGCTAGCTAGCACTAGCTAATATCTGTGGAGAACTGTTTTGCCTCAAGCTAAGCTCTGCTGACCAAAAAATGTCATACTGTTTACTAACAGTAAAAAGGTCTGTAGAATATTCATTCATCATCTTCTAACCGCTTCATCCTCTTGAGGGTCGCGGGGGGGCTGGAGCCTATCCCAGCTGACATTGGGTGAGAGGCAGGGTACACCCTGGACAGGTTGCCAGACTATCGCAGGGCTGACACATAGAGACAAACAACCATTCACACTCACATTCACACCTATGGACAATTTAGAGTTATCAATTAACCTAGTCCCCAATCTGCATGTCTTTGGACTGTGGGAGGAAGCCGGAGTGCCCGGAGAGAACCCATGCTGACACGGGGAGAACATGCAAACTCCACAGAAGGGCTCCCACACCCGGGATCGAACCGGCAACCCTCTTGCAGTGAGGCGACAGTGCTAACCACCACACCACCGTGCCGCCCGTCAGTCTGTAGAATATGACATTTATAAATATATTTATTAAGAGCACATGCCAGTACATTGGCTGAGGAATTCTATTTCACAAATGTCTCCAACTAGAATTACCACCTCGCGGTTGTATATCTCCGCCAACAAGTTAATTTACATACATGTCTGTTAAGACTTATATGACAGTAGACATTGCTTCCAATATGGTAAATGGTAAATGGACCTGCATTTGTATAGTGCCTTTCTAGTCATCTGACCACTCAAAGCACTTTTTACACTACGAGTCACATTCAGTTTTAACACACTCACACCGATGGAACAGCCATCGGGAGCAATTTGGGGTTCAGTACCTTGCTCAAGGATATTTCAACATGCAGACTGGAGGAGCCCAGGATCGAACCGCTTATCTTTCGATTGGTGGACCTCTGAGCCACAGCCACTGCAAATATGGATGTTGCTACAAAGAGACAACAATTTCAAAAACATGGATGGTTCACATACATCTTCATCCTGGCAATCTATAATAATAGAAATCAATAATTACCACAGATTGAAGGTGGATATCCAAGATTATTGTCACCAGTATTTCTTCTGTTCCTGAGTTATGGCATTGAATGTGCTTTTTGCTGAATGTAATGGTGTTACAGTGAAGTTGACCTTTGGTCTTTTGGATTTCACTTAAATTTGTTCAGTTGGAAATGTGTGTGAAATTGGTCATATTTAGCATATGAATTCTTGAGTTGTTGCTAAAAATGTTTTTTTGCAAGGTTACAGTGACCTTGATCTTTCACCATCATATTCTAATCAGTTCATCCTTAAATCTAATTAGATGTTTGAACTGACAAATGCCTGACAGCCATCTCTAAAAAGTGGTCACTTTATTTGATTTTTCAATTATAGTTATTTATTCTTTTAATTGATGAAATTTTGTGATAATAAAAAAAGTGACATATATCTTATATACTTTATTAATCCCCCTGAGGGAAACAATTTTTTCACTCTGTTGTCATTAACACACAGGTCCGAAATACACACACATGCACAAACAGGACCTATACATGCACAAAGTGGAGAGATGTCAGGGTGAGGGGGCTGCCATGGACAGGCGCCCCAAGCGGTTGGGGGGGTTCAGTCTCTTGCTCAATGGCGCCTCGGCAGTGCCCAGGAGGTGAACTGGCACCTCTCCAGCCACCAGTCCAGTGGAGGGGGGTGGTCCAGACAGGGACTTGAACAGGCGACCCTCTGGTTCCCAACCCAAGTCCCCATGGACTGAGCTACTGCCGCCCCATATACATAGATGATAAAAAAAGATAGCTGTGTAATGGACATACAGACAATAACCTAAAGCTGTTATGATGATGTATGGGATGATATGATAAGAGTCTGGAAGCAGAGATTAGAATAGGTATGCTATTTGTGGGTAATGTGTGTGTGCATGTTTAGATAAGTGTCAGTGATATATGTCTGTGTTAAGTGATCCTTGACAGTTTGGTATGTGGAGTGAGAAGTAGTTTCTGTCAAGGACCCCTAAATTGATGACTATTCTAAAAGATTTTGCTTAAGGGACTTCCATCTTAAGAAATTTTAGTTCTTTGATGTGATTTAGACCCGAATACTATTGTAGCAGATGATAATGAAGATTTTCTAAATAAATACTAAATGTTTTAACTGGAGGGGGTTAGTTAAGATGCTGACCTAGGCACATGTAAGTTGTGTATGCTCCTGGTGATTTTCGATCTTATTTCTGTATATACCTAGAAAGCATTCATACGACCATCAACAATTAGCAGTAACTTTGTAGTGTGACAATGTATCCTTATAGAACAGTTCATATGTATGTACTATATTTCATATGTATCAGCGCCCCGGGAAAAACATTTCATACTTAACGTACAGTTATGTAATTAGTGTAAATTTACAGAGATTAGGTTTAGGCCAAGAAAGTTACTGTGGTTAGGTTTAGGAAAAGAAACACCATGAGGACATACCTTAAAATGATTCAAAGTACACTCGGCTCTGAACATGTGTCTCAATGGGAAAGTCCCAAGGGAAAGTCTGGATTTTTGTGAACCATGCACCACCCCAACTTGCCTTCTTACAAGGTTGCACATTGGTCACTGATTGCTGTTATAACATGTCACCAAAGTAGGCCTTGTGGAACAAACAGGATGGGATTTACATTGTGAAAAAAGATCAGCAACAGCTGTGGTTCTCCGTAGTTTCACGTAGTTTATTGACGGAGTCAGCTAAGGGAGCCAGGGCATCATTGATCATGTTACTTATTCTTCTTCTTTGTCTGCAGATTATGACTGTTTTTTTTCCAGACCTAATGATGAAGCAGTATTGACAAAAATATCAAAGTGCTTTTTAAGATGAATTATATGAAGGTAGAGTAGCACAGGAGCCCCCCTTAGGTACATCTACCAGCCTCTAAAGCTAACTGTCAGTCCATCACTGCATTCTAAAGAAGGTTTTGAGAGTTTGCCATGCCCAAAAATTGCAGCAGAA
This sequence comes from Epinephelus moara, assembly GCF_006386435.1. NCBI lineage: Eukaryota > Metazoa > Chordata > Actinopteri > Perciformes > Serranidae > Epinephelus > Epinephelus moara. The sequence continues at coordinate 36,081,020 of NC_065519.1, forward strand.
CCTTAACAAAGCCCTCCACACACCTGTTCCATCAATCCAATTAGTTGTGATTGGTATAATTTTCTTAATGAATTGTCTAAGTATTTATTTACTGTAAATATATCAAATCACCCATCCTCCATCCATTTTCAACCAATTATATGAGGCCAGGTCGTGGGAGTAGCAGGCTGAGCAACGCACCCCAGACGTCCCTCTCCCCAGCAACGCTTTCCAGCTCCTCCTGGGTCAGATGCCTGACCCACCCCAACTGACCCCTTTCGACGCAAAGGAGCAGCAGCTCTACTCCAAGCTCTCTGTAGGTGTCTGAGTTCCTTACCCTATCTCTAAGACTGAGCCCAGCCACCCTTAAGGGGAAACTCATTTCGGCCACTTGTATTCGCAATGTCATTCATTCAGTCACTACCCATAGTTCATGAACATAGGTGAGGGTTGGGACATATATGGAAAGCTGGTCCTCTGGTGCAGTCAGAATCACTTGGAGCTGAAGTCGCTCAAGACTGTGGAGATGACAGTGGACTTCAGAAGAGGCCCCCCGACACTGCCCCGCCTCACCATCCTCAACAGCACAGTGTCTGATGTGGACCCCTTCAGGTTTCTTGGTACCACAATCTCTCAGGATCTGAAGTGAACCTCCCATACAGACACTGTCACTGAAAAAGGCCAAGCAGAGGCTGTACTCCCTGCGACAGCTCAGGAAGCTCAACCTGCCTCCAGATACTGCTGATCATGTTCTACACAGCCATAATCCAGTCTGTTTTCTGCACATCCATCACTCTCTGGTTTGGAGCTGCCACCAAACTGGACAGGAACAGACTGAAATGGACAATCAGGTGTGTGGAGAGGATTATTGGGACTGATCTTCCCTCCATCGAGGACCTGTATCGGTTGAGTGTCAGGAAACGGGCAGGAAACATCAGTGTAGACCCCTCACACCCCGCACATGATCTGTTTAAACTCCTCCCCTCCGGTAGGCGCTACAGAGCACTGTTCGCCAAAACCACCCGTCACAAAGACAGTTTCTTCCCCCAGGCTGTTGCTCTGATGAACTCCTAACAGTCACAGAGTGGCAGGACAAACAACATTTGCATCCTTGTATATTGTATTTTTATTTTTTTTTATTTTGACGTTTATTTGTACATTTTTTGTAATATTCTATATTTCTGTATATTCCAATTGCCTAAATTTGAGTATTTATGTCATTTCTGGTACACTGAGAGCAAGTCTACCGGAGTCAACTTCCTTGTATGTACAGACGCACTTGGCGAATAAAGCTGATTCTGATTCTCTGGTTTTGAATGTTTGCCTACTCCCTGCCTAGATTTCTTTGCTCTGTTTTTCTGACCTTTTTTGTATGACTGCCTGGCTTCTCAGCAAAAAAGTCTTTTGAAATCCACCACTTGTCCCTTGTCTGTCTCGGTATTTTAGTCGCTGTACTGCCAAAACCCATTATAATGTTGATAACAGCCAGAGGTCCTTTACCAACTCTACATTTACATTGCAAGGTGTAATGCTCAATTCCAATTATTAACCCAGATCTGATCATTCTGCCTAGATTGTTCACATTCACGTTTTAAGTGACTCATATCTGACATCAGTGTGAATCGATCTCTACCCTGAAACACCTCACATGCAACCAATGATCACATACATGCCCACTGGACCAACAACAAAAAATATCACATTTGCTACTCAAGCATTTGGGGAAAACATGGATGACATAGCAGTGCAAGCTTAATCTACATGATTTCCTCAGTGGGAACACATTCCCTGGGTGTGTTGGTTGTTGACTTTCTGGCACGCCATGTCAACTTCAGCCTATAACGTGCATAGTCTGTTTTCAAAATACACTTCTGTTTTCACAGGAAATGTACAGTTTGCATACAGTCTCTTTCAAAATAAACCTACTACATTGGTACAATACCACCAATGAACATTTTTTTCCTTCAAGATTAAGCGCACGTTGTTACATTTAACCAACACACACATGGTTACGTTTAGGAAATAAAAACAGAGTTTGATTTTACAATCTTGCAGCCACCCGGTTGAAAGTCAATTGTTATTGGACCAATCCACCACCCCTCCCAACTGCCGTACTCTGGCTACCGCTGCCTTCACTTTCATTGCTGTCCTGTCGAGTTTCCCCCTGACGCTGTTGGGGACCATTAAACTATAATGGAGACCGGCTGCTTATCATAACAATGTGAAAGGAGAGCTTTTTTTTTGTCGGTGTCTGACACCAGAAGTCACGGACCAAGTGCCGGATTTCGACAACCTCAGCGAGACTGGGTTGGTAGGAAAGTCTGATGACTTCCTTCTGCATAATAAGTAGCCATGTTATTATGTTTGGGAGAGTGTGTAGTATATTTTTGCAGAAAATTAACCTTCAAACCAATGGTGTTTGTTTAAAAAAATCCATCAGGCCTGGATGAAATGCTTGGTACAGGAGACTGCAGCACAGTGCACCTGGTGAAACGCAGAAGGAGCCCAGCCCAGAGGCACCCCATAGAGCCCAGAACTTCCGAGTTCCCAACACTCCAACTCCAAGGAGAGTAGTCCAGCAACATGGGATCAAGTGGCCTCCAGCAAAGTGGCACAGGCTGTGGCAACAATTTGATGAGGATGCATCCAGAATCATCAACACAACAGCAAAGGGAGATGTAGAAGGACAACTCCAGAACCTGACCACCATCATCACAAGCTTTGAGGCTGAGAGGTTTCGTGTCCATCAATCAATCAATCAATTTTATTTATAAAGCCCAATATCACAAATCACAATTTGCCTCAGAGGGCTTTACAGCATACGACATCCCTCTGTCCTTAGAAACCTCGCAGTGGATAAGGATAAACTCCTCCAAAAAAAACCTTTAATGGGGAAAAAAAATGGTGGAAACCTCAGGAAGAGCAACTGAGGACGGATCCCTCTTCCAGGACGGACAGACGTGAAATAGATATCATACAGAACAAATCAACATGATAAATTAACAGTAATCCGTATGACAAAATGAGACAGAAAGAGAGACAGAGACAGAGAGAGATGCAGGAAAGACGGTAATGACAGTAGCTTACAACAACATTAATTAAAATAATAATATTATAATTCTAATTACGGCTATTGTGGTACAATATGCTGAAAGCATCTCATAGTATACATACATATACATATGTGACAATAATCATATGTGTATAATAACAGTAGAAGTATGACTAATGATAACAGCAGCAGCAGGAGGCATCTGGCAGGACCATGGCAGCAGCACAACCACACACGTCACACTATACAGGCACCGCTGTGATATAAGTTAACCTGCAAGACAGTGAAGCACAAAGGCTCCGGAGAAGAGGCCGAGATAGTGACATGCAGTACAGCCGAGTTAGCGAGATGCAGTAACAGGACGAGTATTAGCAAAGGAGAGAGAGAGAGAGAGAGAGAGAGAGAGAGAGAGAGAGAGAAGGAGAGAAGGTGCTCGGTGTATTATAGGAGGTCCCCCTGCAAACTAGGCCTAAGTAAGCCTAACTAGGGGCTGGTACAAGGCAAGCCTGAGCCAGCCCTAACTATAAGCTTTAACTATAAGTCTAGTCTTAAATGTGGAGACGGTGTCTGCCTTCCAGACTGCAACAGGAAGATGATTCCACAGGAGAGGAGCCCAAGACCAGCATGACCACCTACATCAAGAACCATAGGGCAGATAAGATCCATCAACTATGGAAAGAGCTGCAGACGCTGATGAAACAGTTCAAGGTAACAGCTGAGGAGGAGAAGACACCTCTCGCTGAGCTCCGACACACCATCAGGAAGAAGCTCATGACCCTGCACAGAGCTGAATGGCACAGGAGGCGCAGTATTGAAAGAGCCAGGAAGCGAACCTCCCTCTTAGCTGACCCCTTTGGCTCCACAAAGCACTTGCTAGGGCAGAAGCACACACTGTAAAAAAAGATTTGTTGACTCAACTTGACTTAGTCAAGTGTAGTGTAAAAGTTAATCCCTAATCAAGTAAAAGTGTTATACTGCATAAGTTGATTAAGAAACAAAGCCATATAACCATCATATAACCATGTTTTATGTATAAGATATTATAAAACCCATTGAAATGCATCTATATGTGTTAAAGCATTGTTATACATGTTAAAGTGTTCACAAATTAGAGTTACAAGTCAACATTGTATTCACACTACAGAGCACACACATAACCTATCATGTTCTGTATAACGATAAGCACACACACATTCACATGTCTGTACTACCTGATGCACATTTAAAAGTTTATATTGTATAAGAGCACAAGGGACTGCATAAAGAAAGTCCCTATTCACATGTTTTTTAAAAATAAAGTGAAAGCAAATCCAAAGCTAAGGGTGGAAAATTTGGGAACTTCCAGACTCAAAATGAAAGTGATACACCATTAAAATCAGGCCTGTTCACGATTGGACAAAAATAAAAAGATTGCCACCAATAGCTTTGCATTGAAGTGGGATGGATTAGCAGAAGAAGGTGGAGACTCTCTCCAGTCTCCACCAGCATAAAAGCAGATGCGCTGAAAGTAGATTTTCAGTCCAGCTCTGGGGCTTGGCTCGATGAGTTGTGTGTGTTGAAGCTTGTGAACACATTAAACTCGATTGCATCGGACTCTGCCTGTCTCCAGTGTTTCTTTGAGTATTGATTAGCTGAATCCAAGGTACCAGATCGACATCAGAGGACAACTGAGAAGTAACGTTGAGGACAAGGTCGGGAGCCTACAGGCCCAATTCCAGGCACCGATTTTTACCTCTACAACTGGCGAGCCAGCCAGGAGGGAAGGAAGGTCGGAGCCAGAGACCGGGAGCACTGGGCTGTACGCCAGACACACAGGTGGCCACCAAATAAGGTAAGCAGAGCCTTTTTCTGTCAAAACCGGGTGTGTCTGGGGTGCAGTGCTGGGAGCCACCCAGGTCAAAGGTATCTGACAAATTCCTCTCCTAAAGAACCTAATTATGATGAATTGATTAATCTAATTATGATAAATTGATTAAATTGGAAAGTAGTTAGAGATATCATTGGAAAAGGCAACTAACATCACTGGAGACGGTTGGGGTCTGCTGCAATAGGTGTGATCGTGGAGCAGAAAGAGTGAATGTGTGTGCTGAATGTATGGAATACAAGCAGTAAGATAACTAGGGTATTTAAAGTATTTAAAGTATTAAGAAGAAGTGCATGACAAAAAAACCTGTAAGAGTTAAAACAGGGAAGAGAAAAAGAAACCGGTAAATAAGAGTTGAAAAAGTAAAGAGAAACAGAGATACACTAAAGCATATCCGTGGATACCGCTGCCTATCCTTTCAGCGCACCTTTAAGCCTGTAGGGGCAGGTGTGCTTTGTTGGACGGCAGGTCTGTACGGGCGGAATGCTAGTGAGATATAAAAGAGTTAAAAAGACATAAAGCTTCTGTGGATACCGCTGTTTAAAGGGTGATCTCTCAGCCAAGAGGGCAGGGGAGTCGCCACAGACAAACAGTTCTGAACGGGCAGAACGCTAAAAGAGTTAAAAGATAAAGGAAAAAAGAAAAAAAACAGTCAACAGATCGATCAAAAATGTAAAATTTGTAAAAATCTAACTGTAAGCTATAAAGTTGCTGTATATACATTGTAATATATTTAGAAGTATCAAATAAGCTGTAGTAAACACAATATAACCTACCTAAAAAGCAACGCATGAAGTGTTGCATAAAGTGTTGTAAATACAGTAAAGTGTTGAATAAAATGTAACTGTAAAAAGACTGACAAATCATTAGGCGACTGACTTAACAGAGAGTACGAAGGGAGGGGGTGAGGAACACAGCCAACAGTGAGGAATGCAGCCAGCACAGAGTAAGGAACAGAGCCAACACAGAGAAGTTAACCAATAAATCAAACTGTTGCAGAAGAATTTGAGGAGGTGAGTTTAGGGAGAGAAACACAGAGAGTCTAAAAATAGATGGAAGAGGGAGAGATTATTGAAGATGAGACTTGGGAAGAAGAACACTGTCTAACCGAGGGGCCTGCAGAATATAAAGGGATACGTACACATTTTTGGTTGGAACGCACCTACATAGATAGCGAGGGGGTAGAGCACTGGCAAAGCGAGCAAGAGATTAAACAAAAACTCTGGCAGATCACAAAGTTTGTTAACTTGAAAAAAGTAAAAGAACAGTTTCCAGGTGCCCCATGGGAAGAGATTTTGCGTAGATTGTGGATCCCTTATTCATTAAACTTTCTATTACAGAGCCTGTGTGACAGATATAAGAGCGGGCCAGTAGCTTCACTTCCCCTAAACCAGATAAGTATACGAGGCCAAAAACGGGGTGAGATATCCTCCACGGCTGCAGATTGCTGCTGTGCCCAGAAAAGTTGAGTGGGAAACAGGTAAATTTGGGTGCTTAACCCCAGTTCCCCAAGGGGATGGGTCACACACATTAGAGTACAACCCGTACAGAGAAAAGAAATACAAAACTGCCATAACAGTAGGGAAAATCATAGTACTAATACGCACAAAAGAGACAGACGAAATACCAGAGATCCCAAGAGCCAGTGAAGTGAAACAGGGCTTCATGGGAGCCAATCAGGAAGAAATGGAAAAAAGGGTTTTAACCCCGGTGGAATTAGTAATGAGACAACACCCAAGCAGGGTGAAACGCATCCAACGTTGTGTGGCAAAGTGGCACAAAAGAACATCAGGAAAGAATCGTTGGCCAATGGAAGGTACTTTCAATCTGGCATGCTGTCATGCTGTGATGAAGTAGAGTCAGAGTTGAGGCATAAAGAAGCTTGTGACACGAAAGCTAGTTACAAGCTAAAGAACAAAAGAGCCAAAGAAAGGGAAGTGTTGGGATGGTTTAAACAAGCTGGTGCAAAAATAATGATGCAGCGGGAAGAGAAGGGAAAAGAACAGCAGTATCAGGAAGGGGTGACACCTGCAGCCCCTGTGACACCCACAGCACCACCTCTACCCCCACCACCACCACCCTCATACCCACAAGATCCAACGCAGCCAGCAATGGGACAATATTCACTGAGAAATGCAAAAGCCATGGAAATGGAGGGTCAAGTACAAGGAAAGTTCACAGTGACTTTAACTAAAAACTCTGAGCGAAAAATCAAGAAAAAGAGACTGCAGGGACCACGGAGGAAGCTGCTGCTGGAATCAGCGCCTCCTTCAGAAACTGAGAGTACTGACGGATCGACAGATGATGAGGGGGACGAACAAACGGATGAGATTGGGACAGAACTATCCCCTAAAGCACCCCACAACGGGAGAAGCAGTACCTGTGGCTGGACTACAGACATGGAACTGACAGAGGCTGCCAACGACGAGGGCACTCCCCCCAGAGAGAGGCAAGCATACAAAAAGAAAGACAAGCTGAGGCGACTGGGGGAGGACGGATACGAGTCCCTCCATTCAAGCTACGCAAGCCTCCCTATGAAAAAGTCTGCCCACCATTCAAGCTGCTCAAGTCTCCTCTTTGGGGAATCCAAGTCCCCCAAAGCAGCATCACCAAAGAAAAAGGAAGAAGGGCTGGGACCACAACCCAGACCCCTGAGTGCCATGATGGAAGAACAGTTCCTAATGTGGCTAGAAAAAGAGACGGAGCACCGTCAGAGACGCCAGGAAGAAGAGCGTCAGGGGGCGGCCACTATCAACCCCACACCGCACCCAAGTCAGAAAATGAGAACTGAATCATCTAATGGTTGTGGGGATCCTGAGGAAGGTGCCTCAAGGGGAGCTTCACCAAAGAGCACTCAAGACTTACAGCTGCTTCAAGAACTGGAGGGAGCTGCCCAGAGGGCTGAGGATAAGGTGCGGCGTATGACACAGGAATTGGATAAATTGGAGGAGCGGCTGGAGGAGCATAGGGTTTCTCAGCAGACACAGAGGGAACCCCAGGTTAGCCCCACAACCGAGCACATTACTCTAACACTCCAAGGCACTATGGAAACCGATAGAGCACGCTCAGAGGAAGCACAGACTGCCGACAAAGGGCAGAAAGCAGACAGAAGCCAAAATCGAGCTGGCATGAAATTGAGAAGTGGGAAATCAGTAGGAGGTGATCTTCTGCTGGACCTGTCTGATGAAGAGAGAGACAAAGGTTCTATGTGCCCCATTATAACAAAAACAGGTGGATGAAGACAATACGAGCCTTGGCCCTTCATGGACATGATAGGCCTGGCAGAGCGCCTACCAGTACTCACAGATGGAGCAGACAAATGGATAATGGCCCTGGAAGAAACTACGGCAGGACTACAGCTAGCCGTAGGGGATATCAAAGCTATACTTACTTATGTGGCCGGAAAACAAACCACCAAAGACATATTTGCAGATGCTGGGTTAAGCACAGCCATTGACACTAATAAATGATGGGGTGAATTTTGGAGACTATCGTTCCCGGGTGTGGAAGCAACTGAGAGCTCACTACCCAGCAAAAAGAGATCCCTCCAAACTGGAGGGAGAAACCATGGGGGAAGATGAATGTCCCTCCAAGTTCCTACACAGCTTCCAGAAGAGGTGGAAGGAAGAGACAGGGGAAGCATGGAACGCTAATAAGACAACTCAGAGCTTATTTAAAATGATGGTGAAAAAGGCCATGCCAGAGGATGTACAGCGCCGCTTGGAAGGTGTGGTAGGACTGATGAAGATGGACTGGCCACTATTCTCAGAACATATAGTCCATTATGTGGAGCTCTATAGAAAAGACAAGAAGAAAATAGAAGAGGACAATAAACAACTAGCCAACAAGCTGACACAGCTACAGCTGGGAGAACTAAGCAAGTTGGTCAAAAAGGAGAAAGAGAAAGAAAAAACTAAGGTTCAGGCCCCCCTAGTTACAGCAAATCCAGCACCTCCCCAGGCGACTCAGCCACAAGTGCCCTTGCAACCAGTCCCCACTGACCCCAACCCAGCAGGAAAAGACACCTCAGCCAACGCCACACATCACTATTATTATTATCAGCAACCACCAAGAGGCGGTGGCGGTCAGCGACCCCCCAGAGGGCGGGGCCGAGGGGGAACTCGAGGAGATCCAACGTTTCGGGGAGGATGGAAAGGGGGCAGAAATTACATACCAGGCAACCAGCATGTTTATCAGGACCAATTCAATCAGCAACCAGGACCACCTCACATGGGTGCAAACTATCCAGGAGCCAATCAGGCTCCACCTGATAATCTCTGTTGGGGGTGTGGTCAACCAGGCCATATACGGGCCCAATGTCCTAGTAATCCATGGGACGGTCCAGCACAGAACTGGCCCAGCACAGAGCAGGGACGCCCCTGGTAGGGGTGCCCAGAGGAGCCTGAGGGGGAACTAATGTTACCAGCTATATCGCTACAGTCACATGATGAACCCATCATACCTGTTGTCATCCATGAATGTGAATATTCTTTTATGGTAGATACAGGAGCCACGTACTCATGCATTGGAAAAGAAGGCTCCAGGTTCCCCCTCTCTAAGTCATCTATAAAGACAATAGGCTTCTCTGGGAAATCGCAGATCATACCACTAACGGAGCCTGTTCCAATGCTCATTGCAGGTAAAGTCATATGTGCACCTTTGCTGTATTCAGCCCATACCCCAGTGAACCTACTAGGAAGAGACATTTTATGTCCATTAAAAGCAAAGATCATGTGCACCCAAGATGGACTGTATCTGGACTTTCCAGATGAACCACCACAAAGCATGATGTCACAACTGCCCCAAAGTGCAACAGAAAAACAACAAGCCCTTGCCTATTGGCTTCAACTAACACCAGAAGAATCACAGCTTAGACAAAAATGGACTGAATGGGAAGGGTGGATTCGCATGCACTATGGCACAGCACACACCCCCACTCTGCCACTGCATTGCACACTCATGTATGACAGAGATCAGACTCATGTAGATTACCAGGAATGCTGGGATGCAGTAATCAACAAAAAACCATATCTAATCACAACTGAAGACATGTTTTTGGGGCCGGAAGGCGTGGCGGTGGCTGTCCGCCTTCCAGAGGAACTATTCAATTCAATTCAATTTTATTTATAAAGCCCAATATCACAAATCACAATTTGCCTCACAGGGCTTTACAGCATACGACATCCCTCTGTCCTTATGACCCTCGCAGCGGATAAGGAAAAACTCCCCAAAAAAAACCCTTTAACGGGGAAAAAAAACGGTAGAAACC
>NC_065519.1:36091944-36121795 GCF_006386435.1 Epinephelus moara
GGAGAAATATGATCTTGTTTCTTAGTTCCTGTTAGTACACGTGCTGCTGCATTCTGAATTAGCTGGAGAGTTTTTAAGGACTTACTAGAGCTACCTGATAATAGAGAGTTACAGTAATCCAGCCTAGAGGTAACAAAAGCGTGGACCAATTTTTCTGCATCTTTTCGGTAACTATCTGGGTGGTTCCAAGTACCAAAGTCCACGCCACACGTCACATTGTTGGTGGTTACGGTTATGAGTCTCATCATCTCGGTCCTATGGTCAGACGTGCCCTGCAGGTGCAAGAGGGGGTGCCCACAAATAACAGGTATATTCACATTTCTAAAGATAAACAGTTCATCAGAATCTCAGTTAAAGTAGGTGATGAGGCCTTAGCAGACAAAGTGGTAGTAGATGGAGGCACACCAACACAAATGGCAGTCACCGCAGAACATGAGGAAATGTTAAACAAAGTTCCATCTCAGTTATGGACAGCTCACAAGACAGATGTAGGATTGATAAAATCAGCCCAACCAGTTCACATTAAGCTGAAACCACACGTAAACTTGCCATATCAAAAACAATACCCACTTAAGCAGCATGCGATTGACGGTATCAGACCAACGATTCAGGGTCTGGTTGAAGCAGGGGTACTGGTTAAAACTAGAAGCCCTTGTAACACACCTATCTTTCCCATAAAGAAACCAAATTCATCGTTTAGTCCACGACCTGTGAGCGGTTAACGCGGTAGTAGACGGTGAAGTACCACACATACCAGACCCACACACGTTGCTCTCCAACATACCACCGGAGTCCCAGTGGTACACAGTAATTGATTTGTGTTCGGCCTTTTTCAGTGTGCCACTTCATCCAGATTCTCAGTATCTTTTTGCTTTTACATATGAAGGTCAGCAATTTGCATACAGGCGCCTCCCACAGGGTTTTTCCGACAGTCCCTCCATCTTTAATTGCGTGTTGACGCAAGACCTCGCAAGTTTGAACGTCCAAAGTACAGTGCAGTATGTAGACGATCTGCTTATCTGTAGCCCTACAAAAGAACAATGTGAAAAAGACTCTATTGCTGTGCTTACAGCCTTAGCAGAGGGAGGGCACAAAGTCAGTAAAAATAAATTACAATTCTGCCAACAGTCGGTGGAATACTTGGGAAGAACACTATGTGGGGACAAAAGGTGTATTGCACCATCTCAGTTAGAAGCAGTAATCAAGGCCCCTCAGCCACAAACAGTGGGCCAGATGTTGTCTTTTCTGGGCATGACAGGGTATAGCAGGCCATAGATTTGTGACTATGCTATAAAAAACTGCTCCCCTCAGGGCTCTGATAAGAGCGGCAGGACAAACAAACAATACAGCACAGTTGACATGGACAGAGGAAGCAGAGGGTGCGTTCCAAGCACTGAAAGCAGACATGCAGTCCGCCCCTGCGCTGGGTACTCCTAACTATGTTAAACCTTTTCATCTCTATGTTGCAGAAAGATCGGGTTTTGCATGTGCTGTCCTGATGCAAGACACACCCACAGGTAAACAGCCATTAGCATATTACAGTACCAAGCTTGATAACATAGAGGCTGGTCTGCCACCCTGCTATCAGGGATTGGCAGCAGCTGTTTTTGCCTTTCAGAAAGCATCATCACTCACCATGGGACATCCTGTGACGTTGTATACTTCCCACCAACTTCATGCACTACTGACGAGTCCACGATTTGTTTTGACACAAGCCAGACGCACGGGCTATGAGGTAATTCTATCAGCCCCCGAACTTAACATTCAGCGTTGCACCACCATTAACCCTGCCACAAAATTGGTGTTACCCACTGAAGGTACTCCACATGATTGTCTTCACGACACCGACAAATTAATGCGTGCTAGGGAAGATTTGCACAATCAGCCAATTCCAGCTGAGCTCACATTGTTTGTTGATGGATCATGTTTTCGTGATGCCACCGGCAGCCATGGAGGCTACGGCATTGTTCAACTTGACAATAACGATTACAGTTTCGTGACAGTGGAATCATATAAACTTGCTCAGCCCTGCTCAGCCCAGCTCACAGAGATAAAAGCTTTAACAGCAGCATGCAAATTAGCTGAGGGGAAGTCACTAAATGTGTACACAGATTCAGCATACGCCTATGGTGTATGCCATGTTCATGCCAACATATGGAAACAAAGAGGGTTCTGTCGAGCTGACGGCACTCCTGTAACTCATGGAGCTGCAATTCTTGATCTATTACAAGCCATGCTTCTTCCCACAGCTCTAGCAGTAATCAAATGTCCAGCTCATCAAAAAACTGACTCTTTGGTAGCCAAGGGGAACAATCTTGCTGATGAAGCAGCTAAACAGGCAGCAATAGGGGCAGTAATGGCACCTATACTGACCATACAAGACTGTGAATCCCTCACCTCCTTGCCATCACTCAAAGCCGCTCAAGATAGGATAGATGAGGCCGAGAGGCACCTATGGGTAAAACGAGGGGCTATAAAGAACATGCGACCAGGTCCATTGCATGGCGTCTGGTTGGACGCTCATGGCCATTTTGTACTACCAACCCTGTTGTTAAGGCATGCAATAATTTGGGCGCATGGTAGTGACCATTGCGCAAGGGGGGAGATCCTAAGGAAACTACAAGCAGTGTGGTGGTCACCATTCATGGCAGCCACAGTAGATAGAGTATTAAGTGAATGTGACATCTGCGCAGAATACAACATCAGGAAAGTTTTTACAGCACCATTGGCACATATACCGCCCCCAGATGGTCCATTCAGACACCTTATGTTAGACTACATAGACATGGGACCACAGTCGAGAGTAAGGACGATGAGATATGTTTTGGTGGTCATATGTAGATTTAGCAGATGGGTGGAGGCAAAAGCTACGGCAAAATCAGACCACAGAACAGTTGCAAAATTTTTGTGCCAAGAAGTCTTCCCAAGATTTGGGATGCCAGATACCATATCATCAGACAACGGTAGCCATTTTGTGTCTAATGTCATACAAGAGACGCTGAAACAAATGGGAATTAAACAAAAGTTTGGCTGCGTCTATCATCCCCAATCACAGGGGGCAGTAGAGAGGGCAAATGATACCCTGAAAGCCAAAATAGCCAAAATAGTAGCAGACAGTAGAGGCAAGCTTAATTGGGTGGATGCTTTACCACTTGCACTAATGTCTATGCGCTCACAAGCTAGCCGAGTCACGCACCTAACACCGCATGAGATGCTTACGGGCCGGCCCATGCCGATACCGTACTTAAGAGGTCCCTATGAGGGACCGTCCCTGGAACAGTTGCAAGGTGAAATGTTTGATTACTTACGAAGTTTGACTCGCATCCACAGGGCTGTGTTCCAGCAGGTGAAAGGGGCCACTGAGGACAGAGGGGTCGACATCCCAGCAGACCTCCAAAGAATACATCCCAGAGAACTGGTGTACGTCAAGGTGTTCAAACGAAAGTGGGACCAGCCACGAAGGGAGGGTCCATACAAGGTTGTACTAGCCACACCAACCGCCTTGAAAGTTGAAGGTAAGGACGTTTGGTTCCATCTCAACCACTGCTGCAGAGCTAACCCACAAGAACCAGGGAGACCTATACCTCGGCCTAGAGCCAGACGAAGAGCAGCTCCCCCAGATCCACAAGGGGACGGCGAGGCCGCCCCAAGAGCAGTAGGAGACCAACCAGAAGGGGAAGGCGATGCCTCCCTGCAGGAACAGGGGACCAGAAGGTCAGCACGCGTGGCGCAGAGACGAAGAGCAGAGAGACAGAGTGACAGCAGCAGGCCGTTACCAGGGAGGGTATCAACAGAGATGGAGAGCTCCTCAGAGGGAAGCTGCTCATCCTCCGGGACTGGCAGTGAATCTCAATCTTATGAGTCATCACCTGCTAGTCATAGGGAAGATCATGAGAGGACAAGTGCAGAGAGAGAGGTGGCAGCAGAGGCAGAAGGACAAGAGGGAGAGGGAGCAGAGGCAGAAGGAGAAGAAGGAGAAGAAGGAGAAGAAAGCCTCAGCCCAGACTCAGGCTCAGGAGATGACCCAGACTCAAACTCAAGAGACACAGACCCAAGAGAATCAGACCATGAAGAGGGGACAGCCCCCCAGCAAACCTGAGGGTCCAATTAACAGGAAAGGAGGAGCTAGAGTAGGAGTAATAGTTGCAGTGTTACTAACCCTGTTACTCATCTTGACGGGAGTGAAGCGGAGCGAGGGAGCAGAACAGGGCAAAGAACATCAGACACGGATAGGTGAATGCTTAATAGCGTTAGGAACCATGGCCGCAAAACAGGGAAAGATACCACACAGGGAAACAGTTTCACTAACTTACTATAAGTCGCATGCTTACAATGATATACTGGTGGAGGGTCCAGGAGGCATTAGGTTGCATGGCCGGTCCATAGGACCACGCTGTAGAGCAGAAGGGAAGGTGACAGCAAGAGTCATGTGTGACGTGAGAGGGTGCACCAACACTGACACAGGGTGCAGCATACCCTTAAAGGTAGCTCACCAGTGGCTTCTGTTGGATCTAGTACCCCAGAGAATATCAAGGGAGGTGATGGCACGGAGAGTAGAGATAATCAGAACAACCACTTGGAAGTCCAACAGATTCTATCAATGGTTAGAGTACTCTGCAAAACAAGTCACTAATAGCTCATGTATAGCATGTCATAGGAAGAGGGGCTTGCCCGTGGTCAGACCTCTCCCAGACATAGAGGGCTGCGCGCACACATATTTCTGTTTTGCTCAGTGCACCATGTGGATGGCAGCAGGGAGAGGAAGCCACTCCAACAGTAGTATGATTTGTCCAAAAAGTTTTAAACACGCCCCTGTCCAAATTAAGCAGGAGTATCAAGTACCTCCAGTGGTGCATTTGGCACGAGACACTGTATTCCCATTTTGTATAGCAAGAGGAAATGAGATAGAAGGCGTGTTAGATAACTCCACCTCGTGCAACGCCTCCAAAGAGGCAGAGGTGTTGATCCAGTGTAGGCATGAGAATCGCTCAACCCAGGGAACCCATTGGAGACAGGAAAAAATATGTAACACCACTGAAGAAGCCCAAATTCGATGTGAACAGGTAATCAACGGCGCTTTAAATAAGTCAGTCATTATGTCACGTAACCACACATATACACACCAGGTGTGGGTGGGTGATCTTAGCAATGGCACCGAGTTACTGGCCGACATATTTTGGATGTGCGAGAGCGATCGCCAAATACAAGCTGTACTACCGGCGAACTGGACAGGAATCTGTGCCCCAGTAATGTTGACAGGAAAAATTATGATAGTGAGTTTAAACAGTAGTCTAAATAACGGTACTAACACACGGTCTCGTAGATCGGCTGACACTTAAACATATTCCTGGAAGAAGGATGCTAACATATACATTACATACGATCAGGTACCGTACGGGATGCCCGAGCGGTATCAGGCTATATCAGAGGACTGGATATCATGGGCCAGAGGATGGGGCTCCGTGCCCCTAGGTGGATACTTTGTAAACGCCCAATACGTAGAACGTAATAGCCGCTGCATAAATTATTTGTGGTATAATCAGCAAAGATTTGTAAATTGGACCATAGAAGCACTACAGGGGGTAAGTGAGCAACTACATGCTACATCTTTAATGACGGTGCAAAATAGGCTCATTATCGAGACAATGCTTGCTCAAGACCAAGGGGTCTGTGATGTGATAGGAGAACACTGTATCACTGTCATCCCCATGCATACAGGGGAGGATGGCAACTTAACCCGAGCTCTAGAGAACATACGTACACTAAGAGACCAACATGTGCAACACTCCAGTTGGAACACTAGAGTTTCCTCAATTTGGGATTGGCTGGGACAATTATCCCCTGGGAAGATATTACGTATGATAGGAGTGCTGTTGGGACTTGTGGTGTTGGCCCTTCTGGTGATATCCTGCTGTGTTCTCCCCTTGGTGCGAATTGTAATCAAAAAGATTATGGCAAGCATCACAGGGCAATTTGTAATAGTAGACCAAGGTCTACATCCCATAGCGAGGGTAGAGCCGTATGAAGACATGACCGGCTACCAGGGAAAGCTCTCTAAAAAACAAGATCAGATTACAGGACAAGATTGTGGAAATCAGTATGGGATGATGCCACGCGGTATGGAAATGGAAGAGGTCCAATATGAGCAGATGAATAAGCAAGCTGAAGTGATATATGAGGAATTTGTGTAAAACAGAAAGCCACAAGTCAAAATAACCCTTAGATATTCTTGCTGTCACCCGACTAGTGCTAACATTTACCGCTAACAAACTAATCCTGCTTGCATGGCTTATGTATGCAACTAAATATCAAAGGGAAAGGAAAAAACACTGTAGGAAAAGTGCACTAAAATGTCCTTTACAACCTTAAGATAGATACAGACTATGGTTGAGCCCTGGAGAACCCCACATCCATACCAGCAGAACCAAGGAGGCCAGCCGGTGTTCCTATGCCAGCAGCAGGGACCATTCGTGTTGGGTCACCCTCGCCCGCCTCATTCTCCACCACCCTACACACCATCCCATACCGGGTCACCTCGTCAGATGGCCAGTCGTCCCACATCGACCTGCACCTCCAGTGAAGGCGCCCCGATGGAAGGATGTGGATGTTCCCCCCGGTTGGCGCTGGCGCAACTCTACGCTCCAGCCTTGGCTCGTCCTCCTCACAAGGACCTGCTCCGCTTTATGTTGGCACCCCCGGACGTCCCCAGTCATACTGGAGCCCCCTAAGAATCGTCAAACCCAGTTGTTAGCACCTCCACTGTGGAAGGCCAGAACCAGGCGGGTCCCAGCCAGGAAGGTAGCTGGGGCAATGTGAATCCAAACCTGTCAGCTTCCCAATATCTGATGCAGATGCAGGCCTCGATAGAGCCTCGGAAATCCACAACTGTGCAGGCACCAACTACACAGACAAACCTTCAGCACAATGCCCATGCTGACATGCTGCCATTACGCTCCCCTGACTCATCCTCATCATCAGAAGAGGACGATGACCCACAATCATGCAGTTATTCACCCACCACCCCAGAACCCGTGGATCTGCAGACGGACAAACATATCCGTACTGCAGCTGACGGCCACCTGCCAGTGCAGGCCCTACAACGCGACGTACACACCATCTTGGAAGTCGAGTATGGGGTATACCCTGAAATCCTAGAAGGTTACCTCTGGCAACTGCCTGATGGGGAGCCAAAGCGCATCATGCATCGTGACATAGTAAAAAACCTGTGTACACAGCTTCACCTTGTTCCCCAGGGCCCTTACCGCCTACTTGTGCGCAGCCTCCCTATAATACTGCGGAAACGGATCCACAGAATTCGCCGTGAAACCTACACCATTAGAAAAGCTGAAAGCAGAAGGCTGAGTCGGGAGCACCTGGAGCTCACTGACCAAGCAATACTCGACTTGCGCACTCAAGTCCGGGAGCTGACTCAGGCTAAGGATGCCCTCCAACAGGAGGTCATCATGCTGAGGGATCAGGTGGCGTCCTATCGACGCCTGCGTATGGGGGCCACATCCTCCTATGTGTCTGATGGACAACAACCGTGTGGCAACACTGGCTGAAGATTAAGATAATCAACCAAATGTAACCCTTGTATAAGAATGCCATTATGAATGATTATGCATGTAGCGACAGGTAACCGATCAAGGTCATCAGGCTAGCTGTATATGCTGGTCATCAAGCTAGCTCTAATTACAATGTTATAATGCTTTAATCAGTGTGATTATTGAGTAAGGGAATCATTGAAGTCAGTCTATATATATTTAGCAGTTTGTACGAGTTGACAACTATAGAAGTATGATTTGTGTGTGATATCTACTGATGACCATTCTTGATTTGTGTGTCCACTATGTTACTCACCGAAATATGAATTACGTGTGATATTCACTGGTCTTGATTTGAGAGTGTGGGACTATGAAGTCCCAAAGGGGGGGAATATATATATTTTTCTCTCCTACTGTGGTTCAAATATTATATGGGACTATGAAGCCCCAAAGGGGGGGATGTAGTGTAAAAGTTAATCCCTAATCAAGTAAAAGTGTTATACTGCATAAGTTGATTAAGAAACAAAGCCATATAACCATCATATAACCATGTATAAGATCTTATAAAACCCACTGAAATGCATCTATATGTGTTAAAGCACTGATATACATGTTAAAGTGTTTACAAATTAGAGTTATAAGTCAACATTGTATTCACACTACAGAGCAAACACATAACCTATCATGTTCTGTATAACGATAAGCACACACACATTCACATGTCTGTACTACCTGATGCACATTTAAAAGTTTATATTGTATAAGTCCCTAAGATTCACATGTTTTTTTAAAAATAAAGTGAAAGCAAATCCAAAGCTAAGGGTGGAAAATTTGGGAACTTCCAGACTCAAAATTAAAGTGATACACCATTAAAATCGGGCCTGTTCACGATTGGACAAAAAGAAAAAGATTGCAGCCAATAGCTTTGCATTGAAGTGGGATGGATTAGCAGAAGAAGGTGGAGACTCTCTCCAGTCTCCACCAGCATAAAAGCAGACGCGCTGAAAGTAGATTTTCAGTCCAGCTCCGGGGCTTGGCTCGATGAGTTGTGTGTGTTGAAGCTTGTGAACACATTAAACTCGATTGCATCGGACTCTGCCTGTCTCCAGTGTTTCTTTGAGTATTGATTAGCTGAATCCAAGGTACCAGATCGACATCAGAGGACAACTGAGAAGTAACGTTGAGGACAAGGTCGGGAGCCTACAGGCCCAATTCCAGGCACCGATTTTTACCTCTACACAAGTCATCTTGTTGCTTTGACTAAGTTAAGTTAAGTAAACTTAAAAGTGCCAAGTTCATTACACTTATATAAATTAGTTGATACAATATGCAGTTTGTTGACTTAACTCTCTGAGTTCAGTTATGTCAATGTAATGTGTAAAGTTTATCACACTTAAATAAATTAGTTGATGCAACATGCAGTTTGTTCAATCAACTTCCTGTGTCAAATAATTTAATTAGAAAACATTAGTTAAGAGAACTGAAAATATGTTGGTTGAACTCGTTTTATCAAGTTTTTATAAATGTGAATCAAGTTGGCTCAACATGAAATACTTAATTCTTTCAACTTACATTACCAAGTTACTTAAGTTTACACAAGTTGACAGACTCTAAAACTTACCAGGACAAGCGAACAATACTTACGAAGCTACTATAAATCTACATGAGAACTAACTAAGTCCAACCTAAATATTAACACATGAAAAAAAGTAGCTGAAAAGACATTTCAGTCAAGAATTTTATTCATGTAAAGTGTATTTCAACTTCAACCCATTCACTCACAAGTGTTCAGTGTTGCTTTTAAAGCTAAAATCAGTGTGTAGACAAAACAAAAGCCTTCAGGCCATCTCACACATCCTCCTTTAATGAAAAAAAAAAAAAAAAAGATTCTAAGTGACTTGTTCAACAGACTCCAGTCGGGGGAGTGAGTGTTGAGGGTTGCTGCAGTAAAATGCAACCAAACATAGAAAAAATGCCTCTCTAACTGAGAAACTTGGTTAAATGTCAGTCAGAACATGGAAAAAAGTATTTCAAACATTACTCAAATGTCCACTCTGTTCAACATAAATGCAGTGTCTCACAGACACATTTCCAGAGAATAGAGTAATAGATATCAGTCAGTACATGAAAACATTTTTTTTCCCCTCTTACATAGTGCAATGGACAAATGGCAAAAAAATAGGATTCTTTGGGACAAATGCAGAGACATCTTACATGCCCATCTCTCTAACTGAGCAATTTGTTCTTCAGTGTGTGGACACTGGCAGTGCAGGAGCCCAACCCAATTCCCATGAACAGGCGCTGAATCACCTCAAAGGTGTATTTTAAGTCTTTTGGATGGTCAAGGTTCAGCATGTACAGCAGTCCCATCAGGTTCACAAAAGCGTTGGGTACCTCACGCAGGTGATGCATGACAATCTTTTCCTCGATCATGATAGCAACATCGTTGTAGGAAACTGGAAGTGGTTCCTTCACATCTTCAGCTACGAAAAGGATTCCAATCACCATTCCCCTGATGATGTCTTCTTCAGAATACGTTGGCTTTATGCAAAAACAAAGAAAAAACAACAACAAAGGTGTCTGTGCTTTAGAGATGCATTGCCATTTAGTGCATACACACAGGATGCAGGAAAAAAACAAGTGTAACCCATGGTTCTATTTCAGGAAGCAGGTTTAAAAACTTTGAGCCTAACCCTGAGCTCTGAGTTAATTAACCCTGAGATGGGAAACTCTGAGTTTTTGGTTCCAGAACAGTTGATCAGAGTCAGTTCCATCAACTCCAAGTACTTTCACTCTGAGTTAAGCCTGTGCATGGTGAATGAAAAAAGCCATCATCAATGGAGCTCAGATACTACAATTCAGCACACCAACAGGTAAATAAAAGACAAAGCTAGGGTTGGGTCGGTATGAGAAAAAAAAAACAGTCCGGTTTTTGTGAAAAACTGCATCAAGTCGGCAATACCGGATTTTCGCCACTTGGGGGCGCAACTGACTCATTTAAAATAAAAAACAACCATAAGACAACAGAGTGACAGTAACACGTTGTTTCTTTTATTCCATACAAATAAAATTTGCAGCTTACTCAATCAGTGCAAACAAGGGTTGCCTCCTTCGTCTGGCTCAAAGCCAAAGTGTTGCCATAGTGGCGCATTCTTTGATTTCTCCGAGACTAAATTGTCCACCATTATCGACTCCCCAGGCTACAGTAGAGGCCTCGGCGCAGGCGCACTCGCACCCCCTAGCTCAGTCCCCGCCCCAACCCCACCCCCCTCTCTCTCCTGCTCGCTGTGCGCTTGGCGAAGAGGCAGACACAGGTGCCCACAGACTCGGGCGTACTATAAGCGGAGTGGACTCCGCGAAGAATGTCCACAGTCATTCGGGCTTCCATAGTCAAGCGCATTTCCGCATTGTAGTTTCCTGTAAAAATGTCTGTGAAAAATCCTTGCGATGTGAAAAATACATGCCGAGCAGTCTTTTGTGTGACAAAGGTGCGCGGAGCAGAGTCCGCGCGGTTGTGGTTTGCGCGCACAGGGCTTGCAGATGTCCGCTTTTACCAGGCGGACCTCCACAGAGTCTGTTCCGCCCGAGTATGCGGTCCGGTCGGTCTCAAAAAAAAACAAACCCCGGTCCAAGACGGAGTACCGAACCAAATTGGTATTACCGAGAACCGACCCAACCCTAGACAGAGCCTTCATTTTAAAAGGATAGTTCGGATTATTTGAAGTGGAGTTGTATGAGGTACTTATCGATAGTCAGTGTATTACCTAGGGATGCACCGAAATGAAAATCTGTGGCCGAAGCCGAAACTGAATAAAATTAAACGCTTGGCCGAATACCGAGTACCGAGTACCGTTGTTTAGTTTTTCATTAGTTTTTGCAGATGAACCCCCTCCAGATTAGTGTTGTCACAGTTCCAAAATTGGGACCCACGGTACGATACCAGTGAAAGTATCATGGTTCTGAGTAGTATCACGATACCACAGCGAAAATGAGGCAGATGTGCCTTTTGTCATTTATAAAAAAATAAATCACTTTTCTATAATACATCAATGATATTTCAATGGAATAAATTACTTATTGACTTATTCATACTTCAAAAACAGCATCAATAAGTGATTAACATAGGGGGGATCAAAATAAAATAAATAAATAAAATAAAAATCAACCAGCCACCCTCCTCCCCTGACAAGTCCCTTCATAAGTAAAGAACAGTCCCTAAAGTGCGGTGAGGTTTGTGGACCGTTACCTGCCACAAAGAGAGAAATGTGAACGGCTCGTTTCTCCTCTGACACGTCACATGTGTGCCGCCGCGGCTTGGCTGTCCAGGTACTTTTGGGCAGTCATGACGCCAAGAAGAGGACATTATTGGAGCCGGACTTCTCCATCACCGGTAAGCCTTATCATGCGCCGCGAAGCACTATGGCCGCTGTATTTGACAGGAATACATTCCTGTCTCTGTCTGTGACCCCCGTTCAACCCACAGCCGACGGGATTCGCCTTTCATTTCTGCTGCTGGTTGAAATTTGTACTCACACAGCATGCTGAATGATTTATTTTGCTCGCACAAAACTATTTTTAGTCGCAAATGCGAGTGCGGTGACAGACGGAGTAAAATATTGCCACAGTGCCGACATTTTACTCCGTCCGTCACCGTACGCTGTTTGATTGCGTTATCAAAACACGCTGCTATTATTTGGCCTTGCTTTTCACTTATTCCACCGAATGCGTGTTTTTTTGCAACATTCGGCCGAATATATTGGGTTACCGAATATTCGGTGCATCCCTAGTATTACCTACAGTAGATGGCGGTTGACACACCTCCAGTTTAGAGAAGAAGACAAGACAAAAAGCACGGAAGCTGAGCAATATATTGCTGTGGACAGGGTCAGCAGCAAAACGTACTTAAGCCACTTAAAAAAAAAAAAAAAAGAAAAGGGAAACTGCTGTTATATAAGCAAAATATCGCTCTCTCTCCCTTAACCAGACTCCAGTAGCAAAATCAGTAATTTTACCTCGCAGAACACTGGAGTTACTGGTCTACCAATCTGTTGGTTTGTTTTTGTTATTGTGTGACGATATAACCTTTTAAAACACCAAAGTCACACAATAAGGTGTTGGGGATTAAAATATGCTTTTTTGACACAGGAATTATGCTTCGATTTTCCGTCCTTATGCTTCCTTTGATACGGACTGAATCAATGAGAAAATAAAACAGCATGTCTGGCTCTGAGGAGACAGAGAGAAACTCAGGGTTTGTCAAAGGTTAGGTTCACAGAGTCAGTTACCATGGTAACTGACCCAAAGTTTAAATTACCTTTTTTTCTCTCAACAAACTCAGAATTTTCACTAAACCCACTTTCTGTAATATACCCCTGCTCATTGTGAACTACTTTTCTTTGGATCATCTTGGATGAAATTACGCCATTTACCTCACACATCTTCATGAATGCAGAGGGATTCTCCCTCATGTACAATGGTAGGCCCTGCAACGCTGCTGCCCTCTTCCTTTGGTTCGATGCCTGCCAAAACACATGATATATAAATACAGTTGCTATTGAAATTATATAACCTCAGTCCACAAGACATTCTGGTAACTTTAACAAAATTGAATGCAAATATACAATCTAAAGCCTCAGTAGATAGTAGGCAGGGCTTGACTTTTTTTTACCCAAGGAGCACATGTGCTCCTAAGTTGAAAAAGTTAGGAGCGCACAAAGAACTTTAGGGGCACAATGTAAATTCAATCAATCCATCAAATAATGTGTTTTCCGTAATAAACGTGATGCAAATAGACATTTACAAGCACAATTATTTAATGAAAATGTACAGAAAGGTAAAATCATCAAGTTTTGAAAAAGTATTGCAATTTAATTTTGTCTTTAATGTTATTATCTTATATATACTATCTTTGCAATATGATTATCTTATATGTTATTACTATCTTAAAACATTCTCCAGGTCCTCTGAAACTCTGCAGGACTTATTTCCATCCTGCCCAGCAGTGGTACCGTGGCGAACAGTCCCTAACTGCGGGGAGAACGGAGCAGGTTTTCCCGGAGGTCCACCGCTTTTCCCGGTCCCTCTCCTCCGCCACACTTTGACTTATTTCCACGCTGCCGACAGTGGGACTTATATTCATTGTGCCAACAGTGGCTTGGAAAACCGCCCATAACCGTCTCACACGGGGAAGAGGGAAGGCGGCTGGAGTTCCTCCAACATTTGTGGTTAGATTATCATATTTTTTTATTGACAAAAATATAGGCTGCTTTGGCTGATTTTTTTATGCGCACAGGTTGCTCACAAGTTGTTCCAGGAATCCTCTCCCACTCCTCCATGATGACATCATGGAGCAGATGGATGTGAAGACACCTTGCGCTCCTCCACCTTCAGCTTGAGGATGCCCCACAGGTGCACAGGTGAGTTTAGGGCTGGATACATACTTGGCCAGTCCATCACCTTCACCTTCAGCTTCCTCAAAAAGGCAGTTGTCATCTACTAGGTGTGTTTTGGGTCATTATCATGAGCTCGGTTCATTTAGGGAAACATGAATTCCAAGCAGAGCATGATCGCCCCTCTTCAGAAACTGAGCCGCAATGCAGTTTTCCAACATGATAATGATCCAAAACACACCTAGTAGATGACAACTGCCTTGCTGAGGAAGCTGAAGGTGAAGGTGATGGACTGGCCAAGTATGTATCCAGCCCTAAACTCACCTGTGCACCTGTGAGTTGAGGGACAGCACAAAAAACAAGTGCCGGAAACAGCAAGGTAGTAGCCCCTCCAGTAAATAGACATCATCTTCAGCTACTTGTGTATTTTAAATAAATACAAAAAATAGTGCACCAACAAATCTTACAAATCTATTTAGGCTGACACATGTTAGTGTACCATTTGTGGTGCCTGGCCAATACAGGTGAAGTTGATAGTAAAACTTTAATAAATTTAAATTTTACCTTACCTTTTACTGGTGTGTGTGTGTTGAGGGCAGCTTGGTTTCTAAAAAAAAAAACCAACAACAACATATCGACAATCACAAATGTGCTTTAATCAATCAATTGCACATGGGAAGGTGATGATTAAACAAACTATTAATATATTTCATCACATAATGGAACTATTCAGTGCAAGAAAGTTTCAGAGCTCTTCCACTCCTGCCTGTCCACTGACACTGACAACGGAGAGGAGAGAGAGGCCCTTTTTACACAGAGATCGCGCAATATCAGCGCAACGAACACTCTTCTATATTCTGCCTTTTGTTTTGTTTCGTTTTTAACACATAACCAAACAACACGGGCATAAAGGCGTAACATGCGTGACGCCGCGGGCTCAGACAGGAGGGAGAAGCCTGAACAGCCCCGCTGTTCACCAGCGCATTTATCTGCGCCGAACAATAAGTCAATCTGCCCCTCTGCTCCTCTTTAATCACACGTAGAGCGGATCTTTATAACATAATAATCTAATTAATTTATACCGTCAAGCTTTTTATAAGCAGGACGTCGCTTTTTCTGCAGCAATGAAGTTAAAAAGACCATCACCTTGCTTAAACTCCCTAACAAAAAGAAAAAAATGAACAGGTGCCGGGCCCGACGGCTTCCTCCCTCCTCCTCCCCCCTCCCGGCCGAGAGGCTGACGAGTGGGAGAACACATGGGGACAATATGCACCTCTTGTAACTCACTTCATTTTGCGCTAATTAATCGGTTAGTTAACGTTACCGCTTAATGAGTGTGGCGCTATTGAAAGCAGAATGAAGTGAACTGACGCCATTTGTCAGCAAAATTTCCAACCAACGGCTAGCTAGCTCGCTAACATGCTAACGTATTCCCAATAAGCAAAACGAACAAAACATGAAATATGCATCGAATGAATGAATGAATGAATGAATGAATAAATGAATTTGCATTGCCTACGATAAAGTTGCTAGTTTAAATATAAATATACTTACTTGATTATGGCGCGCGGTTCCAGCTCTGAAGAAGATGTGGGCCAGCTTCTTTGCTCAATTTCAGATTTGCGTGATCACGCTACGTCATCATGACGCCCCCGAGTCATCACGTCATACGGCGGCGCATGTGTGTTACATAAAATGACGACGCTAACATAGTATTTGCAGTTAACTGAACGGATTACTATGAGTTTTTAAGTATATTTTTAAGTTGAAGTTGTTGTAACTCATCTTGCTTTGTTGTAATGGACAATGAGTTCACTCAGCATGATTACACTAGTCCATCTGACTAAAACCCCAAATCCCTTTTTACAGTGCAGTGGGCGTCTTGACTGCTCCAAGGAAGAGGTAGATCTGTTCCTGCACAACAATCTGAGTGATCCAGACAGAGAGCAAGAGCTAGGACTGCAGACAGCCCTCTTGGAGGTACAAGCCCCCCTTGTGGAATTCAACACAACAGGAATTTGGATTCCAAAGGAGGAGAACTCAATCAAGCTGGAGCAATTCCGAACCATCTCACTTCTCAGCGTGGAAGAAAAGATCTTCTTTAGCGTCCTAGCCACAAGGATGACAGACTTCCTCCTGAAGAACAAGTACATTGATACATCAGTACAGAAGGGTGGCATTCCCAGAGTGCCAGGGAGCCTAGAACACACTGGAGTGGTCATACAACTGATCATCATTATTATGGGGATTTCAGGCTGAGAGTCATACTGGGGAGTATAACATCTAACTGGCACCAGCTCGAGAAAGGGATCATAACCGGCTGTACAATCTCTGTGATCCTTTTCCCCTCACCGTGAATATGTTGGTGAAGGCTGCTGAAACGGAGTACAGAGGCCCCCTGTCCAAGTCTGGAATCCGGCAGCCCCCCATCAGAGCCTTTATGGAAGACCTGACGGTTACCACTACATCAGTACCGAGTTGTAGGTGGATCCTTCAGAGCCTGGTAAAGCTTATTTCTTGGGCTAGAATGAGCCTCTGTACCCCGTTTCAAACAAAATCCAGGTCCATGGTCCTGAAGAGAGGCAAAGTGATGGACTAGTTTCGCTTTTCCAGTAATACCATCAATTACTGAGAAACCAGTCACCAGCCTAGGCAAGGTTTTTGACTGCAGCCTTAAAAACATAGCGTCAGTTTAAGCAACCATTAAGAAGCTCGAAGCTTGGTTGTCTGCGGTGGACAAGTCTGGCCTACCCACAAGGTTCAAGACATGGTTGTACCAGCATGGCATTTTGTCCCGTGTCCTCTGGCTTCTGTTGGTGTATGATGTGACTATGTCTACAGTAGAAGCCCTGGAAAGAAAGATCAGCTTCTACCTCTGAAGATGGCTGGGTCTGCCTCAAAGTCTCACCAGCAAAGTGCTGTACGGCGTGAGCAAAAAGCTTCAGCTTCCCATCAGCAGCCTGGAAGAGGAGTTCAGGGTCTCTCGCACAAGAGAGGCACTAGTCTACCGAGACTCCAGAGACTCCAGAGTGGCATCAGCTAGCATCGTGGTGCGGACAGGCAGGAAGTGGAGAGCACAAGAGGGGCTGGAGCTGGCAGAGTCTTGGCTCAGACACACGGCACTGCTGGGAACAGTGGCAACCAGGTGAGCAGGCCTGGGAGCCATCCCTCAGCCACAGTACGACGAGGCTCATGGCAAAGACAGACAGCATCTGGTCCTGGAGGAGGTCCGAGCAAGTGTTGAGGAAGTGAGGACCAGCAGGATGGTAATCATGCGGCAGCAGGGGGCATGGACAAGGTGGGAAGAGTGCTTGAGAGGAAGCTGACATGGAATGACATCTGGAAGGCAGAGCCACAGTGTATTAAGTTCATGATCCAAACTGTCTACGATGTGCTCCCCAGCCCAGCTAACCTGCATGCCTGTGGCAAAAGTGACGTTCCAACCTGTCCACTATGTCCCGGAAAGGGGACTCTGGAGCACATGCTGAGCAGCATGCTGAGCAGCTGCCCATCCAGCAGCCCTTGGAGAGGGCCACTACCGCTGGCGACACGACCGGACACGACAAACGTCCATGTTGGGAGATATTGAGAACACATGTTGAACCAGCATTCACGCAATAAAGATTAGGATAACAAATAAGATCTGGAAAACATAAGTGTGAATGCTGAATCAGCACTCACACTCCTCGCACTCCTCACTAATCATGAGGTAGGTCCCATATAATAAATACACATAAGATAATCATTTTGTAAAGATGAGAAGTGAAAAAGTGGGCTTCATTTAAGAAATTAGGACAGTCTTCAGATATGTACTTCACTGCTATTACAACAGTAAAGCATAACTGAAATTATCAGTAATAAAACTGAAGGCTGTATTCATGCCTACTATATTTATTCTCTCTCTCTCTCTCTCTCTCTCTCTCTCTCTCTCTCTCTCTCTCTCTCTCTCTCTCTCACCAATCAGATTTTGCCATGATCTCAGTAATTCAATCATCTCGTTGGTGCTAAAATTTTAAATAGTTTCCTTTCTGTCAGTTGTGACTTCAGTGTCAGATTGGTGTGACCCTCCACCCCATTCACCTCAAGCTTCTGTCACATTCAGCGCCCATGAGTCCTCCTACTGAGTTCATCAAAAGTCCAGCTCCGCATCCATCCAGATCTTTGGCATTGCTCCTCACCACCACCAGTGTTCAGACTCCCATTGGGGGATTTCTGTACAGGTTATGGGAGCACTACCACCCTATAGAAAAGACTCCACTCAGATTTCTTAAACTTTCCCATTGTGTACTATGTAAAAATAAACTTCTTTTTAAATAGATTTTATTTCTTTCTAACACAGCTGGGCTCAGTGTGTATTGTGTGAAAATTGACAGACTTTCTAAAGCACTTGCACTAAAAAGAAAAAAAGAAAAAAAAAAAAGAGGATCTGCATAGGAACTAAAATCCCTTCTATTGTCCTTGTGAGCTGTCCTGAGAATGGTGTATATCTTAGTTGTAACCGACCTGCTTTAGGAAGGAAGGCAATTACAGTGGGATTTCATGTACACCACAGCTCGGGATTACAAAAGCCTTACAATACAATCAGGGATTACAATCAGGATGGTGAGACCCCATGCTCCATTGTGGCTCTTCATGAGGTATCCTCAATCTCCAGTTGAATTGCCAAAACTCCAGATCTGTGAGGTAAATTTAATTTTTGAAGATCACAGGCCTTTATGATAATCACTCCTATTCCAACAGCAGACCGCAAGAGATTTCAGGAGACAGGATTACCATGGTTTGGTGACTCATTTGAAAAGAAAAAGGAAAAAATTAATTTAGAGGTTATGGTACATGAGAAGACAGCAGAGAAAACAATGGCTATGCTAATTTTTCTCACCCCTATCTGTAGTGATGACCCTGTCCACACACTACACTCTGTGTTTCTAAAATGTACTACGCAACATTTTATTGTTCTACAGCCAATATATTTGAACGAAAGCTTTTGTTCAGCTGCTGAGACTGAGAGTCAAATCCTTGAATATGAAGCATACAGACTAATATAGAGTCTGCAATATCACATCAAGCAAAGGCAACAGTGACAGTGCATGGTAATTCTGCTATGTGCAGGTCCACTGAAACAGGTGGAGGTTAGGAAATTGTCTTTAAAAGCAGCATTACAATGGCCACATTAAGAAAATAAATATCACTGAAACAGAGAAATAAAAACATGACAGCACAAGTAATTAATTAATTAACAATAATAATAATAATAACAATAATAATAATAATAATAATAATAATAACAATATAAAACACAAAGACACTAAAACAATGGGTGCTAATGCACACATTAAGTAGACATTTCTGATTAAGACTACACATAATATGCTAAAATAATCTTGTTAGCATTAACAACACACCAAGAACTGTCAATATCAGGCAAAGTAGATAAATAAAATGATTACTAGTAAATGTAGAACTAAAATTAAGAGATTGAGGGTCATATTTATCAGGGTTACATGTGTGCTTTCAGGCACAGATGTGGAGCATTCTGTCCCAAACACCAACCCAGTTACCATAATAAATGTAAAAAACCAAACCACAGATATGTTAAATTTTTATATTTAAATGTAGTGGTGTCGTGTTCTTTATGCTTTAGTTCTCAGTTGTCATGGCTTAACGTGCCATCAGGTTTAGGCACAAAAAACACTTGATTAGGGTTAGGAAAAGATCAAGCTTTGGCTTAAAATTCCTGGTTCTGATTCATAGCATTAATTTCAATGTCTCACTATGGGATATGCCTCCCTGCATATTTCTCAGAAGCACTCACCCCATTACACCAATCCTGATTGGCTAGTTACATCAGCATCAGGTGGATCCACCTACCATTAAATAGCCTGCGCTAAGAAGCAGCATCACTCAAGCACCTTTTCTTGCTTTGGAGCATATCTCAATCTGTAGCATAGGCTATCGAGCTTAACTGTCCACTGATTGGAGCCATTAAGCTAACATCTCCGTCGCTGCACACTAGCTGCCTCCAGTTCTGCCCTCTGGTCTTCACCATAAGCTGGAGTGTCTATCAGCCTAACTGTCACGAAAAGGTTTTATAGATTAGCACACCAGCTAATACGCTATCCCTCTCAGTTAGCACGCCAGCCAACTGGGATGGACTCTAAAATTAACCTCCCTCACACCAGGGGAAATGGAGACTCCAGAGCTTGACTCTGCGTTGGCAAATATAAAATTTCGAGTAAAGATACACACCAGGTCTGCTTGTTCTGCCTGAGGCATGAACATACCGGCCTGGTCGTTGAAGTCCCCAGTTCATGCAGGCACTGTGCCTGCTTCACTATGAAGAGCCTCTGAAAATGGCTAGCATGCCAAGTTAGCTTGCCAGAAAAGAATGCCTACTTGTCTTCTGGCAACCTGTCGGCAGACACCGGGGACAAAGAGGGGAATAAGATAGACACCGAGCCGTGCGCAGGCTCTAGCCTGGGCTGTCAGCTGGACCTAGCCATGACAGCTCCGCTGATGGAAGATGTGCTGGAGCTGGATTATGAAGTTGACGACAAGGATGCCTCAGAGTTCCTCATATTAGAGGAGGATGAGGATGAAGAAATTGCCCCAGGCCATGAGGCCAGCAAAACAGCTTTTCCCAGTTTTCCCTGAGCTGTTGGGCTGTTTTTGTCTCATGGAAGAACTATCAGTGGGAAAAGCCTTATACAGGAGGTTTCCTCCCTTGATTTTGAGGGCATGAAGAAACTTGGCATGCCCATAGAGCTGTTAGTTGCAGCCCACCTTCACCCCTGGCTGGTGACCGCGTCTTCCAGGAACCCCACACTGCCGTTGAAAGCAGCAGATTTCAGTATGCCATGACTGAGAGGGCCTACAAAGCCACTGCTTTGGCTGTCAGAGCGCTGAATGTTTCCTCCATTCTCGTGGCATACCAAGCAGAGGTGTGCGAGGACATGGTGACCAAGCCTGACCCTGCTGTGTGGGAAGAAATTACTGTGGTTACAGACCTTTGCCTCCACATGCAGCACTGCAGTGTCCAGGCTACAGGTATGGCAATGATGGTGCTGCAGGAAAGAGCCTGAAGAATATGTAGGTGTTAGGAGAGTCTGGTACAAAGCTTTAATCAACTCAGTGATGTGTCAGTTAGGACACATGAGCATAGGCAGGAGGTTCCATTTCACTCTTTTATTTCAAGGTTTGAGCTGGTTTGAGCTGTTGAACTGGTTTGAACTGGTTTTCTAACAACAGGAAAAACAACAAGAAAGAATAAAGAATATTGAATAAGAGATCATGCTTTCTCATTTGTAATAATCAAACAAAGGAAATTTAAACACAATAACTACAACCTAGGAATCAGGAAATAACTGATATGAAACTTAATCAACACAACAAATAATGAGCTTCTAAGAATAGTCAAAATGCATTAAATCAAAGGAAACTCACAATTCATGTACTCAGTTCAAACAGATCGATGGAAAGATCAGGCTGACCCACATGCCTTTTTGGTTTTCCAGGGAAAAAAAAGAACTGCCATGGGAGCTGTGGCTAGATAAAGATTCTGGGCTCCGCCCATTCCGGAAGAGGAAGGCAGGCAGGAGTGTCTGGGGAATTTCCATGCAGGTAGATGTTGACAGGTAGAGGGGTGCTTGAGAATTTTCCACAGAGCCAGATGGCTCAACCTGATAAACCTGTCACGCAGGGAAAAGGGGGACATTTTGGACATGCCAATTGTTTCTGATGGCATTTTTGACACCGCTATGGCTTCAATGCAGCAGCGATGTGAGGCTAGGAAGAGGAAGGTGTTGTGTATGCCACACTGGTCGTGGCATAGTTGCTGCAGTAAGCACGGCAGTTTTATGACAACTGCCGGAATAAGGTGTCGTGTCAGAAGTCAAGGTGTGTGTCTGTGTGTGTGTGTGTGTGTGTGTGTGTGTGTGTGTGTTGAAGTTCTCATGTGCCGGTGGCAGCTCTACCGAGACAGCCTCCCCAGACTGCCATTCTTCAGGTTAGGAAGAAGAGGGCAGCCTGACTGCCTTCCCTCTCACCATCGGTGAAGGGGCTGGATGTTCCTCGTTCCCCAGCCCCACCTGTTCTGTTCCAGAGGGCCCCTTGTGGGGTGTGTTGCCAGAGCGGCATCAGCACATCCCAGCCAGGAGGATAAAGGACTTTGTTGCTGAGACAGCAGGTTCTGTCTGCCTTCTAAAGGGCCGTCCACACCAAGAAAGATAACTGTAACGTTAACTATAACGATAACAATGGCAGCATCCACACCAATGAACGATATCGTTGTGTTGCTAGGTTACGCCAAACACACACTGCTCGGTGCGGTCGGCAGGGGAGGGATGAGTGCAGCAAATCTACCAGCCACTTGCATATTTCACCAGTATTCAGCTGGTAACGTTAAATGGTGCTAATTTTGGTCCGTGAACGGTGGTGATAATAATCATAAGGAGGCGAGACAGTTGTTGTCATTCATGTTTAGCAACGTCAGGTAATGCTAGTTAGCATAACAGCTAGCGTTGGCTATTCATAAACGTCTTATCTCCGTGAACAAAAACACTCACCACTTATGCCAAGGGTGCGCCCGATTGCGTCCCAGATGTCCCTTTTCTTGGTCGCATCTTTATAAAGTCGATCACTCTTATCACAGAGTTGATAAGAGTTGAATGAGAGTTGAATGAGTCTGAGTGACGTAGTGACGCGATGAACGTCTCGACCTGTCATTTCGGATGGATTTTGATTGGCTGTCAGTGTTTCTATCGTTCATCAAATCGCTCTGAAAGTGATCCAAACGATATCGTCCACCGCTATCGTTGTCGTTATAGTTGTAGTGTGGATGCTGCCTTCCACTTGAGTTTAGAACGATTTTTAAAACTGTATATTTATAGTTATATTTATAGTTATAGTTCTTGGTGTGGACGGCCCTTAAGTCATACAAGCACACAGCCACATTCTTTATTAATAAAGCATGCTCCACTGTCGCATCCAGACGTAAGGTCAAGGGCACAGTTAAAATTAATGAACAGAAAAACAAACTGTTCAATGGCTTCGCCGCTTCTGGGGGAGGATACTGCCTCCATCAGGATGCGAGCCGTCACTGACTCGGTCAGTTCAACTACAGTCGTACTGTTTGTTACGAATACAGAGGGCTTCCTTTCGGTCTGTCTCTGAGCCTGAAAATGTTTGTGTGATGTACAGAAGTGGCAATAGCCCCATTAAGACAGGGATTTCCAGTGCTGGGTGGCCTCCCCAGACAGGACCCTGTGCATCACGGTGCATGGAGGGTGAAGGAAACTGTGGAATGTGGAATGTGGAATGTGGAATGGCGCTGCACCACTGGCGACAACCAGCTTTCCTGGTACAGGAAAATAAAGTCTGTATCTACAGATGTCATTTAACGGCCATAATTCAGTCTAAATGAAAGCATCTAACTGGATTATTTTAATATTGCCTGTAACTGTAATACAGACTGAGTTAGGCTACTTAATGTTTCCAACTGTCCAGCATCCAGTACAGACAGTTGTAGGCTGTTTTTGTTTCATAATAATCATTATGTGGAAAAATAATTAGTTTGAATTTCTGTCATTGAAAAATATTTCATTTTCTTTTTTGTAATGGTAAAAAAGAGCAAGAGAGAGAGAGAAATTCACACAGACTCCCTGCAATGATGCTAACTGGCATGTCATTCAACACAATGTTGCTCACCTTTTTCATTGGGATGGGTTAGGGGTAAAGTTATGGGGAGACAGGGTTTCTGCTTCTGACTCATCTGTTGTTGAGTCTGGTAAAAGGGGCAGGGACAACTGATTTAATATGAATATCTTACTAAACATTTACCTGCACTGATTAAATGTAGGTTAAAAAGGAGTGAAATTTAGGCTCTAACACTAGTCTGTAGCTAGCTTATTTCACTATGGACATTAAGCTAACAGGTTCATTTCTACCACTCACAGGCTATAGGCTACCCACCTTTCTTGGAGAAAAACTGGCTCACATACTGACACCCTTTCTTTTGCCTCTGCTCTCTCTCCTTTCTCTCTTTCCTTTTGTGAAAACCAGATTTTCTTTAAGTACTACGTAGCATGATGATGACTGTATCATTCTTGCGCAACTGCTGCCTGCTACGAGGTACAGTCACCGTCAGTGTGCTAAGGCAGGACCAAACCATTTCATGCAGATACAGGGGGGTGGTCAGTCAGTATGGATGTCTACTTTTTGGTCAATGGGGATATTTAACTTTTACTGCCAAAAACAAGTAAAAACAAAGAGATCATTAATTTTATTACTAAATTTAAAAAAAAAAATTCTTAATGATGATGGTTTAATAATTTTATATTAATTTTCACCTGTTTTTAGGGCCCCTGTCAGTCAGGGGCCCTTGGAATCATCCTAACTTTTCTCCCCTATACGGCGCCACTGACAACAGACGCAGTTTGTCGGGCTGGGGCAGAATATATGAGAGTCGGTCTGTGAGAGGTCTCTGGATCAGGGGTCTCAAGCGAGCTCATTTAAATTATCTGGAACTCTTAGCAGTGCTTCTCACTCTGAAACGTTTTCTTCCGTTTCTCAGCAGGCACCATGTACTGGTGAGAACGTAGAATATGACAACGATGGCTCTTAACCGTCGGGGATGTTGCGTTCCCGTCAGTTACACACGCTGGCACGCAAATTGATATTGTGGAGCAGCAAGTGTTTCATGTCTCTGAGAGCAACACACGTCCCGGGGATTATGAATCTGGGGGCAGATCTGCTTACCAGGGGCACGCCGCTATACGGCGATTGCAGTCTGTATCCTGCCATTATCAGGTAAATATGGATGTACTATCCACTACAATCTGTTCACCTCAAGAGAAAATGCAGTGTCCGCTGTTCTTTTCAATGTGTGATGTAGGTGCGCCACTGGACGCGCATGTTTGGCCACCTGTTCTCCTGTATGCATTTCCTCCCCTGGCTCTGATACCCCCCACTCTGTCCAGGGTAAGAGAACATCCCCTCACATTGATTCTCATAGCTCCACACTGGCCAGCAATGTACTGGCTGGAAGAGATTTATCAACTCGTTTGCGGACAGCCATGGCAACTCCCACTACGCAGGGACGAGTTGTCCCCGGCGAGGGGATCCATATTCCACCCAAACCGAGAACCCGGAATCCGGAACGCCTGGCACTATGGGCCACTATGAGTCTTTGAATTGTTACACTTTAAAGTACAATCTATGTCAAATAATAGTTAGCTGGACATGTACCAAAATATAATATTTAACAAATTTAATCAATCAAACTTTCTCAGACTAATTCTTAACTTCAGTCCAATTGTGTACACGTTATAATATAAAAGGAAATGTTACTTACATTGATGGATTCTCAAAGACACATGACAAACACCATCAAACACAGGTAGCATGGAAATGTTTGAAGACAAAGAGGAGATAGTGAGGTCCTGCCTCCTACTTATGGACTTAGATATGAGAGTAGCTACCAAAAGTAGGTCGAACTGAACCACCTCTTGATGTGAGTCAACCTGCAGTTTCTGACACCTCCATTGGCTTGCCTGTGGTTTTGGATGGGCTCTCTGGTCCTCCCTTGGAACCACTGGAGGAAGTTAACTGAAAATATCTGTCTCTGAAGACAGTTTTGTGACTGGCTTTGGCATTTGCGGTGACATTCATGTGCTCTCAGTGCATCCTTCATGCCCTCAGGGTGTCACTGAAGCCTATTGCTGCCTGTGTGCCCAAGGTACTTGGCTCTTACTCTCCCATCGGCCTTGTGGCCTTCTCCTCACCGCCTTTTTTCTTCCTCTGAAGAACGGTGGACCCACATGCTTTGTCCAGCTCATGCCTTGCGCATTTCTATGGACAGGACTGAGGGCTTCAGGAGAATCAACCACCTCTTTGTATCGTGGGCAAATCCCCATTTGGGCATTTTTTGCCCCTCACCTTTGTCTGGTTTTATAGACTGGATCTGTACTCCCAGCTTGGCTCAGGTGGTACTGAGTACAGGGCCCTTGGTGGGACAGAGTGCTTCCTATTGAGTGCTGGTGATTACTTGAGATAAGCTTGTCTTGATGCGGGAGTCTCCATGTCTCATAGTGAGACATTGAAACAAATGCAGTGAATGACATAACCCCAGTTCCCAAAGTAGCATGAGTTAGATGTCTCACCAGACAGCCCTTTTTGCTTGGGCAAAGCGAGAAGAGGTGTTTATTAGGGACCTCGGCTGAAGGCAGAGGACCCTATTGTTTCTGGTACGTTTATTCTTTAGTCTTTCTCCCGCCGTCTCCTAAAACCCAGATTTGACACCCTAAACATGCTCAAAAACTTGGCATACATGTCAGGACTGGCGAAAGACTGGCCCGTAGGAATGTCGTAGAAAGATCAAACCAAAACTGGCTTGTTCGTCTCATCAAGACCTACAAATCACGCACTGACGCCCCTGACCTAAATCCAACAGGAATTGGGCTATTTGCCCTATCAAAGTAAGATTTCACCTCAAAAATGCTATTTTAAAAAAAAATATCTTCTCCTACACCGTTTATTGTATCGGCTTCAAACTTGCACACATCCCAGGCCAACTCCTGCTGAACAGATCTTCTGTATAACTTTGTCATTACTCGAACGGTTTGGATTTTATGCCCTCTTATAGGTGAGGTGTCACAAAATCTCCTGGCGATTTTTTGAAAGAAAAGCTGAGGGCCAACACATTTTAAATGGCCACTGCGGCCCATTGGAATGTCATAGAAAGATCAAACCAAAACTGTTTTGTTTGTCTCATCGAGACCTACAAATCATGCTCTGACACCCCTGACCTAAATCTAACAGGAAGTGAGCTATTTGCCCTTTCAAAATAAGATGCCGTTTTTCAAAAATGCTCTTTTTCAAAAAATGTCTCCCCCACACCATTTATCGTATTGGCTTCAAACTTGCACACCTGCCAGGCCAACTCCTGCTGAACAACACTTCTGTATAACTTTGTCATTACTTAAACAGTTTGGATTTTATAGCCTCTTAAAGATGACATGCCACAAAACCTCCTGAAGATTTCCGAAAGAAAAGATGAGGGCCAACACATCTTAAACTTGCAACCAAGATTGCATTTTTGACTCCACAAACATGAAACCTACATGGCTTCCTTTGGGACGAGTGTATCTCTCTGCTGGTATGCTCAGATTGACGATTGGACCCACGGTTTGGGAATAAAAGTCAAGACATTTTAAAGCCATCTCATTCTGCCTGGCCTCACAGTTTGTCTCTCCCTCTGCTGCATACAAGGCATTAATTGCCGTGACAATGCTTCACTCTGACACACACAGCCCTCTGTGTGTGTGCGTGGTTACAGTCTTTAACCCTATGGGCCTGAACAACGCATAGTGCGTCCAAATTCACATCTGTTCTTCTTCATGGATTTTCTCTGCGACCGTGTGTCATAGCGAGAAGCCACGCATATCAAGTGAAACAGCGGAACTGTAGTTTCCGACAAGACCAAGCACTTGTCGGTAGTCCAATGTTTTCACAGCGAAATTTTTTTTTATAAAATTACACTAAAATTATGTATAACAAAGCTTTCATACAGCTTTGCACACACATTACTCTTGGATGGATTACTCGCAAATGCAGGGCCGCACAGAAATGCCACGCATATCACTTGAAAGCGCAGGAGCAGAGCTTTCCAGTGATACCACACACATCACTGTGCTGTCATCCCATCATGCTATAATTACAGATCAATTGTCTACAAAATAAAAACCTGACGAATTTCTTTACAATCCATTATACAGATCTTGTTATCACTTCATATAGTGAGGAATATCGTATCTTACCATGTCTTAGACTTGCGTGTGTTTCTCCCTGTCTATCCACATTTGTAGTCCGGCTTTCAAGATGCAAATATCTCCATATTGTCCAGTTGACACTCCATCAAACTTTGTATGACAAGACCAGCGCACTTCACCTTTGCGCACCCAGACAACTGAGGCCTAATTATGCATGCATGACAGGGCAGTAGTCACCATACATTGATTGGGACACGTCCCCCCCAGTGCCCCAAATGTCTCCCCAATATATAACTGAAACTGAAAAACAATATAAAAGAGGCCTTGATGTGTGATGCAACCTCAGGTCACGTTCACGTCGTGTCAAAGAGCAGCACGGAGCACAGAGAAGTAAGTCAAGATCATGTCAACAAGAAAACGTCCAGATTTTTTTTTTACTGCAAACAAAGTGACAAATATTATCTTGGAGGGCATCATTGCACTTGGTTGACTGTTTTTCTCTTATCTTAGATGTTAATATTACATGTTTCTTTCAGATAAAACACATTTTTGACTTGTGAATGAGTCAATGGAATTTCTTGCAATAATGAAAAAATACTGACAATCATGTCCGCCTGGCACAAACCACATGTTTTGGACAACTGTGAAGTGACAGAATGTCCCACCATCATGGTTCTTATATTGTCAGATTCCAGAGAGTCTCCCCTCTTCATATATGGCAGAATATGTCAACTTCCAACTTGCTATGGTGAGATACATGTAAAAATGTAAGAATTTAGTAACACTTATTTGTTTTTTTCATTGATATAAAAAATAAGATAAAATACAGGCACATAGAAGGACATGATTTGATATATATCAGTGTTTTCCATCTCTCACATACTACCACAGCCTTTATTACTGATAATACTGTTGCTACTTTTGTGATTATGACTGTTAAATACATATTGTAAAGTACTGTAATATAATACAGACATAGTGCTCAGTAATTGTAGCACATGTAGTACGCAGCATGACAAGTGACTTACTTATCAGAGTATCCCTACTTACTTATCAGAGTATCCCTTTGGTCAACAGTCAAGTAACCACACACAAACACATAAACAAAACGACACAATTTCACACACCCCAGCTGCAACATCCCATGGCACGGGGGGGTTCATGTCTTCTTCAGTTTGGTTTTCAGAAGCCATCAAAGTTCCACTCCCAAATCATGTTGTCTGCCTTTCCCTAGGTAAATTTATAAGGAACAACACTGAATGTTTGTGGGTATTTCTCATCATCTCACACACACCTGACAGTACACACATTGACCAAACAGACCAGCTCATGTGCACGATCAAATACATGTAGTCCTGCTCAGTTTCTCCACTGAAATTAACTAGTATATATTTATGTCTGCCTGCTGTTACTTATATCATCACAGCAGCCAGTACACATCAATCAAGCTTTCACTAGGTCACATGATTTCAAATGAATATGGATGTGTGTTTGATCATCACACATGTCAAAGTTTCATTAGGTCACATGGCTTATGTCTACAACTTTCAAAATAGAAGCTCACGCCACCTTCATAACAACCCTTTACTTTTTTTTAAAATGAACTTGAAAATGACCGCATTCATTTGTTGTACACCCAAGCTCTTCAACAGGTCAAGAGGTTTTAAATGACTTTAAAAATGACCTTAAGTATTTCTATTTATTTTCATCAATATTATTTCTCTGAACCCAACTGAATGACCTGGAGCAGGGGTGGCCAACCCGCGGCTCGCGAGCCGCATGCGGTTCTTTGCCTATCAGTGTGCGGCTCTTCGATCCATTCATTAAAACCATCGGCGTGCGGCTCTTCCGTCATAAAAAAAATCAATTTATTGTTATGAGTGCGTATGGCCCTTTAAGAAATGTAACAGGCTTAAGTGGAGCGAGTGAGAGAGAAAGGAGTGCGCACGGGCAGGTGAGAGGGTGTGGAGTTCGGGAGGAATGCAGGACGGCAGCACGGTGGCGACAATATCGCACAACAAAAAATGTCAGGGAAGAAATGCGTGTCTTTGTGTGTGTGTGTGTGTGTGTGTGCGTGTGTGGAGAGAGTATGAGAGAGGGAGAGACTGTGTGTGGATGTGTGTGGAGTAGTGTTGCACGGTATACTGGTACCAAC
>NC_065519.1:36122234-36133030 GCF_006386435.1 Epinephelus moara
AATCTGGCTTTGAAAATTGGAAATGTATGGATTTTGATTTTATGTCATTTCGTGTTTGTGTGAGAGAGGGAGTGCGTTTGTAAGCACAGGGTGTATGATGTGGCTCTTTGTACTACCACGGTAATTTTTGTGGCTCTTGGTCTCTGACTGGTTGGCCACCCCTGACCTGGAGGGTTACAGCAAATTACCTCATTTCAAGTACAAGTCCATAACAGAGTGTTACAAACATCAGGAAAGTATACACATCTTTGAGGAAATGTTACACTCCAAAATTACAAGCTCCTTTGTTTAATCACCACTTTAGTCTTTATAAAAATAGTTTTCTTTTATGATTTACTCTACTTTATAATTCATGTTTTGTCCATGTTAATATTTGTTACCCTGTTAAAATTTATATTATGTATTTATATATTCATGTACTTATGTCACAATGTGTTACACAACAAACCAGGAGTACTGTCACCATAGACCTTTCTTTTTTACAGTACATGGGGAACACTTCAATTCTTAACAGTATGACAGACACCATGTTGTTGTTAACATGTAAGTTATTTATCATTACAGTGTATTTCATTTCAATGTGGATGTTTTGGAGAAGACATTTTGTTTCCATAGCTAATATATCACAGTTACATTTTTGTTAATACACTGGTTGAAAATTAAATACACATTGTAACGTACTGTAACATAATAGTCCTTCTATTGCCAAAAATGACCTTGCGTTCTCTTGACATAGCTTGTTTTATCGACATTTCGACTCCTCCGCCCGACGCTGCTTGCAGCTTTAATGTTGAATAATGCTGCATCATGGCACAGGCTATTTAATGGTAGGTGACGTCGCAATCACCAGCCAATCAGGATCGGCGTAGTGAAGTAAATGCTTCTGAGGAATACGCAGGGAGGCCTATTCCACAGTAAGACATCTCACTCATGCTACACTGAGAACCGGGGTTACACAAGAAACGTAAGGTTTTGCTGCCACAAACGCAGCTGGAAAATATCCTGATGTGTAAAAATTGTTGTTTGTTCGAACAGTTGTCTGCTGCTCGGACTTAGCGCTGAGAGGCAAAAAATGTAGCTAACATCTGACGACGTCATGTCATGGGGAGACTATGTGTTCTAACCGAGTTTGGGCTACTTGTGGTAGTAGTTGCTGTAAAAGCTTAAATGTGCTGGGTAGGGTTCATTTCAACATGTAAATATCACTACTGGTGTTCTCTGGTGCACCTTAGTGCTATATATTATGATTACAAGTATATGGGTGTTCACATACACAATAACTAGACTGGACTAAAAACACTGATGCTGTACATAAGAAAGGTCAGAGCCCCCTATATTTTCTCAGGAGACTCAGATTTTTCAACATCTGCAGAACCATGTTGCACAAGTTTTATCACTCATTGGTAGCCAGTGTCATCTTCTGCCCTGTAGTGTGCTGGGGAAACAGGGAGAAGGCAGCTGACGCTAACAGACTAAATAAGCTCATCAGAAAAGCTGGTTCTGTCCTGGGAGTTGAAAATGAGTCTTTAGTGGAAGTGTCAGAAAGGAGGATGCTTCGGTAACTACTCAGTATTCTGGACAACACCCCTCAACCCCTGCGTGCCACTCTGGAGTCATATCAGAGCACATTCAGCTGTAGAGTAAGACAACCGCAGAGAATCACTGAATGCCACAGGAGATCTTTTTTAACTCTGGCCATCAAATATCATATAACTCCTCCCGCTTCAATAGGGAGGAGAGCCGAAACAAAGGACACTGACAACAGTATTCACCTACATTGAGTGCACTATTACTTTTACATGATGTGCATCACTAGTTTTCAATATCTTGTTCAATGTTTTCTCAATATCATATGCCATATCACTTTTCAATATCATGATCACTTGTAAATGAAGTGCAATATCATTTTTTCCACCATTTTATTTCATTTTTAGTAACTCTTGTACTTATCGTACTCCTGTTGTTACTCTTTGAGGCACTGGCTTTGCTTTTGCTCCTTGAAAACACTTCTTATCTTATATATTTGTATATTTTACATAAATATATGTACATATCAGGGGCGAATGCTCTGAGACAACAAGGGAGGCTGAACTTTCCCTAAAATTTCATAGAAGAAATTGTCAAATATGCACTATTGAATTTACATTAAAATAAGAATTTACATTGCATTAAACGTGCGCTAGAATGCGTTTAACATCATGACTATGATAAATAAATAATAATAATACATTTTATTCATATAGCGCTTTTCAAAACACTCAAAGACACTTTACAAAAAAAACAAAAAAACAACAAAATAAAAACAACATAAGAGCAGTACAACACAGTTAAGAGCAAGAATGGGGATTGAATGCAAGCCTGAACAGGTGGGGTTTGAGCAAAGATTTGAAGGAGGTTAAGTCTGTACAGTTACGGATGTGTTGGGGGAGGGAGTTCCAGAGGGAGGGGGCAGGAGTGAAGAAGGCTTTGTCCCCCCAGGTTTTGTGCCTGGTCCTGTGTGGTAGAGAGAGGAGATTTGCATCAGAGGAACGGAGACTGTGGGAGGGGGTGTGACGGTGCAACAGGTCAGTGAGGTAAGATGGGGCCTGGTTATGGAGGGCTTTGAAGGTGAGGAGAAGGACTTTGAACTGAATGCGTTGAGGAATTGAGAGCCATGGAGGTTCTGAAGGATGGGCCTGATATGGTCGCGGGAGTGGGACTCGGTGAGGAGACGGGCAGCAGAGTTCTGGATGAACTGTAGTTTATTGAGGACTTTAGAAGATGAACAATACAGAATGCTATTGCAGTAGTCGAGTCTGGATGTTATGAATGCGTGAATTAGAGTTTCTGCAGTGGAGAAGGTGAGTGAGGGGCGGAGCCGAGTTATGTTTTTTAGATGGAAGAAAGCGGTTTTGGTGATATGATTAATGTGAGGTTCAAATGATGGGTTGCTGTCGAAAGTGACTGAGGTTGTGTAGATGTGGAGATGGAGAAAGTGTAGAATTTGCAACATTAAGGCTGAAAGTATGGATGGTTTTAGTAAGGGAACTGGGGCTGATTATGATCATGTCTG
This sequence comes from Epinephelus moara, assembly GCF_006386435.1. Taxonomy (NCBI): domain Eukaryota; kingdom Metazoa; phylum Chordata; class Actinopteri; order Perciformes; family Serranidae; genus Epinephelus; species Epinephelus moara. Next base: position 36,125,287 of record NC_065519.1, read on the forward strand.
ATTTTTCACAGTTGAGTTGTAGAAAGTTAATTTGCATCCAACATTTTATTTCAGTGAGGCAATTTTCAAGTGTGGAGCAGATTGCTGTGGAAATGGAGGCCTTATCAGCAGATGACGTTATCAAGCAGGAGGATGTAAAGGATGAAAAGGAGAGGACCAACCACAGAACCCTGGGGGATACCTTGGGACAGAGGAGCCGTGGAGGAGGTGCAGTTATTGATATGGATATGGATGAATTGCTGTCTGTTGAAGAAATATGATCTGAACCAGGAGATTGCCGTGCCAGTGATGTTGTGACAGGTTTTAAGATGGGAGGTGGAGTGGTTAATCGTGTCAAACGCAGCAGTGAGGTCGAGCATGATGAGGATGTTGAGGTGTCCAGAGTCGGCGGAGAGGGGGAGGTCGTTGGTGACTTTGAGAAGAACTGTTTCAGTGCTGTTTTGTGACCAGAATCCGGATTGAAACGTCTCAAATAGGTCATTGGAGGTGAGGTGAGTTTTGAGGTGAGTAGCAACAACGCGCTCCAGGATTTTTGACAGAAAGGGGAGGTTGGAGATGGGCTGGAAGTTGGTCATGATGTCGGGATTGAGTCTGGGTTTTTTGAGGATAGGGGGTGACCGCGGCGAGTTTCAGAGGATCTGGGACTAAGCCGGAGCTGAGAGAGGCACTGATGATTCTGGAGATGAATGGGGAGATAGAAGGGAGACAGAACTTAACAAGTGAGGAAGGGATTGGGTCGTGAACTAATGTAGAGTTACTCATACCTGTAGTGGCTTTTGTGAGGTCCAGAGGGATCAGTGGGGGGAAGTGTGACAATGGCAGAATGGAGGTGGGGGGAAGAGCAGATGGAGGGGTCGGGAAGGGAGGGGAGGTGGTCAGGTTGCTGTAGATGGTGTTAATTTTTGTTTGGAAGAATGACAAGAATGAGTTGTATTTGTCGACTGTAAAGGATGTGGAGGTGTTGTCGATGGGTTTGAGAAGTTTGTTTATTGTGGAGAAAAGAGTTTTGGGGTTGCTTGGGCCAGAGTGTATGAGATGAGAGTAGTAGTTGGACCGGGCTGTGTTGAGGGTGTTCTTGTAGTGTAGCAGGTGGTCTCTGTAGGCTTTAAGGTGAACTGTTAGGCTAGCAGTGCACGAGCATGATGGGGATTTCCTCCTGCTGACGGAGACCTGGTTGAAACCAGATGAGAACAACGCCTTCTCGGAGCTCGTCCCCCCCGCCTGTTCCTTCTTCAGCACCCCGCGAGCTGCCGGTCGGGGTGGTGGTCTGGCTGCTATATTCAAGGAGAGCTTTAGATGCCGAATAATAAACACTAATAATTATTCCAGCTTTATCGCCCACACAAATTTAATAAGGGCTTTTTTCAAGAGTTTTCAGAGTTGTTGTCTGAATTTATTCCAAAGTTCGATAAACTTTTTTTTGGGGGGGGGCACTTCACGTACTTTCATTGTTATTTGACACTGTTGTTAAGCACTTTGGGTACCTTTGGATTTTGTAAAGGGCTATAGAAATAAATGTTGATTGAATGTTGATAGCCTTCTTGTAGAGTCTTTCCAGCTGACGCTTGAGCTCAGGGGTGTACCAGGGGCAGAGTGAGTGAAGGAGACGGTTTTAGTTTTGATGGGGACAAGGTCAGTGGGGTCATCAGAGCACGGGGGAGGGGAGGTAGATATTATGTTGGTGAGTGAGGCTGAGAGAGCTGAGGGAGTGATGGATTTGAGATTTCTGAAGGATATTGTGCGTTTGACTTTAGGAGTGGGGATGGGGATATTAATGTCCATAGTGATTGGCCAGGTGGTCAGAAATATGGAGGTTGATGCTGGAGAGGTGGTGTAATGTTAGACCAGTTGAGCAGACCAGATCCAGGATGAGTCCTTGTGAGTGAGTGGGGAAGTTAACATGTGTCAAGTTGAAGCAATGTAGTAGATCCAGAAATTCAATGGAAGATGTGCAGACAGTAGCATCAATGTGGAGATTGAGATCGCCGAGGAGGAGAACAGAAGGTGAAATGGGGCAGAGCTGGGTAAAAAACCCCAGAAAAATCAGACAGGGCTGTGGCTTGGGGGGCGGTAAATGATGGCAGAGACCAGGGGAGTCGGACCAGAGTTTGAAGACAAGATGTTCAAATGAGTTAACTGCAGGAATGGGAATGGTGTTATTTCCTTCCGATAAATAGCAGCAACAATACCTCCACGGGCCTCAGGGTGGGGTTTGTCAGTGTATGTGAATCCGGTGGGTGTGGTCTGATTAAGTGAAAAATAGTCCAGGGGTTTGTGCCATGTTTCAGTGATGCAAAGAAAATCCAGGTTATTGTCAGTGGTGACTTCATTTTTTTTTTTTTTTTTATTTAAAAGGGACAATGTACAGCTCAAACATAAATGTCACCATTTGATGCACCGTACCAGATTATAGCTTCAAGCTAATTCGCGTCTGTAGTCCCTTGGCAGGTCACAGTAAAAAATACAGTACAATAGCAAAACAGATAAAAACAGCATACAAGGATAGACAGAAAATAACAAGCTACTCGCGCACAGACACACACATACACACACACACACACACACACACACACACACACACACACACACACTCCAAAAACCAAGTTCTAAAGACCAAGTCAGTGATTACAGAGCTGAGCAGCTTTTAACAGATTTTTTAGGGTGATTTTGAAAGTGCTGACAGAGCTGCAGCTCCTCACAACATCAGGCAGGGTGTTCCATTCAGGATGAGGCTTTTGCTATTCAGAGACTAGAATAGAGCCAGTTTCAGATGACGTTGCTTTAGGATGGTTTGAGAGGACTGAGCAATAATAATGGGTAATAAATTCTGGGCACGTCTGAGAGCAAAGTGAGGCTTGATTGAGTAGGGCCTTTCAGTGATGATTACAGGAATGTGTGTGGGAGGGAGAACATAATCGGTGGAAACATATTGTGAAGAGCTGGGAACTGTAGGATGTTTCGTATTTGACCTGGAGCTGGCTGTCGAGGTTAGTGGCAGTTACAGTTGCAGTCTGTAGGGGGAGAGGTTGTGGGAGCTAGTACTCGCAGGATGATCCATAGAGGAAGAAGAGGAACGCACTGAGGAGGGGGTATGGCATGTAAACAGTCACGGACGTGTTTTCCATGTTGTGTACAGTGTGCGCTATGTTGGCTGCTAGCATGCGGCTACCTAATTTGCTTGGGTGCAGTCTGTCATGCCTGTAGAAGGAGGGGTGATTCCAAAATAAGTTAAAATTATCGATACACTTAAAACTGTGCAAACTGCAGGCTGCCCAGAGCCAGGAGTGGAGAGAGAGGAGTCTAGAGAATCACCCTGTGCCATGGCTGATTGCTTGTTGTAGTTTTAATTCCTTGTCCATTCCTATCAGGGCCAGCATCAAGGTGTGCGGTGCCTCAGCAGAGGTTGTGTCTGTGGATAATAAAACGAGATTATGAAAGGGAGTTCTCAGCTGTGTTTCTACACAGTAAATTTATCAGAGTAAATTTTACTGAAATTGAAAAAATTTTTACTCAAATTGAAAAAAATTTTACTCTGAAAAAGATAACATTTGGTCCCAGTCTAAATACAGTAAAATTTACTCTCATTGCAGAGTTAATTTTTCAGAGTAATTTCTACTCTATTCAGTGTTTATATTTAACTCTACATGATGATAATTTACTCTATGTTATAAAAATGAAAACAACTCTACTGCCATTTCACTCAATGTAGAGCTGTATTTCACTCAATGTAGAGCTATATTTCATTTGATGTAGAGCTACATTTTACTCGATGTAGAGCTGCATTTCACTCGATGTAGAGCTGCATTTCACTCGATGTAGAGCTACATTGAACTCAATATAGAATTGCATTAAACTCAATATAGAATTGCATTTCACTGAATATAGGAGTTGTATTTCACTCACTAGGCTACAGAATTGTATTTCAGTTAAAATGACAAATCTTAACCCTGGAAGATTATCTAAACTCCAAAAAGTCAATAAATCAAGAAATTAGATTTTAGAAACACATTTTATTCTTTTAAATGCAAGAAATGTGTAAACATTTGCAACACTGATGACAGTGACATTACTGTTTCCATAAAATGTCAGGCAGAAACATAAAACTGGCCTCTGTAAAGCATTTAATAATACAATAAAATAATTTAAAAAAATAAATAAAAAAAATGCCAACCACTGTGCTCGTTTTTTTACTCACAGGAAACAGTATGGGACAATGAACAAGCTTGAATCATCGCAGCTGTATGACATCTGTAAATCAAATGCTTTGTAACAGAAAAGCTCTTTGACGTCAACAACATGAGGTCCCTCTCAGACAACTTTAAATGCATTAAAATACTCATCAAGACATACTGTTTGTAGTGCAAATGTAACCAACAGTAACATCTCATCTTTAACAACAACATGGTGGATTTTGTGAAAAACTGGCATCTCACATTAGACTTTAAGACAAACAATTAATCCTACACGATACATATTTCCATGGTGTTTGGCCCAGCTCACTTTTAAAACCTTGGTGTTAATTGGTACCTGAAGAGTCTCAGCTATCTCACAGCCCCAGTCCATCACATTTAAAGATAACATTGTACCTGGACCGATCATCACTCTGTTGGGGTCAAATGTCTGCCAACTGTATGCTATTTGACTTAAATGTTTATTTGCCAGTGTTTTAGTTATATTTTTGAAGCTTTTTAGTTGTTTTTTAAAGAAATTGTGCTTTGCTTCATAGCGCATGCACCAGCTATGTAATAGTGGTCCGATTTTAAGAAGACATGTGGGGTAATGCACCATAAAATGATGCTTTGGCAGCAGCCTCTTGTTTGGAAACAAATGCTTGAATAACCTGTGGTGTTCTGCGATCAAGTGTTTCAAATAAGTAGTAATACCCTTTGATAACATTGGAGAAAATACAATGTTTACTATTTGAAGCAACAGCAGTAGCAAATACCAGTGTTGATCATTTGGACAAACTAAGTCTCCAAAGATGAGTGGTAGATTGCGAAGTAGACACCAGGATTGGATAGCATTTAACCCAAGTCATTTGAGCCCTCTCCTAACTTCAGTGCAGGTTGTTTGTTGTTTTGCTCCATGTAACCACAGTTAAAGCTTTTGATTCCCCTGTCTATTTCCTTTGATGTTGTGTAGTTGTCTATAAAGTGCAGTATTAGCAGTTTCATTTCGTATTGTGCCACTCCTTCCAAGATATCGTGCATAATATCGACAGAGAAATTTTCACATGTATTGAAGTACTGCAAGGAATTTAGAATGCAAGAATGTTTTAGCCTGAGTGTCAGACTGAAGCTCTCAGAACCTTCAGTCTGACATCGCCTCCATTGAAGGCGATTTACAAGGGGAAGGGAATTTGATTTTTCCCTAACCAATCAGTAGAGATCAACGACTCACCCAGAATCTGACGTCATTAGTATCCATGCCTCGGGGGTGCTGAAAACAAGCGAGCATTGCCCGTTTAAAATGTCTCCGTCGTCGTGCACGCCCAGTTTAGCAGCTTCCTTAGTTTGATCCTCCATTAACGCGAGTAGTGGCGAAATACCTCGATAGCATCGTTAATGTGGTCTGTAGGATCTGTAGCGGTTGCCATTGTTGCTATCCTCACCAGTTACCCACCGGCGCACAGCTTGACATCAGCGTGGCGCTGATTGGCTAATCGCTAGACCCGCTCCCACCCCAGGCATTCATTGGTCCGTCCATTGTTTGGACGAGATAAATCGCAAATTCATTGCAGTATGCCAGACCAGAGATGCAAGCCTACTCAGTTGAGTGGGCGGGGTCTATGGTCTGGAACCAGGCTAAGAATGTTTAACACCCATCACATACAGAAGACTGGGATTTCCCTCTATTTCTTGGCAGTGTTCTGTATAAAGTGCTTGAGTTCGCATAACTATCTTGAGTGAATCTTCATTAAATTCTGTCTGAAAGTCATCTTTCTCAGCAAGACAAAAGCGGCAACAATATCTGGCACTGAATGATTCAACAAAACCAAACAAACAGTGAAGACCAAGGTTGCCACCTTTTATTTGGACAATAGTTCCATACAGTGGGTGATCATACAAGGGGACCCTAATTCCATCCCTCTCCAGTATTTTAATATCCTGCACAAGTGAATTAAGTATTTTAGAAAAGCCATATGTTTTAATGTCTTGGGCAAGAAATAAAGCGACCAAATGAATATTAAGCAGACTTGAGTTGTTCTTTGGGGAAAAATTACGCAGGGTGAAATAGATTGCTCCCAATTTATGTATTCCCCGTTTTGATCCCAGAGGATTTGCAGTTTCAAAATCATCATAGAAAAGCTGAATCTGAATTGCATGCCTCTGTTTTGAAAACAGAGCATGACTCTTGAAAAGATCTCCATTGCACAAGATTTTCTCTTGAACTAGAATCAGTCTGCATCATCTCCTTTATATTAGGATGTTTGTAAATAGACTCTAATGTTTTCAAAATTGGGATGTAAACAAATTTATCAGTAACCACACGCTGATCATAGGCTCCAGTAGTGCGCAGAGTATCAAATCTTGTACCAAGAACATATTCAACCGGGGTCTGCCCTTCCCCACTTCTCTTTAAAATACTGCCTCCTTTTACTTTCAGAGCTTAATTCACCAAAAGGATTTTCCATCTTTTCAAAACACTGATCAACTTTACACTCAACGTAACTTTTGACAGGCTCCTGTAAAGATAGACACTGTTTCACAGATTCTTTTGCTTGATTATGGATATCAGCAACAATCTCTTCCATTGAAGTTACCAAAGAGTTAATGATTGATTCACCTACACCTGCCACTTTAAGTTCAGCTACTGTTGTAACGCAGCTGTCTGCAAGACTCTTACTGAGAAGGACTGGGTCAGAAGGGAAACTTCTTGATGGCAAGTCATCAAAATTACTTGCTGCTAAATCTTCAGACGTAGAGAGGCCTTCACCAGGATTGGAACAACGTTCATGTGCTTTATTGAGATGCTTTCTAAACCCAGAAAAAGTGCCATAAACTTGTGAACAACCAGCCTGACCACATTTAAGACGGTGTCTTTCCTGAACAAAGTCCATGGATCAATGTTAAGTGCTTTGTCAGGGTATTAAAATTTGCCTGAGAGCTTTTGCAAATAAAACACATCTTAGTATCAACTCAATGCAGCCTCCGAGCCCTCATCTCTGCAACCCTGGGATTCACCTTAGTGGTACCAACATCTATTTCATAAATGGTGGTTTGCAAGAAGTTGTACACATTTGCCGAATCCAGGTTGTCCAAGGTGCTGAAGACAAAATGAACTTTGAAAAGCTCATCAACACAGGCAAGAGAGTCTGGTGACTTACAAGGTATTGCATGTATGTCAATCACAATGAAGTACTTGTCAATCACACTCCTCTGGGCCCCGACAGCAAGCAGGTAGGGCTGAATGCTTTCCCTGATGCTGTCCAGATGCCCCTGGATGCTGGTCCCAGTCTGTGACATGAGAACTTCATTAGTCATGCTATTAAAACGAGTCGCGGCTCGCAAAAAGTTTGACAAAAACAACGGAACTTTGCATACTCAGGGCTCGACAGTGCGAGCGTTTCACTCACATTTGCGACTAAAAATAGGTGTGTGCGAACTGTAAAAAATATTTAGGGGCACATGTGCGCATAAAAAAATCAGCCGAAGCAGCCTATATTTTTGTCAATAAAAAAATATGATAATCTAACCACAAATGTTGGAGGAACTCCAGCCGCCTTCCCTCTTCCCTCTTCCCC
>NC_065519.1:36133199-36150197 GCF_006386435.1 Epinephelus moara
TAAATAATTTTGCTTGTAAATATCTATTTGCATCATGTTTATTATGGAAAACACATTATTTGATCAATTTACATTGTGCCCCTAAAGTTCTTTGTGCGCTCCTTACTTTTTCAACTTAGGAGCACATGTGCTCCTCGGGAAAAAAGTTAGCATCAAGCCCTGATACTTATTGGTTATGGTTTGAACCTGCGAAATGACCATTATTGTGCCATGTGCCATTCATTCACAACAAGACCAGTCCCACAACTTTTTGCTTGCAACTCGTATAAGAAACTCACCATCGAGATTTGGGCCTTTGGGTAAACAAATCTCCAGCACACCAAGATCTTGTCTTTTTACAAGAAACTCAAACACCTCCTTGTCAACTTCAGTCTTCGAATCATCATAGACTTTTAAGTCCAAGGTTGGGATGTCAAATTTCTTGGCCACTGAAGACAAAATGCCCAAGCTTATTGACAAATCTGTTCTGTATTCACAGAGAAGAAAAACAAACCAAACAAATAAAAAACAAGACAGAAATGAAGAGGTCACAACCCCAAAACAGACTTAGTGCTCCTTTCCAGGTTAATTCCAGATATATGCAGTCCACAGCCTGTCAACAACTGCCTTGTACTGAATTATTACTTCCACCAATGTGTAACTGTACAGCTTCTGATAAATATGCATGCAAGGAAAAGCCATAGCTTATTGTGCAAAATTAGTAACATTTTTCACTCACCACAGTCCAAAAAGGATTTGAAGGTCAGTTGCCCCTCATAACAGATGTACTTCTGATGATCTTTGTACTTCACTCGTACAGCCTGCATCCTTGACAAGACAAAAAGAAAATATATATATATTTCAAAAGCATTATCAAAAATATACACACAAAGATAATGGTCCATGCCAACTCTGCTGATGATTGAATTAACGTGGATGGCTGTTGGTTGCAATGACGTTCATAAATAGCATAATGCAGTAACAAAACTTTAGCAGGGAAAACAGGACCAGATTAGGAAAAAAGGAGGCTTTATACACAAATATGACCAAATGTACTTATCAAAACAGAGGGAATTAGAATTAAAACCCTGTCTCTAATATTAGCCTGCTTCAAAATGGCCTGTTACCCTCTGTAGTTGAGGTAAATAAAAGGCCATAGTCAGGGGCGAAAATCCCATTTCATAGTTGGGGGGGACAATAAACAGTAAAATTTTAGAGAATAATTCCAGGGGGGGACAAGGAAAAAAAGTTGTAGCCTGTCTTTTATACAGCATCTTTACCGCAATTTGACGCTTTAATCTTTTCTCTATCTCTCCAACAGGCAGGCATAGGACCTTTCTTAGCACTGGCTGAGTCCACCTGCACATGTCCAGATTTAAAACAAAATGATTGAAATCAAATTAACATGTACACATCGACAACAGTCAGGTGCGCCGTGTTGTCCAAGGTGCTGAGTGTGTCTGGAGCAGAGCAGGTCTCTGTCTCCCCGTGCGCAGTAGTGTGAATATTTATGCCATTAAGTAAAGGGAGAAAACATGTCTCTCATTGTTTAATAGCAGCAAATCAATAAGGCTTCATTCATCAAAGACAGAAACTCGATCTCTCTCCTTCTCTCCCTCTTTTTTCTCTGGCTCAGGTGTGTGGAATGGATCCTTCGTCTCTGGCTGGCTGCAGGAGCAAACCGTTTTTTTTTTTCTTTCATTTTTTTTAACCGGCAGTGAGATCATAACTTTAAAAAAATGTTTTTGAAACACTGTTCAGCAATGTTGAATTTTGAAACCTGTTTTATTGACCTGTTCGTAATAAATTACTTTTTTTGGACTTTAAACATTTATCTCAGCATTGCAAGTTATTGATAACGAGAGAGTCAAGACTCAAGCCAGCAGCAGCCACATGTAGAAAAGTGGATATACAGTGAATGTCTATACTTATGAGAAATGGCTTAACAACTAAACATGTCCTGCAATTAAACTGGTAAACTGGTTTATAAACAGTGTGCTGTGAGATCTGCTGCTGCGCACCTCACAACCGTGCTTAACAGTGGGGGCGTAATGACCGCTCCTCGTCAGTTAGACTGCACGTCTTTCATCTCAAGGCAATTGAATCGAACGCAACTAGGCTAGGCTGAAACTACTCAGACTAGTTTCAGCCTAGTCAGCATGAACTGATGAAGCCTCTTGGATAAGAGGTGAAACGTCTTCTAAGACAAAACCAAGTCCAGTTGCATTCGATTCAATTGTCTTGAGATAACTATAACCTGGATGAATGAGAATATCCACAGGCACGTCTTTCATGTTTGTCTCACTGACAGGTGGAGAGCCTACAGACAGGTATCCATTAGCTACGAGCCGCTCCGTCACAACCGTGCGTAATAGTCGCGCATAATGACTGATCCTCGTCGGTAAAACTGCACGTCTTTCATGTTTGTCTCACTGACAGGTGGAGAGCCTACAGACAGGTACCCATTAGCTACGAGCCGCTCCGCCACTGACTGCTCTTGTCCTGTCCTCTCCCTCTTCTTTCTCTCCTGTCCTCTCTGACTATCACTAAACTCTGGCTTTTGAACAATGCAGGAGAAATGTTGCAAATTCTGTCTGTGTGAGTGTACATCTTACCCCGATGCGCGATGTGGGCAGCCGGGTCCAGCCTAGCCCCGCCTGCTGGAAAGAGTGTGGGATATACCACTACTAGGAATGGGAGGGGGGGACTAAATCTTTTAAGATTTAAATAGCACATTATTGCACGATTATAATGAGCACCGCTTACATTGTGCTTTTCATAAATACTACTGCATTGTTCAAAAATTATTAATTGTGTCTCAAATTATTCTAGGGGGGTACAGCTTTACTTGAGAGGGGGTCATGCCCCCCCTGTCTCCCCCGGGATTTCCGCCCCTGGCCATAGTCACCATTTGAGGAAATAGTGCATTCAAATTATGACAGATGTTGCTTAAAAAGCACATTTGACACAAATCCATCATTTGCAACAGAAACAAGTCAGCTTCCTTGTGCTTTCACAGAAGAAATGTGACCATTTTCCTCCCTCAGCTACCCACCAAAACATTTAAACACAGGTAGCCTAGTCATTTGAAAACTAGCAACGAAGGGCGACAGGTGCATTGGAAGCAGCGAGCAGCGTGATGCAAGAGCGACGAGACGACCTGAAGTTCAGCAGTTTGAGTGCAGTGGGGGCTGTCTGATGTGAACACCGGCACACTGCGTCGGGGTGGGCGAGGCGTCCCTCCGCTCTGCTCCGCTAAAAATATGAGGCCAGTCTATTTTTGACAGAAGCCGCGTGAAGTTGTACAGAGCAGATCGACCTGGACAGGAAGCCAGATACAGAAACAACATAGCGCATCCGGTCAATTTTTAAAATAAAAACACCTTGTACAGGCTCCAGATCGTAAAAGCGGACAGAAAACACACCATTTAACCATGTAACCTATGTATACATGGTGGTAGCACAACAATCAAGTGAAAATGACCAAATCAACAGCATCTGAGCAAGTGCTCCCGGAGTGAAATTAAGCCTTGCTGAGGACAAAAGTACACTGTCGCAGTCGCCAAGTGCACGCGCACATACACACAGACGAGTGATTTTGTTTCCTTCCTTCACAGAACGGATAGGCCTGGTGCGGGCTGCCAAGTGAATTGTCCTGCCCTACACAGTTCTTTTCAGAGTAAAACACACGTGTTGCACAATGGTGCAGCTAAAATGGTCGTTCTGCGATGCTCCGTTCAGAGTAAAACGCACGTGTTGCACAACAACGGCTCAGCTGAAAATGGTCGTTCTGCAGTGCTCTGTTTAGAGTGACACACACGTGTTGTTACTGCTTAGCAAAGTCTGCTTAAGTTAGGTACTGATAACAGCTAATACTGCTCTGTTGAGAAATTATTACATGCGTTTTACCAAGCCACCTGGCGTTAAAACTGTCCATAAACTAGTAAAAGTGAAATTAATTAATTGTGGTGTAGAATCACTGCACTATTTGCATCGTCAAATGCTAGCGTTAGCTTAGAAGCTAACGTTAGCATTTGACGGTCCTTTTCGCTGCAATGTGACTCAACACTTTTGGCTTACACACAAGTGAACTACGGTAATTACAATAAACTTACCTGACATGTGAGACCAACTGAAGTTAGGAAAAATCCCAAGGAGGTGAAAGCTTGTGTTCATCTGTCCTTGTCAATGTACCTGGGCCCGCTCACTCCACTGCTTCATGCGAGAGACTTGAAATGGTGGCCGAATCGAAACTTGAACATCAGTGGGTGTGGTCTTTTATTACTCCAATGAAATTTAATCTGAAGTTTTGCTCCCACTCTATTGGCCGCAGGTAATAATTACGCTCCAAAATGATTAAATACGACTCATTGAGAGGAAAATGTTCTTTACTCTTGAGAAATTACTCTCCAGTTTTTCCTGTGTACTATTGCTTTTTTACCCACTAGAGAAGTGACAACATTGTGTGCATATACTGTAAATTTACCTCGTAAGCCTCCTGTAAAATTCACCTAACTTTACCTAAAATGCCTATCAAAGGCATACCCAAAGTAAATTAAAATTTAAGTACATGTACATGGTCTCATTTGAAAGGTAACGTTTTTCACCAACAATCAGAATCACTGCAAGTGATTGCAAGATGTAATATAATAGAAAAAAGAAAAGAAGCCAGCACTCACAAATGTCCTTTTGGTAAATTTAATAAATCGACTTGGGTGGCGTTACCAGAAACACAGACGTTTCTGAAGAAGACTTTCTGTCCGTAGGCTGTTATTTGTATTTTTTATTCAGCCATAGCAGCAGTGACCATGCTCAGGCTATCTGCTGTTTTAGCAACAACTTCCCGGTGAAGGCAGTGCTCTCGCTCCCGGTGTGTGTTGCGCAAAGGGTGGCGCAGTTATGTCCCACTCTTGTGTGGATTGCAAGACCCATCTGGAGTTGGAAAATGGTCATGATCTCTGTCCCTCTTGTCTGGGCATTGGCGGGTCTGTCCGAGGACGCCTGCATGAACTTGGTCAGTGTGAGTTGCTGTGGGAGGTGGAGCATTTGGCGGGTGTCACGGGTGATCTCCTAGACACGGTCTCGCTAGCCTGGTATGGCTAAGCGGCCAGCTGAAAAGGCTGAGAGTGCCCCAACTGAGAAAAGGAGCTCATCTGGGGGGTCGGAGGATGCCTTCATGGGAGCTATTGTTCGTGGGGCTCTAGCCTGCCTGCAGTTTGACGTCCCACAGGACGGCCCCGCTCCAGTCAGTGCCTTTTTCAAACACCAGCCAGCCCCAACAACCTTTTCAGTTCCTCCTTCAGAGGACTATATTAAGGAGCCACATGAATGCTGGAGGGACTCAAAGGCTTTCTCCCACTCCACTTCAGATGCCCGAGCCTTAGCGGCCATGCAAGATGCAACTAAGTATGGCCTGGGTCGTATGCCAGCCATAGAGCCAGCCATTGCATCACTAATGATGAGGCGCTAAGGCAGGATGCCAGGTGTCCTCGGCCCCAGTGCAGGGTCACAGACAACCTGCTCTCCAAAGCATACGATGCAGGAGCATGGATGGGTCGTATCGGGAACTCCCTCTCCCACCTCATGCTTGCCCTCTCAGCGTCACTACAACAGGGGGTGCCTGACGCATCTGTGTGTAATGTTAGCGATGCGCTGTTGCAGGCTTTTGCCCTCATGACCAGGGAGCTGGGGTGCCTGATGTCGACCGTGGTCCAGGCCCGTCGGCAGATGTGGCTTGCACAGTCACCCCTGACTGATACATGCCGGAGGGTCCTTTGCTCTGTGCAGGTGGGGTACTGTTCGGCTCTGCTGCCCTTGAGGCCTTGGAGCACACTGCCCAGGCTGGAAGGACCCAGCAGTAGCTAGCTGGCCTCCGGAGGAACGCACCAGCCTCCAGCAGGCTGGGGACCTCCTCAGTTGCCCCTCGGTGCCGCACTCAGCCGTCTACTGGTCCCAGTGGTCACCAGCAGCTGGCGCAGCAGCCTGTTCGCAACTTTCGTGCCCCCAATTGCCCGCCTCCGAGACAACCCCGGGGCTCAGCACATGGCCCCCGCTCCCCCAGAACTGGGGGCTGGGGCTGTAAATATTGACTCCCCAGGACCGGTCGTCGGCTGCTTTCCCCGGCGGAAGCTCAGTAACTGGGCAGCCTGCACGCCAGACCCTTTCGTGATCTCCACCCTCACTCAGAGGTACACTATGCAGTTCAGACGCCAGCCCTTAGCCATTGGCTGGGTCAGAATGGCCACCATACGAGACCCGGCAAAAGCTCTAGCTCTGGGCCAGGAGCTGTCCACCCTCTTGGCTAAGGGTGCCATCAAGCAAGTAGACCCTCTGCTCCAGCTGGGGGGGGGGGGGGGGGGGGGTGTTCTATTCAACTTACTTTCTGGTGACAAAAGACGACGGGGGATTTCACCCAGTCCTGGACTTATGGGGACTCAGCAAGTTCTTGAAAGTCCTGCCGTCTCACATGCTGAACATAGCAGAGGTCTTGCGTGTGGTGGCTCAGGGGGAGTGGTTCACGTCGGTGGACCTCGAGGAGGCGTACTTTCACATCCCGATTGCACCACATCACAGGCAGTTCCTGCGGTTCACGTTCCAAGGGCGCCACTTCCAGTTCAGGGTACTTCCCTTAGGGTGGCTGTGGTCCTTGCACCTCTGCAGGCAGATGGCTTGAAAATTCTGCCGTACTTGGATGATTGGCTGGTTTGTGCACCGTCCACAAGTGACCTCACAATACGGCTCAGCTTCTGGCACATGTGGCCCGCTTGGGGTTCAGGGTGAACGCAAAAAACAGCTGTCTGGATCCTTCCCAGCAAATAACGTTCCTGGGGATCAAGCTGGACACCATCACTATGAGGGCCAGTCTGTCGTCCCGGCGTGTGGACGACATTCTCAAGTCCCTGTCTCCCTTACATGCAGTTCCTGCGCCTTGCAGGCAAACTAACAGCAGGCAAACTATCAGCAGCCTCATCCGTGATCCCTCTGGGCTAACTTCTACACTGGGCTCACTGTTCACAAACTGGCCTTCTGTGAACATCAAAGAGCCTACTCCAAGACCCTCAAAGATGCTCGGTCACAATTCTACTCCAACCTAATCAATAATAACACTGGCAACTCTAAGAGGCTTTTCTCTACAGTAAATCATCTCCTGAAACCACAATCATCTTCCCCTAATCAAGCTACAGATGAGCGATACAACAACTTCATTGACTTCTTCAGATCCAAAGTCGACAACATCCACTCTCTGATGCCCTCTGATGAAACCATCCACCTGCACCTTAGATCCCATTCCAACCACTCTGCTCAAATCATCCCCATCCTCAGTCCAATCATCACCCAGGTTGTAAACCTTTCCTTGCAAACTGGTTGCGTCCCACCTGCTCTCAAAGTTGCAGTCATCTGACCCTTCCTTAAGAAACCCACCCTGCACCCGGAGGCTCTTGCAAACTATAGGCCTATTTCAAGTCTCGCCTTTCTGTCCAAGGTACTAGAGAAAACAGTTGCCTCCCAGCTTCAGGACCACCTCAAACGTAACAACCTGTTTGAAAAATTTCAGTCAGGCTTTCGCTCAGCCCACAACACTGAAACAGCTTTGCTCAGGGTGACGAATGACCTACTGATGGCAGCTGATGCAGGATCTCCATCACTCCTCATTCTCTTGGACCTGACAGCAGCATTTGACACTGTGGACCATACCATTCTACTGGAGCGCCTTCGGAACACCATTGGACTGTCTGACTGTGTACTGCAGTGGTTTCAGTCCTACCTCTCAGACAGGAAGGAATATGTCTCGCTGGGAGGATGCAAGTCCAGGCTGCTCCCTGTCATCTGTGGTGTTCCGCAGGGGTCAGTTCTTGGCCCCCTCCTTTTCATCACCTACATGCTCCCCCTCGGTCATGTCATCAGCAGACATGGGATGTCCTTCCATTGTTATGCTGATAACACTCAACTCTACATCAAAACTGCCCCAAACCCCTCTGCAGCCCTGTCATCCCTCACCACCTGTCTCGAGAAGATAAAGGCATGGATGAACAATAACTTTTTCCAACTGAACAGCAATAAAACAGAGGTACTTCTCATTGGCACCCCACACCAGGTTATGTCTTCACCCATATCCCAACTTACCTTCGACGGCCAGCTCTTCCCTCTCTCCTCCTCAGTTACAAATCTGGGGGTTCAGTTTGACCCCCACTTGACCTTCAATGACCATATAAAACACCTGTGCAAGACCTCATTCTACCATCTTTGCAACATCTCCAGACTCTGCCCCACTTTAAGCCTCCCAGATGCAGAGAAGCTAGTCCATGCCTTTATCTCCTCGTGACTGGACTACTGCAACGGACTCTTCATCATAATTCCTGCCAAGAACATTCAGAAGCTGCAATACATCCAGAACAGCACTGCCAGGGTCCTGATGAGAGTCTGTAAACACAAGCACATAACCCCCATTCTACACTCACTGCACTGGCTCCCTGTCACATCCCGGATCAATTACAAAATTCTGCTGCTCACCCACAAATGCATCAGTGGACACGCACACCTCTACCTACAAGATCTAATCACTCCACAATCCTCCACCCGCACTCTCAGATCTGCAGGCAGCCTACTCCTCCGAGTCCCCAGCTCGGCCACACCACGTATGTGGAACAACCACCCTCTCCAGCTGAGGGATGTACAGAGTCTGGAGTCTTTTAAAGAAGGCCTGAAAACCTTTTTATTCAAAAAGGCCTTTGACTGTTAATTTGAGCTAATTATAATGTGTTTATTTTGTTTTTGTTTTTTTTCATATGTTTTCATTATGCTTTTAACTTGTAGCACTTTGAGAAGGATGAAAAGTGCATTACAAATAAAATCTATTATTAGGGCCCGAGCGACGACGAAGTCGTCCGCGGAGGACCCTACTGAAATCGCACTGTTTATTATTATTATTATTAGGGCCCGAGCGACAACGAAGTCATCCGTGAGGACCCTATTGTAATCGCGCTGTTTATTATTATTCATTATTAGGGCCCGAGTGATGACAAAGTCATCCGTGAGGACCCTATTGTAATCGTGCTGTTTATTAGGGCCCGAGCGACGACGAAGTCGTCCGTGAGGACCCTATTGTAATCTTGCTGTTGGTTATTATTAGGGGTCCAAGCCCGCGAGGCTTGGGGAACATGTATGCAAGCAGGTCCTGGGAACCCTATTGTAATTGTTCAGATTTTTAGGGCCCGAGCGACGATGAAGTCGTCCGCGGAGGACCCTATTGAAATCGCACTGTTTATTAGGACCCGAGCGACGACAAAGTTGTCCGCGAAGGACCGTATTGAAATCGCGCTGTTTATTAGGACCCGAGTGACGACGAAGTCGTCCGCGGAGGACCCTATTGAAATCCCGCTGTTTATTATCATTAGGGCCCGAGCGACGACGAAGTCGTCTGAGGAGGACCCATTTGAAATCGCGCTGTTTATTATTATTATTATTATTATTATTATATATATATTATTATATTTTTGGGCGGTTGCACATGGTCAATGTGAAATGCTGAAATAGCGCCCCCTACAAATTTTCAAAAAACCCTCCCCCTTGGGGTTAGTTTGTTGTAGGCAAACGAAATTTGGTACACACATGTATCATACGGAGACACACAAAAAAGTCTCATGATGTCATGGTAAAATCCCAACAGGAAGTTGGCCATTTTGTTTTGAATTTTTTCATCACGGCGATTTCCACAACTTAAATTTGAACGAACTCCTCCTAGGGATTTCGTCCGATCGACTTCAGATTGGCTACAGATCATCCTGAGAACATGCTGATCAAAAGTTATTAAAAACTTTTCTCTATGTCAAGGGGTGTGGCCGCTAGGGTGTGACAAATTTTGGCGACTTTTCGTTTTCTTGCCAGCGAATTTCGAACGGCTCTCCTGCGAATTTCGAACGGCTCTCCTGCTGGACATGATGATGGCTCCACCCCGAACGCCCCGATATGTTAATATCCCACCTTACTCATAGCGCCCCCCGGTGGTAACAGGAAGTGACCAGTTTTTACTTTAACATGTACTAATGCCACAAACTTGACCGCATCAACTTCATTCCACTTCTAATGCATGCAGAACAAGTTGGTGAAACTACCTTATGAACGCTGTGAAGCTACGTCTAATGGTGTCCATGTGGCAGCGTAGCGACTATCGATCCCCCGCCACCAAATACGTTCGGCTTTTTGATGGCTTCAGTGACCTCATATCCTTATGAAAATTGATACACAGGTCAAGAATGGCAAGCTCTTGCATCTGATAGGGGCGTCGCCCATGGGGGGGAGCAAAATGCCTCTATAGTGCCCAGGGCCGGCCCAAGCCTCCATGGGGCCCTAAGCAAAATTTGATTTTGGGGCCCTCTATTACTGCCAATAATACTGATTATTGATCATTCAGTTATTTCATGTTCTACCCGGTCATCACTTGTAAAGCTAGAGGTGAGAACTTTTGTTGTAGTTAGATTGTAATCCACAGTGATTAAGGCCATGGAAGCAGACAACAGATTTGTAAACTTGCAGAAAAATCTTTCAATTAATATTTGGCAAAGTCAGCAACTCCCCCTACTGGTCAAACAGAAAATCAATACATAAAACCTCAAAGAGCAGCCTGGCATGTTTTACCCATCTATGGTTTTTAATCTGAAATGGTAGCAAATTCAGCTACAAGAGCATCCTGGGGTTAATTTACACTTAATATTCAAAGTGATATAGTACTAAGTGGGATACCAAATGTCATCTAGGCCAACTAAAAGTAACAAAATAAACCAGTCTTTACTGTAAACACAATCTGCTTTATTATTTTTGTTTTGTTTTAAATAAACTGCAACAGCAAATGTACAAAACCAGACAGTATTAAATAAAATAAAAAAAAACAAACAAACAAATACTTAAATAATGATGTAAATGAACAGTGGTACCTGAAACAAGGTAACAAAAATGGTTTATAAATAAAATAAAATTACAAAGGCTGTTTTGTTGTTAACTTACTAGGTAGAGCTGAGGTTGTAGCAGACACAGAGGAGACAGTGGGCACAGAGGATGGGTCAGAGGATGGAGATGGATCTAAGATGAACAACAACAACAACAACAACAACAACAACAAAAACTAGCCATGATAGATGTCATATTACACTTGACATCACTTGAATTATGCTGCTTATTTTCTAAATAAATAAGCAGTAATATATAGGGAAATTAAGTTAATATTTTTGGACAAAATGATTCATCTCAGAATGTTCTGCAGTACACTGAGTAATTACAAAGGCTGTTTTGTTGTTAACTTAACACAGAGGAGACAGTGGGCACAGAGGATGGAGATGGATCTAAGATGAAAAACATGTCCCTTGTCATATGATTATGTCTTGTTATATTAGTATATCTTAATGAGATAATTTGACTAGAAATTAAATATATATGGTGACAGTTTTTCCCTCACCTGTTTCATTAGCCTTGGCTGAGCCTGAGGAGGTGACTGCCCCTGGGCTGAATCAGTGCCTCCTCCAAAATACTTTAACAGTGCTCCTGGGGAAGTTTCATATAACTCATGAGCATAACAGGATGTATAAGAGATATGTTTATTTACTCACATAAATTACTATGATCTGCAGCAAACATATTATAAGTTAACTAAGTTAATTCATTAATGCAAAAACATATTGCTAGCAAATGTCACGGCGTCTGAAATTAATGTTAGTTGTTTGCTATCAAACGTTGTTATCAAAAATGTTGTTTTGATGCCAAAAAGCGACCCAGAATATATATATAGCCTATATATACACAGAGAATCAACTTATTCATACACAAACACAAAAACGTTAGCTTGAATAGTAAGCTATCTAACCTTCCAGTTAAAAGAGAAGTTTCTCTGGCTTTGAACTAACGTTAGCTTGCTAATTTGCTATTATTGGCTAACATAGTTGGAATGAAATATCAACAATAATTAGGGACTTTCCTAATTTGAGGAAACTTTACAAAATCTCCGTGACACCAAACGTTACATTACCAAGACATGCCAACATACCTTTATGTTGTTGTCTTTTCTCCTCTTCCTCTTTCTTTCTTTTTCTTTTTTCTGCCCCTGAAGGGTATGTCCTTTGTTACGACATTAGCCACCTGCTCCTAGCTCCGTGGATGCGCAGCGCTGGATGCACACCTTACCAGTGCCGTAGAATATAACAGAGTCGCGACAACGGAAGTCCGAAATGCTTGTGCGTCACGTGACTCACGTAGACCTCAGATAGTTCCCGGAAGTTACTGGCGGGCCATTTAAATACATAATACTGAAAGACAGAACTCCGATTTTTGGTAAGTAGCTGTCAATAACTACATTGATTGTATACAGGCCAGTATAAGTATATTAATGACATAGTATAATTATATGATATAAATGTATTATTACACAGTATAACTATGTGTAATGTCTATATAACATATATTGTTGTCTGCCTTGTTTAAATATTAGTTAGTCTTTCCTTACATTGGTGAAACAGCATGTTGCTTTTATTGCTTTAAATTATGTTTTCAATTCTGTCCTTAGTCTTGTACGGTTGTCAAGAGTAATCAGCTCCTAACATTTATTGATAATGTAATGATTCTAATGATTTATAACTGTTATCATAATTACTTTCAGTGGGACAGAAGGAAACCGACCACAGGTGATTACCAATGACTGTCAAGTGACAGCACAATGGGTCACTGGGCTAGCGGCAGCAGCAGCAGCAGTTTATAGACATATATATTTTATGTATCTTTGTCTTTTTACTATGTACTTATTTACTATAACAAATTAATTTTTAATAAACTCAGAAACATGACTTGGATGTCAAGCACTTTGTCTGTGTCCTTCCTTCTGTGTTGTCCTCTCGTACAGTCTCCACCATGGTGCTGTGTGGGGATGTTCCAGTCGTTTAGAGAGAGAGGTACACATGCACAATTTCTTCATTGACACAGAGATGAGAATTTTATTTTTTTGGCCTAAGTCAGCAGGAGTAACCTGAGACTCACTACAGACTACAACAACAAAAATATGTAAGGTTATCGTTCTCGAATACTGCATTAGCACATTTCCACAAACAAATACCACACTATTGGGAAGGTCAGTGTTTGGTTTATTAAAAATAAGGAACACGGAAAGGCTTGCAAAACCCACAGAGTTGAGACTCAGGGTAAGGGGGTTGTTTCATTGCGGGGTGAGTTCAGGCTCCATTGCATCCCCCTGTTGTTCTTGTGCTGAAAGAGAAAAAAAAGAAAGAGGAGAAATGGTTAGGCACACGTATATATGCCTGGGTCTGACGTTGCCTTGTGAGATAAGGCACAAGTATGACAAGTGGCATCAGTTTTAATTGCATTTGTTTG
Source organism: Epinephelus moara (assembly GCF_006386435.1). Lineage (NCBI taxonomy): Eukaryota > Metazoa > Chordata > Actinopteri > Perciformes > Serranidae > Epinephelus > Epinephelus moara. The sequence goes on from NC_065519.1 coordinate 36,146,547, forward strand.
AAGTTGTCTCATGTATAAAGTGTTCCCAAATACTGTTTACATTCAACCACTATGGGATATGTCTGTGGGTAGACAAAAGTGAGTTGTGTGTGGGAAGTCACTGCAGGCACATTTTGGTGCAGACCAGTTTGCCAAGACCAAAAAGGGCAAGACAAGGCTTAGAGCAGATTTCATTCCCACCATCTTTGTGCATCATGCTGTGAGGGCACCTGCACCACAATGCACCCCTGGACCTGTAACATCATTGTTATTGCCACTCCTGAACTGTAACATTAATGGTCCTCATCCTGCAACACTCCTGACATCAGGCACGCAACATCACTGCAGTATAATTCCTTAAAATGTTTACTTATATTTCAGTGTTGGGTGCTGTTGTAACTGATCAGCACACTGGAAACCAGCAGGTGGCTCTACCAGCTCTGGTGTATTGATTTGCACTTGTCATAGTGACTGACTGGCAAGCCAATTTGCTTTTGTTGTGCTAACCTCAGCATTTGCCTACTGTGTTTCATCTGACTGGCTCTCAAATATTCATCCCTATCTCATAAATTATCAGACTTTGATCCTGTGTCTGGTCGTCCCTGTGTCCACAGTTATCTCTTTATTTGAAAAGGTCTAGGCTATTTAATTGTTTAATATCATCACACTGTTATTTATATAAGCAGGGGATTTAATACAAAGTTGTAACCACTGTATGTGAATGCGTGAATCGGTCAGATATGCACTCCAGAGGAGAGCCTTCATTAGACTATGCAATATCGCCCACTACTGGATTTGTAAGTTAATGAACTGTAATTAAAGCTCTCTGTGCTTTAATTAGCCGCTATGAAACAACATGACCCTCTTCTATTTTATAATGCCTATTAATATTATAATATTATAATGACGGTAACTGGTAATATGCAATGTATTACATGTTCAAAGTAACTTGCCCAACACTGTATATTATATATTACATATTCAATATAATTACTTATATAATTAATATAAAATGCAGTATAATACATATTAAGTATGATTCCTTATCTCTGGAACTACTTGAAACACACCTTGTTAAGTTTTAAGTCTCGCCAAGGTCGACTCAGCACTTATCTGCAGCGTCCTCTCTCACACAGTGGTCCTGCAGCATCACTGCTCCTCCACCACCCAGTGCTCCTACAGAAGGTTACAAATATACAAGATTACATATCTAATACTGTGATAGAATATATATTTAGCATGATCATATATATACATACATATACATACATTTGGTATTTAGAATAATTCCCCATTTAGCCTGGTATGTTTCATTTATCAAAATTACTTAATCTTGTGTTTTAAATCTCATTCAGGTCCTCAAACTTCCCTCTCACTTCGCTATCAATGTAATATCAGCTGAGCTGTAACATTATAGACAGGTATACTCAACAGAATCACAAAGCCGAAAAAACAGACCATAAGTTACATTTTTGTTTAATTTCACCTCCTCCACTCAACAATCACGCAGCAATGTCATATTTAACTGAGCTAATAGTCAATAATCGCAAAAAATCAGGACTGGAAGCACTCTAACTTCCCAATGTTAGATAAAATGGTTTAGGAGAAGACAATTTAAAACTAACAGGGTGTTCATGGTTAGTATTACCTGTATGGTGTGTACAATATGTACAGTGTCCTAGCCTAATCTGTTATCTTATCTTTTAACATTACATAAATGTACTAATTTAATGCGAGATAATCCACTAACAAGCTTTAATGCACACGTTAATTTAGATAACTTGTGCTGATAATGTAAAATTTGAGTCTTTGGACATCTTACCCGTTAAAAGTACATCACAGCCGGTCTTTTCTGCTGTAGCTCCATTGCGCTGCTAGCATGTGCCGCTTACTTCCGGGAACTATTGAGAGGCTCCGCGAACCGCCATTGCTGTGAAAAAAATGGCCCATTAGAGTGAATGGAGATGACGCGACTCTCTATTCAAGGGCTCTGCACCTTACTAGCAGAGCTCTGACATTTAGTCTAGAGCAGAGAGGCAGTAGGAAACTACACTCTGTTAACATAATATTGTCTTTTTGTACAAGAACGTACAATTGATAACATATGAATCATCATCACTCACACATGGAAAAAAATAATAAATTATTATTATTTTTTTTTCTTTCTTGAAGTTAATTGCTCTTGGGGCCCCCCTAGTGGTCACGGGGCCCTAAGCAGGTGCTTAGTTCGCTTATGCCTTGGGCCGGCTCTGATAGCGCCCCCTTGAAATTTTCAAAAACCCCTCCCCATAGGGGTTTTTTTTTTGGAGTTGGAACATGAAAATTGGTACACATGTGTATGTTGTCCAGATGCACATAAAAGTGTCTGGCACCAGTGGTCTACTCCAAACAGGAAGTCGGCCATTTTGATTTTGACTTGTCATTTTGAAGTGATTTCCACATGTTGTATTTTAACGAACTAGTCCTAGGGATTTCATCCAATCGACTTCAAATTTTTTACAGATCATCCAGAGACCATGCTGATCAAAAGTTATTAAAAGCTTTTCTCTATGTCAAGGGGCATGGCCGCTATGGCGCCTCCCTCGCCACTAAATACGTTTGGCTTTTTGATGGCTTCAGTGATCTCATATCCTCATGAAAATTGATACACAGGTCAAGAATGGCGAGCTCTTGCATCTGATAGGGGCGTCACCCATGGGGGGGACAAAATGCCTCTATGGCGCCCCCTTGAAATTTTCAAAAAACCCTCCCCATAGGGTTTTTTTGGAGTTGGAACATGAAAATTAGTACACATGTGTATGTTGTCCAGACGCATATAAAAGTCTCTGGCACCAATGGTCTACTCCAAACAGGAAGTCGGCCATTTTGATTCTGACTTGACATTTTGGCGTGATTTCCACATGTTGTATTTTAATGAACCAGTCCTCGGGATTTTATCCAATCGTCTTCAATTTTTTTTTACAGATCATCCAGAGACCATGCTGATCAAAAGTTGTGCTCTGCATGTCTGTAGGTCAAAGGGCGTGGCTGCTATGGTGCTGCCATTTTTGATCCATCGCCATGCATATTCAAGCAGCTCTCTCTCTCACATAATTCATCCAACCTGCTTCAAAATTTCTGTACATGATAACAGCCCCACCCTCAACGCCTCCATATGCTCGTAGGCAATCTTGCTCATGGCGCCCCCTTGTGGAAACATGAAATGCCATCTTTTACACTGACAAACACCAACCTCATGCTCCTGACCTGATCAACTACATTTTGTGGCCACATGACGATCAAGTTGATGAGTCTCCACAGTGACACACGTGTCCTGTCATGTAACAGGCTTCCGTGGCGGCGGTGGCAACCTTTCATCCTTTGCCACCGAACATCAACTTGGTATAAATCCTTCATGCATTGTCCGATTTGCTTGAAATTTCACGTGTGATGAGGGTCCACCCCTGAACGCACCTGGCCACATCTGGTTAAGCTCGTAGCGCCATGTTAGACCCGCAAACGTAATAACAGCCCACAAACGTAATAAACCACAAACGTAATACAAATCTGCAGCTTTGAATTTAATAATTCCGCAAATGTAATAAATTTCCCACAAACGTAATAGCAGCTGCCTACTACAAACGTAACACACAATTTTCCGCAAATGTAATAACTATTACATTTGCAGGAAAT
>NC_065519.1:36150536-36151452 GCF_006386435.1 Epinephelus moara
CTGCCATTTTTGATCCATCGCCATGCATATTCAAGCAGCTCTCTCTCCCACATAATTCATCCAAACTGCTTCAAAATTTCTGTACATGATAAGAGCCCTGCCCTCAACGCCTCCATATGCTCGCAGGCAGTCTTCCTCATGCTGCCCCCTTGTGGAAACAGGAAATGCCCTATTATACATTGACATTGTCCGATTTGCTCAAAACCTCATGTGTGATAACAGTCCACCCCTGAATGCACCTGCCCACATCTGGTTACGCTCGTAGCGCCACCTGGTGGATGAACGAAACATTGTGTTTTTTCGCTCCTGCCAGGTTTTTTCTCTCTTCTCGCTTCGTGCCACAGCCCCCGTGTGCCTCAGGCCCCCGCGGTTGCATGGGGGAGCGAGGGCCCGATCACAGCTGCTTGCAGCTTTATTTAGGGCCAGAGTGACGACGAAGTCATCCGCGGAGGACCCTATTGAAATCGCGCTGTTTATTACTATTATTATTATTAGTAGTAATAGTATTATTCCGACATTTCGTGTCTCAATTTCGCCCCTTTCCCAAATTTCAAAATGCTTCTAACTTTCCACATTTGTCCGGCCGGATCCAAAATTCGATATTTTTGGGCGGTTGCACATGGTCGACGCGAAATGCCGAAATAGCGCCCCCTACAAATTTTCAAAAACCCCTCCCCATAGGGTTTTTTTTGGAGTTGGAACATGAAAATTGGTACACATGTGTATGCTGCCCAGATGCATGTAAAAGTCTCTGGCACCAATGGTCTACTCCAAACAGGAAGTCGGCCATTTTGATTTTGACTTGTCATTTTGGCGTGATTTCTACATGTTGTATTTTAACGAACTAGTCCTAGGGATTTCATCCAATCGACTTCAGATTTTTTACAGATCATCCAGAGACCATGCTGATCAAAAG
>NC_065519.1:36152699-36180752 GCF_006386435.1 Epinephelus moara
CAAAAATGTGTTTTCTTCTTGTTCCTACAGATGAATGTTTGAGCCTCACTGTGCAGAATGATGTATGTGCAGAGCTTGACACTCGAAGGCTGTTTTCACATTTATCTGATGAAAATGCTCATATGATTTTAAAGGGATAGTTCGGGTTTTTGGACATGAAGTTGTGTGAAACGCTGACCATCTGTAGCTCTGATGTAACGGTGTCACTAACCCTAACCCTAACCCTAACCTGTAGGCAACTTGGGCTTGTGTCAATTGGGATGAACCTCGCTACCAAGCCGGCGAGGGTGAAGCAGCTGCGCGTATGTCAGGCTCACTTCAGCTGCCCACAGATCCCGACGGACAGAGAAAACGCAATTTCCGCACTGCTGTGCCCAAAGAGAGATATATTACCTAATACCAGTCTATATAACGATGTCTGTAACCCCCAGACCCATTGGGAGGGAGTCTGCTCGCCAGAGGAGTGACACTTTTAGATATTTCTTTATTTTATTATATTTTTTATTTTACTTTATTTTTTTTTATTTTTAATTCTTCTTTCTTTGTTTGGTTGTTGTTTTATTTATTCTGTTCCACCTCTTGGGAGATCGATAGAGAGAGGTTACTTTCACCAGCCACACTCTTAACAAGAATGTGCCAATATTAACACAACACGTTTGCTGATCTGTTCTGTACGACATCTATTGCACGTCTGTCCGTCCTGGAAGAGGGATCCCTCCTCAGTTGCTCTTCCTGAGGTTTCTACCTTTTTTTTTCCCCGTTAAAGGGGTTTTTTTGGGGAGTTTTTCCTTATCCGCTGCGAGGGTCATAAGGACAGAGGGATGTCGTATGCTGTAAAGCCCTGTGAGGCAAATTGTGATTTGTGATATTGGGCTTTATAAATAAAATTGATTGATTGATTGATTGATTGAACATGTGTTGAATTCTCCTCCGAGAACCGTCACCTTATCGTGGTGGAGGAGTTTGAGTGCCCTAATGACCCTAGGAGCTTTGCTGTCGGGGACATTTTGCCCCTGGTAGGGTTTCCCATGGCAGGTTGGTTCTGGGCGAAGGGTCAGACGAAGAACGGTTCAAAAGACCCTTCATGATGGATAAAAACAAGGATTCGTGTACCCGGCCCGGAGGGTTACCGGGGTCCCGCCCTGGAGCCAGGCCTGGGGTTGGGGCCCGTGGGCGAGCGCCTGGTGGCCGGGCCTTCGCCCATGGGGTCCGGCCGGGCCCAGCCCAAACCGGCTACATAGGCTCGTCCCCCTGCAGGCCCATCACCCGCAGAGGGATCCAGAAGGGTTCGGTGCTATGTGGATTGGGCAGCAGACCAAGGCGGGGGCCTTGGTGGTCCGATCCTCGGCTACAGAAGTTGGCTCTTGGGACATGGAATGTCACCTCTCTGGCGGGGAAGGAGCCAGAGCTTGTGGAAGAGGTTGAGCGCTACCGGCTAGATATAGTCGGCCTCACCTCGACACATAGTTCCGGCTCTGGAACCCAAGTCCTTGAGAGGGGTTGGACTCTCTCCTTTGCTGGAGTTGCTCCGGGTGAGAGGCGGAGGGCCGGGGTGGGCTTTCTGATAGCCCCCAGACTCTCTGCCTGTACGTTGGGGTTTACCCCGGTAGACGAAAGGGTTGCTTCCCTGCGCCTTCGGGTCGGGGAACGGGTCCTGACTGTTGTCTGTGCTTATGCACCGAACAACAGTTCAGAGTACCCACCCTTTTTGGAGTCCCTGGGACGGGTGCTGGACAGCGCCCCGACCGGGGACTCCATTGTTCTGCTGGGGGACTTCAACGCTCACGTGGGCAATGACAGCGGGACCTGGAGGGGCGTGATTGGGAGGAACGGCCTGCCCGATCTGAACCCGAGTGGTGTTCAGTTATTGGACTTCTGTGCGGGTCGCAGTTTGGCCATAACTAACACCATGTTCAAACATAAGGATGTCCATCGGTGCACGTGGCACCAGGACAGCCTAGGTCGCAGGTCAATGATCGACTTTGTAGTCGTATCATTTGACCTGCGGCCATATGTTCTGGACACTCGGGTGAAGAGAGGAGCAGAGCTGTCAACTGATCACCACCTGGTGGTGAGTTGGATCAGATGGTGGGGGAGGACGCCGCGCAGACCTGGCAGGCCCAAACGAACAGTGAGGGTCTGCTGGGAACGCCTGGCGGAAGAACCTGTCCAGATGATCTTCAACTCCCACCTCCGGGAGAGCTTCGACCGCGTCCCGAGGGCAGAGGGGGACATTGAGTCCGAATGGGCCTTGTTCCGCTCTGCCATTGTCGAGGCGGCTGTTGTGAGCTGTGGCCGCAAGGCCGCTGGGGCCAGTCGCGGCGGTAATCCCCGAACCCGCTGGTGGACACCAGAGGTGAGGGGAGCCGTCAGGCTGAAGAAGGAGGCCTACAGGGCATGGTTGGTCTGTGGGTCTCCGGAAGCAGCTGACGGGTACCGGCGGGCCAAGCGGAGCGCAGCAGCGGCAGTCGTTGAGGCAAAAACTCGGGCGTGGGAGGAGTTCGGTGAGGCCATGGAGGAAGACTATCGATCGGCTCCAAAGAGGTTCTGGCAAACCGTCCGGCGCCTCAGGGGGGGAAGGCGGCAACTTGCTCACACTGTTTACAGTGGGGGCGGGGAGCTGCTGACGTCAACTGAGGACATTGTCGGGCGGTGGAAGGAATACTTTGAGGAGCTCCTCAATCCCACCAACACGTATTCCAGTGAGGAAACAGAGACGGGGGTCTCGGGGGCGGGTCGTCCAATTTCTGGGGCAGAAGTTGCTGAGGTAGTGAAACAACTCCGAGGCGGCGGAGCCCCGGGGGTGGATGAGATTCGTCCTGGATATCTCAAGGCTCTGGATGTTGTAGGGCTGTCCTGGCTGACACGCCTCTGCAACATTGCGTGGACATCGGGGGCAGTGCCTCTGGAGTGGCAGACCGGGGTGGTGGTTCCCATTTTCAAGAAAGGGGACCAGAGGGTGTGTTCCAACTACAGGGGGATCACACTCCTCAGCCTACCCGGTAAGGTTTACTCCAGGGTGCTGGAGAAGAGGGTCCGGTCGATAGTTGAACCTCGGATTGAGGAGGAGCAATGTGGTTTTCGTCCCGGACGCGGAACCGTGGACCAGCTCTTTACCCTCGCCAGGGTGCTGGAGGGGGCATGGGAGTTTGCCCAACCAGTCCACATGTGTTTTGTGGATTTGGAGAAGGCTTACGACCGTGTCCCCAGGGGCATCCTGTGGGGGGTGCTCCGGGAGTATGGGGTTGGTGGCCCCTTGCTAAGGGCCATCCAGTCCCTGTACCAAAGGAGCATGAGTCTGGTTCGCGTGGCTGGCAGTAAGTCGGACCTGTTCCCGGTGAGGGTTGGACTCCGCCAGGGCTGCCCTTTGTCACCGGTTCTGTTCATAACTTTTATGGACAGAATTTCTAGGCGCAGCCGAGTGGTGGAGGGTGTCAGGTTCGGTGACGGGAGGATCTCGTCCCTGCTTTTTGCGGATGACGTGGTCTTCCTAGCTCCATCGAACAGTGACCTCCAGCTCTCGCTGGGGCGGTTCGCAGCCGAGTGTGAAGCGGCTGGGATGAGAATCAGCACCTCCAAGTCTGAGGCCATGGTCCTCAGCCGGAAAAGGGTGGATTGCCCACTCCAGGTCAGGGGGGAGGTCCTTCCTCAGGTGGAGGAGTTTAAGTATCTCGGGATCTTGTTCACGAGTGAGGGTAGGATGGAGCGGGAGATTGACAGGCGGATTGGGGCGGCGTCAGCAGTGATGCAGGCGCTTAACCGGTCCGTTGTGGTGAAGAGGGAGCTTAGCCAAAAAGCTAAGCTCTCGATTTACCGGTCGATCTACGTTCCAACCCTCACCTATGGTCACGAGCTCTGGGTAGTGACCGAAAGAATGAGATGGCGAGTACAAGCGGCCGAAATGAGTTTCCTCACAATGACTCTAAACAAATGGCAGAATACAATGAATAAAAAGGAAAATGCCACTTGGAATCATTTTGAAAAATTATTTATTTTAAGAAATATTTTTAAACATTTTAAAACATTTATTCAACATGTCTTGTTTCTTTAAAAAACTTTTACCTTGGTCAACGATTAATTTCATTTTCAGTTTAAACATTAAAGTGAAAATTTCCTTACAAAACATTTAGTCAACATTTGAGTTTTAACTCAAAAGCTTATTTGAAGTGTGGTTGTATGAGGCACTTATCCATATGAACTGCTCTAATCACAGTCAGTAGCAAGTTGCTTTAGCCACTTTAAAAAAGGTCCACCTAAAGTGTACACTACATTTAGAATATTTTCACCATTTGACCTTGCTGTCACAGCTCCTCTGTCATAAGTTAAATATGGCCTTCTCCAAACCAACCACACTCCTTAAGGAAAAAGAGCAATTTTAACTCACAGAACAGAAGTTGCTGATGTACCACTGCTTCAATCTGTTACTTTGTGTAAGTGCAACTTTGGTGTTTAAAAGATTAATTCAGATTCACTTCATTCAGACAAACAAAACACCACACAAACAAACAAACTAAACAATCTTGGCCGTGGTAGATCAGCAACTCCCATGCTATGCAAGTTAAAATTACTGTTTTTTAGCTGCTTTGGAACAAATGATGATTCCTGACAGAAAAGGCAGTTTGACAAAAAGGTAATATAATGTACACTTAAGCTGCAACTGACTTTTTGTTGCCTAAAATTTGTTTTGCACCCAATGCTGTCCACAACAATACATTGCTCAATTTCCTACACCAGTAGTTCTGTTTCTCCAAAATCAGTGCATACCAACTGCCATCTACTGTAGGTATTAACACTGACTATGAATGAATACCTCATACAACCCCACTTCAAATAATCTGTAGTAGTCTTTTAAACATGAAACATTCTTTACTTTCTTTTGCAGTTAAGACTATTGGTCAACATTTCATGTTTAACCCACGAACATGAAAAAATCACAACCTTGTACCTAGGGTTGATATAGATCTGGTTTCCCTTAAAACATGTATAAAAGTCAAGTGGCCAAAAATCAGACAAATCACCTGGAATCTGTACAAGTTTGAAATCATCAGCTCTTTCCACTGCATAAGCGTAGAAGTGGTCATCAAAATAGTTGACATTTACAACCTGTACAAAAGCTAGAAGAGTGCCTTTGTCTGCCTGTGGTAAGAGATGCAGTATTTCTCCAAAGACTGGTTCATCTTTAGTATTGTCTGTCATCATAACAGCAGTCCCTGTTCTGTATGTCTGTCCACACAAAGTTACAACATGTGAAACACACATAGCTTCTGAGAAGTCCCCTTCAAGAGTTGACCTTAGGTTATCAATCAACTGTTCACCTTTGTCCAGAGATCTGAGAATAACTGGAAATGCATTTGGAACACACATTTTGTTGCCAAGTGGTTGGCCAAACTTCCAACAATGCCTTTGTTGAACCTGGTTTTTGTAGGCCAATGTCTTTGATATATTTTTAAAATTGCACACTGCATGTGCTTGTCTTTTGAGAGGGTTGTGCTTCGCTTCAAACCTCATACACCATAGTTTGGACAGTGGCCCAAATGAGACCATCATGCTGGGGTAGTGGACCATAAAATGGTGTTTAGGGATAAGTTTTTTCTCTGGATAGACCTCTTTGAACAGTTTATGATGATCTATAATGAGCTGTTTTAAATACACAGCAAATCCTATGGTTACAACAGGTGCAAAAATTATGCTGCATATTTCACGTAGCAATAGAAATAATTGCCAGTGTAGGCTCTCTGGATTTACCAAGTCTCCAAAAAGGAAAGGTAAGGTTTGTATGAGACACCACATTTGTGCTGCGGTCTGTTTAATAGCAGTCTCTGATGTCCTCAAATTGAGGATCACACTGGGTTTGTTTTTTTTCATTTGTATACCCATAATCAAAGCCGACTATTCTTTCATTTAACTGTTCCAGGCATATCAGTTTTTCCTCATAAATGCAGTGTCGAAGTAGTAGTTTCACCTCTAAAGGTGCGACTCCCTCAAGGACATCATGCATTATGTCAACACATACATTTTCTGTTACATGAAAGTACTCCAAAGTATTCAGACATGAATTTTCTTTGATTCCTGTCATAGTCCCATCATTTAAAGCAACATGCTGCTGGTAGTTGTCTCGGTTTCGCTTTTCAAGCTCATCTTCATCAAACACCGTTTGTGAAGTATTTTTATCAACAAGGCAAAGATGGCAGAACTTCTTGGCAGAAAAGCTTTCCAAATAGCCACACAATGAATGACATGCAAGGTTGTCAGCTGTAAACAGGCACCTAATGTCATCCAAGAGTGGCTCAAGTATCTTCCCAAAACCATATGTTTCTCTGTCAATGGAATTGAACAGAAGGCATACAGTAGATGGATATTTGCCAGACCTGAGTTGTACTCAGGGGGCAGGTTCCTTAAAGAGAAATATACAGCCCCCATTTTATGAATCTTTGTTTTTGATCCCAAAGGATTTGTGGTTTCCAGATCATCAAAGTACAGCTGAATCTGTAGGCCACTTGGATATTTTTTGTACAAGTCATGACTGGCAAAATGAGCACCGTCACAGTAATCACGCATCTTTCCATCTGTACTCTTGTGAGACTGCAAATATAAGGTCTGCATTTTCTCATTACAGAAATTAAATTTCAGTGTCTCAAGTATGGAAATATACTGAAAAGTATTAGCTGTTAGTGACTGTTTGACTACTCCACTTCTTCTCGTGGTGTCAGCTCTATGGCCCAGGAAGATTTCTGTAGGCTTCACAAGTGAATACTGATCTTCAAAATATTTAGTCATTTTATAAGGGTTGTCCAAATCATTAAATACATTTCGAGCACTTTCAAACTCTTTCATTAATGACACAACATCCTTGCTGTCTTCTGGTACTGACAAAGTTCTTAGTAATGAAGAGGTAGATGCTTGAAGGCTATCTACTGTCCTATCCAAAAATTCTCTAGTGCAAGTTACACTCCTTTGTACGTCACTTAAAGTTGCATTTGAAGCAGAATACATTTTTGCAGCAAAAGTAGCTGCATAGCTACTTAGTGCAGAATGTTTGGGTTTAGATGAAGACAAGTCTGTCTCTACATCAATATCCTCATCGGATGGTGCAGTGTCTGGTATCACATCAGTTTCTTCACTGATGGCGCTTTTATAATGAACCAAAGCCTGGTCATTGCTTGCACAAGCGTGCCCAGATGAATGTTCTCTTGAAAGATGTCTTGAGTAGGAATTAAGATTATGGTAGGTACGCTGGCAGCCATTTTGACTGCAAATAATGGTATAGTCCTGACTGTCAGATAGAGAATGCACTACACGGAGATGCCAACGAAGTTTCCTGATCTTACCAGGAACTTGCCGTTTACATAGAGGGCAGCTATACACACTGAGTTTGATTAGGCCAAAGCCTGAAGCTTGCCAATTAGCTCTAACACTCTGGATCGTCTCACAGTCTTTGACACAGGTAAGTCATAGATATGTTCAAGAAAGATGAAAACCGAAACAAGCTGAGTGGGATAAGCAACATTGCATACCCAGTAAAACTTGAACAGCTTATCCAAGGCACAGGTTAAACTGTCATCATGCAGTGGAATGGTGACCTTGTCATTTCTGGCAACAATGACAAACTGCCGTGTTTGGCTGGTCAGGGCGCCGATGCACACACGCTGTGGCTGATGGGTCGTCAAGGATCCCTCATCTCTGTCGCATAGGGAGGGGATGCTGGTCCCATGCTTGAGAAAAGAAAAACACACTGTCTTTAACACTGGTCCAACCCCCAAAACATTTCAAATATTTAGTGTGCTTCATAATAGTAAACCACATGAGATTATAGGCAAAAATAGGGGAGCAGATAATGCAATGTTTGCATTTCTGAGGAGACCTGGTTCAAGAGAGATCCCAAAACATTTTTAAAAAGTTAAAAAGCAATCCCACTGGTATCAACATGCAGATTGTAATTCTGCAAAAGCAGACATCCTACAATTTTACAAGATATCTTAAGTATTTATTTATTTAATCATTTTATTTATTCATTCATGAAGAAAGTGAGCCTGAAAAATGGACAGAAGGAAATGGTTACAATTTATTGAATTAAGTATTATATGAATTTTAAAACAGCTCTGACTGAAATTAGGCATGGTGCCTGAGAACTTAAGGGACAGTTCACCCAAAAATCAAATACATATTTTTCCTCTGGCTTGTATTTTTTTTAATCCATTTTTGTACCTTTTATCCATCTAGATTGTTTTAGTGTGTGTTGCAGAGTTTGAGATATCAATTGTAGAGATGCCTGCCTACTCTCTAATATAATAGGACGAAATGACACTCTACTCATGGTGCTAAAAGCACATAAAAGGGGGAAAAACAGTTAACAGCAATGTCTGCTGTGAGCAGTTTTATCTAGGAATTATTGTCTTAAAGAAAAAAAGCTCAAGGTTTGTGGATTAGTTTGAGTAACTCAGTGATGATTTTTGGAAACAGACAATGCTTTTGAGTTGTTGTTTTTTTTTAATAATGTTTTGCTGTTTTGAGAACTACAAGCCAAGTGTCATTTAGAGCCATTATTTTTTAAGAGAAGGCAGGTGTCTCTACAGTGGATATTTCCAAAACTCAGCAACTTACAAACGAAACTATCTAGATGGATAAAAAGCACTACAAGCCAGAGGAAAACTATGCATTTTTTTATTTGAGGGTGAACTGTCACTTTAGGGGATAGTTTTTATTTTTGTAAGTGAGGTTGTATGAGGTACTTATACTACAGTAGATGGTGGTCGACAAGACCCCAGTTTGGAGAAGCAGCAGGAGTAAGAAGCTAAAGCAATGTATTGCTGTGGACAGGGCCAGCAGCAAAATGTATTTTAGACTCCTAAAAAAACAAAACAAAAAACTAGCACTTTAAGTACACACCATATTTTCAATATTTCCACTGCTTTGCCATGGCGTCAGAAAGCCATTTTCCAACAGGAAGCTGCAGTTATACAAGCCAAACATCACTCTCTCCTCAATTGATTAGTTTGTGTTATTTTGTGACTTTGGTGTTTTATAAAGTCACCAAATTTACAGAGCTAACTAACTGATTGAGGCAGCGGTAGACAGACAACCCCCATCAGCAAAGTAAGGCTGTGAAAATATCCTAAATATAGCATATACTTAAACTGATACTGAATTTTGTGGTGGCTAAAATGTTTTGCTGCTGACCTATTCCACAGCTGCACATTGCTTTGCTTCCTACACTGATAGTCCTACTGCTTCTCCCAACTGGGGGTGTGATGACAGCCATTTAGTGTAGGCAATATACTGATTATGGATAAGTACCTCATACAACACTTCACAAAATACAACCTATCCCTTTAAGCGCACACACATACAACATACCGGTACAAACTCCAGTAAATATGACACTGCTGACTTCACACTGCATCGGCCTGAGGCTGCGGCACCCCTTCCTGAGGCCGTTGGGGGAAGCACGTGGGTCAAAACCTGCAGCATTCTGTAGCACACCTCATCTATTTAAAAAGAGCATAAGCAAATAGTTATGTTATCACATTTTGGACAAAAAAACTAGGAGTGCAAAGGATCCATTAAATGACAACTATTTACCATCATTCTGGTCTCCATTCTGTTCAATCAAGGTGGACACAACTCCCTTCTCCACCACAGCAAATTTCCAAAGTTTTGGGATAATGGACGACTCCCACCTCCGGATGAACAGCTCTGCCTTTCCCTCAAACATTTTTCCGAACTCTGTATCTAGCTGATATAGGAAACAGCAATCACAAATATTTGTTACTTAGACCTAAAAGTTCTATTTTCATGTTAGATTGAACATTTACAAGAAAAACAAACCACAAAGCTCATATCAGTGAATATAATTAAACAAGTCTTACCAGGCTTGGAATGTCTACTGCTGGACAATATCTGTAAGTGTAGGTGATTGTGTGCTGATCCATTTTCTGCAGTAGCTGAAAGTCTTTTCCATGGCAGTCTTGATCGGCCCCATGTTCTCTGGTGATGCTTTCATTCTTTTGATGACAGCCAGCCATTCACTTGGGTCTTCGTCCACTGAAGGCTGAGCTGCTGATGCTGCACTATAAGGCAACTTCCTCTTCTGGTAGCGACACTGGCCCTCTTCTAAGTTCCGTCTGATGTTTCGTAGCTTTATCTCTATGAATCCTTTATGGGATAGAGGATCATAGAAATGTTCCTACAAACAAACAAATATATAATATTTAAACATGAATGAGCACTAAGGGCTATCTACTTGTTGAACAGATTACTCCATTGCATATTGTATGTATCACATTTCAACCAAACAAGAAATTCAAAATATTTGCAGAATAGCAAAAATGACCAACTACAAAGCAGAAAAATGACAGCACTGGTTAAATTAAGCTATGTGCCATCATAGCTCTTAGTGAAACAAAATGAGAAAATACTTACGAATCTATCACCCTCCCCAGAGACCATCATTTTCAGCGCTGTAAAGAGTGTGATTAACGATTTAGCCAAATGCAATTTCTCTGCTGCAGGGGGATAACTGTAGAGTAAAACACAATATAAAAAGAAAATCCCTTGACAATACATTAAGTATTTCATGTATAATCACGAGATAATCTTACTGAGTTTTTACACCTACTTGAACTCACACCTGAATTACTGAAAAAAATAGGAAACTAATGTGGAATTTAGATCAAAAGAATGAATATCTACAACTTACAATCCATATTTCTCTACAAGGTCACTGACACTCAGTTTGACAAGCTTCTTTCTGCTGCTGGTGGACAGTGTGCCTGTCTGCTGATATTCATTCAAGATGTCTGCAGCCTTCTTTTCCAGAAGAGATTTCAGGTGTTCAGCAAGGTCCTTCTACAAAACACAAGAACAAATAAATCCCTTTATAACTTTGTGACAAAACATCAATAGACCATTTTCACAGCAGCTATTTTGATGTGAAATAGTTGGGTACACACAGGTCGCACCAATGATACTAATTTAGGTTTGCAGCTGCAACTAACAATTATTTTCATCATTTATTAATCTGTTGATTATTTTCTCAATTAAACTAAAAAAAACTCACATTTACTGAGATGGAAATAATTTAGACTTCATTTTCTTAAAATAAATACAACTGTTCATCAAGTTATCAAAATAGTTGGCATTTAATAAGTCTCTGTAAAGTCCAAACTGACAGACACTCGTCTCCTCTACAAAATGTTTGTCTCTGCACTGCATTATTGTAAGTCATGATGAAGAGTCCAGACTCGGTCTCTCCCTCGTCATCTCCTCGGTGTGTGTCAGTCTGCTGTATGCTGTGGTCAGATAGCAAATGTACACGATCTGACATCAACGTAAATGATCCTTTTGATTTAATACAAAAATATGAATATTGCGCACCGTTTCGTCATTATGAAGACTGAGATGAATAAAGGTGAGGATTTTTCTCCTCAGATGACAATATTTTATTCAAGAAATAAAATAATATAAACAAAAATTTTCCAAAACTTTTACTAAAATACTGGTGGTTCTGTGGTGTTGGAATTTTAAACCTAGAGCCTTCAGTGCGCCATAGAAGCTTCAATTGACCATTCCATTGCAGTTTTTAGTGCGTTTTGGCTGTTAAATTGAGCAGGTCAAGATGCTGATCTGATCCTAATGGACTTGGGTTTGTCATGTTATTATTTGAGTATATTTTTTTTTATGCCAAATGCAGTGCCTTTGAGGGTTTCTGGACAATATTTGTCATTGTTTTAGGTTAATGTATTTTATTTAATAAAGTAACGTTAGCATAAAGGAAACATATGTCATTATCAATTGTTAAGCACTTAGAAATATATCCCTTTATGGTACATTTTAAACAAATAAAAAATGTGTGATTAATCATGATCAACTATAGACACGCATGATTAATTTAAATATTTTAATTGATCAACAGCCCTATGTGTGTTTGTGTGTGTGTGTGCGTACACACACACACACACACACACACACACACACACATAAGAAGGTTATTAATTGCAAATACTCAGATTACTGTAATTAAGTAGTTTTTTGGGGTACTTGTACTTTTGAGTAGATTTTCAAGTCTGTACTTTTTTAAATTAAGTATTAATTATGCCACATAACCTACTTAGTTACTTTAATTACAATCATTGTTGAGTACTGAGTATAATTTTAATTAATATCCAAACCTTTTATCTGCATTTTTGTAGCCAGTAAGGTGATCTGATCACAAACTGACCAATCAAAACCAGGACATATGGACAAAAAAAAAGAAGAAAAAAAAAAAAAGGGTGTTAATGATTGATCTTTAATTGTTTCTGCATTAAGAAATTAAAGCTCTAGTAGGCAACATTGTTTTGGTATAATTGAGTAAAAATTTTATAATATCCTCTAAGCATAATGTAAGTCAAGTGGTCTGAGACAAACAATAGGTTTCTGCACTAGGGCTGTCAACGAATATTCTAAATTCTAATTTAAATTCGAATTTGAAAAAAAAATGGACCTTCGAATGTGAAAATTGATATTCGATTGTGGAGAGAGAAAAAAAACAGAACCGCAGCTGTCCTCTTTGCAAGTGGCCGTTGGCATCAGACGCGCATTTCTCCACGCTGGTCAACAAGCAGTTCTGCTCCCAGCTGTTGTCTCCGTCACCCGGCTTGACACATTCGCTTGCGGCTCACGCAGAAAATAGACCAGACGCCGAAACGATCGCTGCAGGGTGCGAGCCGGTCACGGTCCGGTGCTTCGAGGCTATTCGCAGCCCTTCCGCAGGCGGTGTGGTCACGGGTCAGAGAGGGGGGGGCGAGCGAGAGGTCCGCGGTCGTTTATAACGTAATGTTATAGATAATTGTTTTATGTGTTTTAATGTGTAGGTATGTAAATGTTTTCAAAGACGTTTATGTTGAAATAAAAATACCTACAGGTAGTTATGTTTCATATACAAGTATGTTTCCTTGTATTAGTTTGCCCTCTTGTGGACATAATGCGGAAAAAAAAATATTCGAATCGTTCGAGCCTATGAGTTATTTTTAGAAGGAATATTCAAACGTAATTTTTGAGCAATTTTGACAGCCCTATTCTGCACCTCACCATGGTTCTGTGTTCAGCCTCTAAAGAATCAGTATCGTGCCGATGTGCATCAACCAATCAAAGGTCAGCTCAGACCACTGCGTTCCTATTGGCTGTTCTACTGCATATGCGCGTTCCTGTACCGCCGGCAGAAGGGGAGAGCAAGCGGCAATGGCGAACAGTGCACCAGGTAAAATAGCTATTCCAGCATTGGCTACAACTGCCTACATGGCTTAACAGCCCAAAAAAAGGAAGACAGAACTCAGTTCCCCGGAGGGAGGGGAAGGGTGAGGTGGGGCCGGGCCCGGACGGAGGGCGCGAGGGTCAGCCGTGGGAGCGGAGCCGAGGGCTCTTCGTGGAGAGGGAAAGCCGAGCCTCGGGGGTATGTGCGGGGCGAGCTGCTGTGGGGTGAGGGAGAGCTGAGGCTCGGGAGTATGTGCAGGGCCGCGAGGGACGGATGGGGAGGGCTGCTGCGCAGTGAGGGAGAGCCAAGGCTCCCAGAGAGGGAGAAATAGAACCAAGTAGGATAAAATACTCGCGTGCTCGTCTGGTAGAAGGGGCTCAGGGCGGAGACGAACGAAACCTAACTCAGATGTTGACCGTTTTCAGGCTTTCTGCCTACTGCAGCTTTAACCAGTTAAAAATGGGATCCATGTCATTGGTTCGACAGCCCATTGGTTCGACATCCCATTAGTCTGACTGTCCGCGGTGCTGAACGGCTCGCGGCGGGCGTATGGTGTGCCGCGACCGGCTTGAGGCAGAGCAGGCTCACGGCTTATGTGTTTGTCACTTTCTTTTTCATTTTAAGCCACACCATGATCTTTTCCTGACCCTAACCAAGTGGTTTTTGTGCCTAAACCTAACCAGACCTTAACCACAGGGCATCATGATGATTTCGGAACAGACTTCGGAACAATGAGTTTAATATGGTCGGAAGAATGGGATGTCGAACCAATGGGCTGTCGAACCAATGCGCAGTTCCCTTAAAAATGTATTCATGGATATTTAATCAATAGTCGTGGCAATAAATGCACCTCAACTAACTTTGTTTTGTCTGCCAGTCATTTGCTGAATAGGGAAATAAAAACTTAAAATGAGAAGAAAAAGACAAAAAACAACAAATCAAAATGAGGGGGAAAAAACACTTGTTTTGTATCTTATCAATTATTAATGATTAATTGATTGTTAGCATTTTAACTATTGATAAAGCAAAACACACGAAATTTGCAATCCTACTCTGGAGAGGTGACGTGACATCATCAGTTAAAAGTAACTAATACTCCGAGTAGTTTTTTGAAGAACACTTTGTACTTTTACTTGAGTATTTTTCTAACACCAGTATTTTACTTGTAATTGAGTAATATTTTAGCAATGTAACAGTACTTGTACTTGAGTACAGGTTGTCACTTATCCCACTACTGGACACACACACACACACACACACACACACACACACACACACACACACACACACACACACACAGATTTAAACATTTAAAGTGGTCACCTTTTCATCCTCAACACATGGAATTCAGACTGCACAAACTCCAAATGGATCACTGTGGAGACCCTAACCTGGAACCTGTCATGGTCATTAACATCCACACTTGTTTTCACAGTGAATGTACTCTTTAAAATCGGTATTGTAGCGAAGAAATCTTTCCAGCTGCACGGGGTGTGCAAACTCTAGGTAACAGGCGTCCAACAGTTGTGAGGCACTGTTAACATGAAACAGTTTCTTGCAAATTTCATTGCCATCTTTAAAAATTAAAGCAAGGACCGTCTTTGATGGTGGTTCAGGGTCCGGCGGTCGTCCAGGGTCCATTTTAGCTGCTGCATAAGAAAAAGAAAAAGTTTCAATACAAAATTTAAGGACAAACTTCAATTTTCTACAAATGATAAATGATATTTACAAAATAATTTTATTTGGAGCATACAGGGCATAGGCACTTTATGTGGTGCCCATTTTGACATGTCATTGCAGAAAATAATGAGCAATATTATGGACCTGCAGGTGTTTATATTCTATATAATCATCACTGTTAAACTAATAAAGGCACGTGGTCAAAAGCCTTAAATATTAATCATTCCCGTTTTATTTAAGGTAATTATTTCTTTATCTCATTTACTACAATATTGTAATAAACTTACAAGTCTTTGGCTTGTAAAATCTGTCTAAATGTTCATTCTCACTGCCGCGATACGGAAATGCGGGACGGATTTGCGGAATATTCGCGCAGCGCTTTTCCGCGCTCAAACCATACACACAGGCGCGGTACGGATGCGGTGTGGAATTTCACGTTGTTGTGTTCCAAGTCCGCGCAGTGTGAACGGGTGTGGGTGAACACACAGACATATGTACATAGATGCCGCATCGACTGCCTGAGCGCCTGAGTGAATGCACTGTGGAGGCGAAGCAAGACCCATCCAAGATGGCGGTCGGCGAGAATGTCGGCATACGCAGCGGCAGTCAATGTGGCGTCTATGTATATATGTCTATGGGTGAACATGGATGAGTAGTAGCAGTAGCAGCAGCAGCAGCAGCAGCGAGCTAGCAAGCTAACGTTTAACAAGCGTCAACATCAACTTTCTTTAGCACTTACCACTCTCACCGCAGCCACCAAGCTGGACAATGGCCTGCCAGACGTTGTCCTTTAATTCACTGTTCATAAAATGATCCCATCTTTAAACGAGGTTTATCAACCTTTCTCCCATACTGTCCTGCCTGGCTGGATTTCAGACTCTTTCGGGGCTGCGCGACTATAAACAAACAATTTCACTGGCCCAGCTGTGTAGTTCTGCCGGCGAATTCCGCGGGGGTCAAAGTCTGGGCGGAAACTTTTTTCACCGCACGAAAGTTCTGCCCCGGTGTGCAAACTTCCATAAGCACCCATGAAATCAACTTTATATTTTTCCGCGAGAATAATCCGCGCGGATATTCGCCCTCAGTGAGAATGGACTTTAAGTCCAATATTTTGAAATTTAAAAAAATATATATTATATGGTCAAAATGTCTGGTGGAAATAATTCCCTCTAAGCACAATCTATCCTGAGTAGAGCACAATGCTTATCTTCGTCTCTAGTGTGTCAGCACTAAACGAGTGGTTTCCAGCCCGAATACACCTTTATTTTGCCCGGTTAATACTCAAATAACAAGCAAACATGTCTGTCTAACCATAAAACACAACTGGCAGATACCCAAATGACGTTACTTGCAGGTCCCGATTCATGTATCATTAAATGAATGTACGAACGTTACCGTAAGTCTCAACGGTTGCCCCCCTCCCCCCCAGTGAAACCAGCAAAATGGTGGTGTTGAATTGCTAACGTTAAATGAATGAATTACTGTGGCTTCAAACCCAGTTAATTGTTAAAGTAAACTAGATGAGGCTTCTGCGGACTTTATGGAATGAGCAACTGTTTTGCTATACTGTCCTAAACTGCATTTTACTTGGTGTAATTTTGGTAACAAGCACAGTAGAACTTAAGCTAACATTAGCAGCTAACGTTAACGTTAGCTTACTGTTCGACAGCCCTGCTGAACAAAACGGGAAGCTTACCGTATCTGGATTTTCTTAGAGATATGATTTAGCTGGTGGTTTCTACACATGTCGAATTTAACTGACTAATAAGTAGTTCGATTAGATAGTTTAAATTAAACTGCTAATGGATACTTACCGAAGAGTCCGACAGCACCCCAGGCGACGCAGCCTCTATCTTCCTCCCCTTTGTCTAAAGCACACGTAAAGGGCGACCCCTTCCCGCCTCTTAAAGTAACACACCCATTGTGTTAAACTGGTTGCCGCCAATTAAAGTAACACACACATTGTTTTAAACTGTCCAGCACATTAAATGTGTTAAGCTTTCTGTGCATTTTGTACACAACTTGTGTTGAAATCCACACAAAATGTGTGACACAAGTAACAACACATTTTTTGTGTCATTTTTTAACACATCTCTTCTAAGAGTGCACACCCCCACCTGCCCCAACCGGAGGCCCCATCACGCAACCAGAGAGCCACATACAGGGCCATCCCCCGACCCCCCAGCCAGTCCAACACAGCCTAGCCCCGCATCCAACCACCTATTGAATATAAATCTTATCAGTTATATGAATATTAGTAATCTTATTATAATGTAATGTAAAATAAATAATTAAGACAGTAGCAACCAAGACAACAGCTGAATACACAAATAAATACGTAAATTCATACAAAGAAAAAAAGAAGGGGGAAAAAAATGCAGAGAATAGAGGTGATGATAATCATCATGATACACACATATATACATTTTATGTATTATTTCCAGGTAGAAGTATTGAGGGAGAACGAGAAAGGAAGAAATCAGAGATTATATGTAATTGTAAAGAAAAAAAACAAATAAAATATATATATATATATATATATAAATAGATAAATAAATAAATAAACAAATACAGTCATTTGTAAGGGGAATACAGTCATTGGTTGTAAGAGGAATCAGCATTGAAGGTATTGTAAAAAAGGAGGACTAAGTGTTTTCGTAGGATGTGGTGTTATTTTTCAAAGCAGCTGTAAGTTTTTCTAGATTTGAGTGATCTGTTTGAAGATTAAGCCAATGGGTTATGAAAATCTTTGTTATGATTTTCCAGTTCAATAATATGGTCTTCTTGGCAATGGTTAATGATATAAGTACGAATAATTTGTGTTGGTTGGGTATATGTAATGAAGAGAAGTCAACAAGTAATGCAATGATTGGGCATATGGGGATGCTGAGGCCCAGCATCTCAGATAGCCTGCTAATGACCTCCGACCAGAAGTTTTGGATGGGTGGGCAATGCCAGAGTGCGTGAATGTAATTATCTACTGAGGTTGATAAGAATGAACAGGTATTGCTTTGGCTGAAGCCCATGTGGTAGAGTTTGTGTGTAGTAATATGAGTTCTATGAAGGACTTTGTACTGTATTAGTTGAGTTTTAGAGTTACATGTCATGGAGAATGTGTTGTTGCATATGTTTTGCCAGTTGGCATCTGTCGGTAGGTTATTGAGGTCTGTGGTCCATCTGTCTGATGGAATTGATATTGTTGTGTCGTTGAATGCTAGGAGCTTGTATATTTGAGATAATATTTTCTGAGGT
Organism: Epinephelus moara; assembly: GCF_006386435.1. Classification (NCBI taxonomy): domain Eukaryota; kingdom Metazoa; phylum Chordata; class Actinopteri; order Perciformes; family Serranidae; genus Epinephelus; species Epinephelus moara. The sequence continues at coordinate 36,170,863 of NC_065519.1, forward strand.
TTGAGTGATTGTAGTTTGGAATATAGGGAAGGACTGTGATTATTAAAATTTGTGATGTTGATGCTTTTCTTTATGACTTCTTTTAACTGTATATATTGGAAGTAGCAGTGAGTCAGTATGTTATATTCTTTTTGGATGTGGTCGAAGGTCATGAACAGGCCACCACTGAGTAGCTGTCCCAGGCTGGTTACTCCTCTCTCAGTCCAGGATGAAAAAGCGAAGGTTTTGTTACTGATTAAAAACATGGGGTTATTCCATAAAGGGGTATGAGAGGATGGTGAGAGGCTGTAATTAAGAATTTCATTTGATTTCCACCAGGCGGTTAAGGTAGTGTTGATGGTCTTGTTGTTTTTGTAGCATGGATGAGTTTTTATGGATTTATCCATAAATGGGAGAGTGCAGATGCTTAATTCTTGAGTTAGGTTATTTTCGATTTCTAGCCATGGTGAATTGATGTCATTTGTCCAGTGACGGATGTACAGTAGTTGATGTGAGAGAAAATAGAGAGAGAAATTTGGAGCCCCAAGTTCTTTATGTTTTTGCAAAGTGGATAGTTTGATCCCACCAACTCAAGCAGCACTCAAAGAGCATGCCAAATGTGCATGTTATGAGGCTGGATATGTGTGGGGACAGGCATTGACAGCCACAAATGCCAAGCCCCTCCGACTGGGGATGGATGAAACAAGATGAAGAGTGGAAAATCTTTTGGACTCCTCTTCCACCTACTGCGGAGAATTGTTGGGAGTTGACCAAATGTGGGTGCACGAAGGCATGTACTGGAAGGTGTAAGTGCTTCAAATATGGACTCACTTGCACATGTCTATCAGTCCCTCCAGAAAAACACGATTATGCGATCGCATAATTCAACGCATAATCAGCCAAAGTCTGCATATTCATGCGGGGGCCGCATTTTTTCAAAGACGCCGCACTTTCGCCGCATAAATTGCCGATTCAGCCTCAGAGTAGCTGCGCTCCCGTCATCTCTGATAACGAGACAAGACGGGAAGACTGAAAGTGCACATAAATCACTCACTCTCTTACGAAGTCAGGGCTAAGAGAAGTGCTGTCTTTAATGACAGTAGTTTGAGAGAGATTTGTGACAGAGGCTCGAAGGGAGGTTCTCCCAGAGCACGTAACACCAGGGGTAAATCCCACTGCGGTGCCAAAGGGCGTGTGACAGGTCTTTGTCGCCTGACACCTTTCAAAAAGCGCTTAACCAGTGGGTGCGCAAAAACGGATCTCTCTCCATAGCCTTCATGACATAATATATATTTTATTTATTTATTTTTACATAAATTGTAGCATATTCTAGCTACAGAACTTGTTTGACTCAGCAATGTTTTGTAAGTTTGAGCCATGTGTTTATTAAGGTCTGAAATAAAACAAGATGAGAACTTAAATATTCCCTGCACTTTCTGTGATGTAGTATGGTTGCTTATCATAGGAAGTAATTAGAAATGACTACATTAAGGTAGTAGCCTAGTGAGAACAGGGTGTTGGGGGAATCACTTTTTTCCTCTTTTTCATCAAACCGCAGTTTTTGCAAGTTCCCGCAATTTTTGCAAGTTCCCACAATTTTTACAAGTTCCTGCAATTTTTGCAAGTTCCAGCAATTTCATCGCATGAAATTGCATAAATATCCCACATATTCCATCGCATTTTTTAAGAAAACATGCTGCATAATCAAGGATTTTTGCCCGCAACAATCACAAAAAACTATATGTAGTTGCCCTTGCTAAATACCTATGTGCGTAGGCCTAATCTTTTTGCCAGGGTTGCTCCCCCTTGGCCACCTGTGTTTTCAGGTGTAGACCCATGGCTCGGCTCCCCATTACCACATCAGTGCATATTCAGTTTTAACAGTGAAGCACATTTTAGTTTAGTTCTTTAGTATATTGCTCAATTATTATTTTGGAGCACTGTCCGTTCAGAACCACAGCTGTGCTACTTTAGTATTCTTACTTTTTGTTTCCCCATCCCTTAGTATTTATTTGACAAAGTTACTGTCTGTTAGTTTAAAAAAAAAACAAAGGCAAAAAAAACCAAACAACCTCCCTTGTGACTGTTACCTTGTCGTGGTAAGGGAGCTTGTGTACTTCACAGAAGCCTGAGAGCTATGCCGTTGGAAGGCAACTTCTGGCAGGTGTCACAAGGTTCTTTAAGATCTCTGGATCACAAAAATACACAGACCACGAAGACGTAAAGTCACTGTACAGTTTATTTTTTTAAAAGATGGCCATCATTAGAAACTAGAAAAAGGGAATTAAGAAAATGTCTAGTGTTGGGACAACCAGCAGGGGGCACCAGTGCACAGTCCTTGGTACTACCCCTATACTTTTGTGCACTGGCCAATCCCAACTCCGTGCGTCTTGGGGAGGGAATCTTGAGTGCGTGGCTGTACGTGGCTGAGTTGGGACCGTCTCTTGAGCCCGCGGTGAAACTGGGGAATAGAGGGAACAACCTTGTGTGTACCAAGAGTAAACAATGTTAATTTAGATGGCTGGAGATTTACTCGCCTGGTGTCAACGAGTTTAGAGCATATCAGGTCCGCCCGTCTGCAGACCACTCTCTCTCCCTGGATCCCCGGTGACTGCTCCTATCAGCTTGAGATCAGAAAAGACCCATGTGTGCACCAATAACAGATCATATAAATTAGGGAACTGGCTTGGAAATACACTCGCCTGGTGCCAATAAGGCTTGAAGCATATCAGGTCCGTAGAGCTCAATCTGGCCGCGCTCTCAGCTGGCTGCCTCTCCACTCCGGCCGGGATGGTTCTGCTCGAAGCAGGCTATGTGTAGTCCCTCCGTATGCCCGCAGTTGCTCTCACCGGCTGGGCTGCTCTTCACAGGCAGTCTCCTCTCTCTGTTGCCACCCGAGGACAAAAAAACACCGCCGCTGTGCGAGATCCTCTGGCCTTATATAAATTCCTCAGTCCAATCAGAATGCCGGCTACTGATTGGGGAAACCTCATACCGGTGTGTCTTCACTGATATGGGATGCACCACAGCTGTGTTGGGGAGAGTTATTTGGCACAACACACCACAATATGTTCACACAAAAAAAAAGTCATAGGCTCTCCCCAATTACAGATTGTGACACAGGTTTTACAAAATTGGACAGGTCAAGGGCAAGGAGTAAGACAAAACACAGTCAAACACAGGAACCCAAAAAATGTATATGGGGAAATATATAATTCAAAGATCCAGGTGTCCGTATTGACAAAAGTTTCAATATGTCTATATGTGAGGCCCGATCTGAGCAGCTAACTGCTGCTAGCTTGAGCGATTAGCTGACAGGCAGCAATCAAACCTTCATTTATTTGTCAAATTGTGTGGCTGTACTCGCAATAGATTGTGAATCAGCTTTTATCAAATGTTTTATGTCTTACACGCTGATTTAGACAGCACGCTAGTTCGGCTCATAGCAAATTTTTACTAATAAGCTAAAATGATAGCTGCCTGTATGAAGACTAGGGCTGCAATATATATCGTTTGAACATCGCCATCGCGATGTGCGCATGTGCGATAGTCACAATCGCAGGACATGTGATGTTTTCTCTTTTAGAGCATGTAAACTTCAGAAAAGCAGCTCTGAAGAGAGCTCCTTGCTCCACTCCGCTCGCCTCTCTGAGCACTCAGCCGCCCCTCCCCCTCTCATGCACACGCTGCAGTCACACACTGAAAATTAGTGACATGCAAGAGGGCGAAACGGTAAAGGAGGATTTATGCCTGGTACACACTACACGACTTTTCTGCCCGTTCTGAAAGTCACTATGTCACATTAAATGATTGTGGAGTCATAAAATCGTGCCGTGACTTGGCCGACAGACATGACACACTACACGATGGTACACACCATTATCCCTGTTCGTCTTTCACGACATGTGTGATGTCATCAGGTTATTATTGTCCTATTTTTATTACTTTTACTATTATTTGAGTCACTGTGTCTGTTCATGTGCCAGCCGAAATGTTGTAGTCACCTAAAAAGCGCCAGCAGACGGCAGGAGCTCCATTTGAAGTGCCGTATGTAAACATACAAGCCACTGAATCCTCCACAACAAGTTCCTACAAATGTTTCACAATAAAAGCCTATTTAGAAAATGGAGGGATTCTCTCAGCCAAGGTTATAAGGGGCTCTTAATTTGAGACAAATTCAGGAAGTGTTGAGTTTGAAATGACGGCGCCATGCATTAATTTTATCAAGGTAACGGGAGCAGATAAAAAGTAAAAATATAAATATAAGGAGGGAATGATAAATAACGGCCCGTTTATAATGTAGTCTGTTTCAAATGAAGCTGGTAGCCTCTGCAGTTGTGGTCAGTAAAAGCCCCGCCACTGTTTTTAAATTTTCTTACTTTAAGTCGTCTGGTGAAAATTCTTGTGTTTTTTAATATCACAATATACACTGCAAAAAACAAAAATTGCAATGTCAGTTTTTTCCAATATCATGCAGCCCTAATGTAGACTAACTTGGTTTGACACTTATCGTAAAATTGGGCAGATACTTATCAGCGGAGAGGGAACAGGACATGAGGACAGAGGATAGGAGGACAGCAGGACAGAGGACAGCAGGACTTACTTACAGTGACTGATAATCTAAACTTCACTCAGTATTGTCATGTCAGGAATACTATTTATATAGTAGCGTTGCTGTTGTAAAAATTACTGTTGCTGCTCTGGAAATATTTAGTTATAATCCAAATATTCAGTTATCCTGTTCTGAATTTATTCTTTTTTAATTAATATATTTTCTAAAAAGCAATTACTTAGAAATGAAAAAGAACCGATAAGAAGTATTGATAAAAGTAGTAGTATCGATAAAATCTTAACGATGCCCATCCGTAATGTTGACTGTTTTCATTTGGTGCATTATCAGTTTAAGATACTCAGTTTTCTATGTCTTTTAGAGTACATCACAGGAGGGCCCTGGTGCCCAACACCTCTCCACTACAGCCAGATTGCAGGATGTAGGATGCCACACGGACCCTCCACAAACTGTCTCAGTGGGCACACAGTCTGTAGCATCTCAAAAGATGATAGTGATCAGCACCCACCTGTACAGGGTGACTCTGAGGGAGCAGCCCAAGAAGCAAAGGTATGTAACACAGACATTATGTGTTTGAGATAGAACACCTGGAAATATTTTACAGTACTGAAATGATGTGTCCCAAAAGCTTCAGAATATATATTTCTGAATCACATTATCACATGCCTTTGACTTTGTTATGATGTTAGGAAGGAGGAATCTGACCAAAAATGTATTCTTTTAGTTTAGGCTGTAAAAACAGACCCAACATGCAGTAATTTGAAAATAATTTTATTTTTATTACCAACATAATAACATCAGATAAAAAAAATATAAAATAGTTGTGGCAACACTTGAAATATAAACAAGAAGGGTGGATTCATGGAAGCACTTAATTTAAAAACACAAGGAAATCAATAATAATTTTCTGCAGATGACCTGATGAGTCTTCACCCATAATCCCCATCCCAAAGGACCTGGCATCCTAGTATCAGAGACCCTCAAAGGAGGAAGTGGTTGCCTTACATGAGTCTAGAGCTTCAGCCAAGGGGGCAGCTGGAGATCAAAGCAGTGACCAACCGGATCAGAAAACTCCTGGCGTATCCAACACAGGACGGGATGAACACCTAAATGTAAAGAATTGGACACTATTTGTGTTGCAGACAAAATGCTGTGTTTATATTTATACATCTTTATATTGTATATTATTTAGTACATTTTTTTTTGTAGTTTTTCTTTTTTATATGTGCTAAAAATAAAGTTCTTTTGACAAAAGACTTACAGTATGTCTTTTCTTTATTGGGTTTTTTGATATAATTAATCCTTAGTGTTCATAAATTGAGTTTGCACATTACATTACATTCTCATTACATGTAAAATGCACTCTTCTTCAGTTCTGTGCTGTAAGTGTCCATAGTCATACCTGTAAATGTTAGATGCTCTGTGGGGTGAACAAATACAGATCCAGGAAGCAACATGTGTTTTACTATGAAACTTTGATTCCATATAAACAGTGACGGACTGGCCATCTGGCATTTGGGCAAATGCCAGAACGGCTGCATGGTTCTGAGGCCGCCGGCCGGCAGGCAAAAGAAAAAAAATTAAAAATTAAAAAATTAAAATAAATAAATAAATAAATCTTCTCTTGGCGGCCAAAAACATTTTTATCGGCCACAATATACATATAAGTAGTAGCCTAAATATAATTTTAAATAAATATGAGTGAAATGAGGCTACCGGTAATATAAAGTGTTTTTGTTCATCAAGCATTTTCTCGCGATCATTGAGTGATGACATCTGACATCTGACAAGTGACGAATGATGGGTAATGCACTCAACGTCAACGACAACATCACAACAAGAAAAGAAAATGGGTCAAGGCACGAAAAGACGGGTGGAGAAGGGTGGAGCGGAGAAAAAGAGAGCGAAAAAAGGAAAGCTCGCGGAGAGTGAAAAGTATGCGAAAATATCAGATTTATTTACATAAAAGTGTTTACCCGCCGGAGACAGACCGAGCACCTCTGCAGCAAGTGCAGCTAGCAGTATGGCCTCTGCCTCAGAGAAGAGCAAACTCCTTCGCAGCCTGCTAACTACTTAAAGGTAAGACATAATAATAATAATAATAATAATAATAACTTAATTTGTATAGCACCTTTCAAAACGGAGTTACAACGTGCTTAACAATAAAAACAATTACACAATAAAAACAATTAGTACATAAAACAATAAAACATCAAATAATTTAAAAACAGTTACAATAATTAATTACCATCAATTAAGAAAAGACCATACGATAAATGTGAGTCTTAAGAAGAGATTTAAAAGAAGACACTGAGAGACACATATTTATTTTTATACTCTAGCTGTGCAGTGCTCTTGTCATGTTTTGGTGAAGCTATTGTAATATGCATTGTGGCTGCTGTAACATTTATTATGGCTTATAACACATAGGGTCCTTCTTGTTTCTGTTGTAACTAGTGCTTTTGATAGAGCTATTGAAATGTGCACTGTGGCTGTGCAGTGCTCTTTTCATGTTTTGGTGAAGCTATTGTAATATGCATTGTGGTTGGTGTAAGATTTATGTTTCTGTTGTTATAATTTGGTTGTGCTGTATTCTGTCCAAGAGGGGGCGCCTATGGTTAATGGTGGAAGTAGGCTAAGCCTTTAGGATGAAGTTGTGTGGTGTTTGATTTCAGATTTTCGTGTTTTGGTAGACATAGAGCTAGTATTATTAACTGAGGTTATTAGTCTGGCCTTTGAACGTGCCTGAATTTATGGGGGTTCTGCTGCTGCCTTATTATCTTGTGTGCTGTGCATTGTTGTCTACTGTACCAGTGCGATTGTAGTGAGTTGATTGCGTGGTGTGTGTTCTGAATTTCTGCATTCTCATCATATGGTTAGCTTTCCACATGCTCCCATGCAAGCCACAAATCAATTTTATCATTCATAATGATTGTGTCTGTATATCTCCTCTTCTATTGTGCATGAAGGCAGTGAGTGAGTGTGTGAGTTTCTATGGTAGTTGTGGAACACTGTGTCTCTGTGGTGCTCTGAAACGTTCCGCCAATGGTTGTGTTTTTTATGTTAGTATGTGTAAAATCATCAATTATAGTACCTATTAATATGTGGGAGGGGGGATATGAGACACCACGCCTGTTCTTTCACAAATAAGGAACTGATGATCTAAAATGACATAAAAATGCATATTTTTTTGTGAAATAATATGAAAATTTTTCACCCCTGGCTGGCCAACGCGCTGCCATGGGGCCTCTTTTTGGTCCCAGTCTGTCACTGCATATAAATGATGTAGAGAAACTGTGATACATTGGTACATTGTACATATTGTACATTACAAACACAAGGTGAAGATTTTTATAAAATGCAGCTACATTTTAGTGGAATGGTTTCAGTAAACATGACAGCTAAAACATCTGAATGTACCAGTTATTTCTATTCATTTGTTTTGTATAATACAGAAATCTGTCATTTCAGTCTGCTGTGGTAAAATTGATGAATTCATGGGTTAAAACTTGCGTGGTTTTAACAGGGAATGTGTTAGAAGCAGAATTTACTTTAATTTTAGTATTTTTACCCAACACGAGCTACTTAAGTCAGATCATAGATAAGCCTGCTTAGATTAAAAAGGAGTTATGCTTTACACCATGTCCTATAAAAGCTGAGTGCTGCTGTTGGTGTTTCCACATTATGTAGTAACTGACTATATTGTTAGAAACCTTTTGTACTCTGCAGCAGATGTTTTTACTTCAGTCAGAGGACAGACATACAGTTGTTCCCATAACGTCAAATAAGTTACAGTTATCCTGTTAAAGCTGAAATATAAGACGGATACAAAATAAAAACTTAACACTGAGGAGAAACGTCCAGCTCCAGTGTTTGTTTCAAAGCAGCTTCGGAGTCTGTCAACTTGTGTTTCTTCACTCAAATTGATAATGGTGGACAGTCACCGTTGTTAGCTTAGGCTTTAGCTTTAGCCTCAGAGGTGTTGTTTACACCAGCCTCTGGAGGTGAAGTCAGCTAAGGTAAAGGGCATGACGTTTCCGATCCACGCTCTAAGGTTGCACCAATCACAACAGACTGAGCGAGCTGACCAATCAGAGCAGACTGGGCTGCTGGGGAGGCAGGACATAAGCCCAGACACAGCATGTCAGACAGAGGTGTTGCAGCACTGAGCAGTGTGTTTTGAACAGTAAAGCTCATAAATCTATTTCACTAGACCCCAATATTACATATTTATATCAATATGACCCTGAAAAAAAGCATAATATGTCCACTTTAAATGTTCTTCCCCTGCTTTCTTTACGACTTTTGGAATAAAGTTTTCTCCTCCAGCACACCGACTAGGGGGCGCTGTGCCATGCGGCTATTATACTGTATGCAGCTATTACAGTGGAAAATACGGGTGCACGTGTGTAAATTAACAGTCCCTTTATTCCAAAAGTTGTAAAGAAAGCAAGGAAGGAACAGTTAATAAAGCCCTGGAGGGCCGGAGTGGATGAACCCGGTTAAAGAGTACCCGCCCGGACGGGATGCTCTAAAACTAAAGCGAGCGCGCCTGCAAGGAGGCAGGGATCATTTCATTGGTCAGCAATAAACCTGGCGTTCTGTTGCTTGGGGGATTTTGTTACACAAAAAAATCCAAGCAAGGCAGAAATCTGAGAGCAGAAATTCCACGAGTGCACAGAAGCAGCTTGCCTGTGAGGAGAAAAGCTGAAGCTGAAGCAGGGAATCTGTGCAAGCAACATTGTATCTGAGTGCAAGCACACAGTTTGAGCAGAAACAGAGTAGATCTAAGCGCAAGCAGGGGGAATTTGAGTGCGAGGGCAGGGTTTTGAGGGACAATATTACAAAATCTGAACGTGAAATCAATAAATAATGATCTCAAATTGATATACCACTCTCTTGAATAAAGTTAGGAAAAAAGCTCCATATAAGACAAAATGACTGAATGGAGGCGATCATCACAAATGCTCACATGTGCAGTGCACACTTCATATCAGGTTAGGGAAAGATTTACTGTTGTCGGGATGAATAACGTTATGTGAATTAAGGGTTATCATGTCCATCGAATAAAAAAATTGGCAGAGGTGGGTAGAGTAGCCAAAAATTGTACTCAAGTAAGAGTAGCGTTACTTTGAAAACAGGGGCGGAAATCCCGGGGGGGACAGGGGGGACATGACTCCCCCTTCAGTAAAGCTGTCCCCCCCCTAGAATAATTAATTAATTAAAAAGACACAATTAATAATTTTTGAACAATGCAGTAGTATTTATTGAAAGCACAATGTAAGCGGTGCTCATTATAATCGCGCAATAATGTGCTATTTAAATCTTAAAAGATTTAGTC
>NC_065519.1:36184549-36196766 GCF_006386435.1 Epinephelus moara
TTTGTGTAAACATGCAGCTCTAAGTCATTTTTTTTTCACTTGTACAAAACCAACATTTGTTAATCAGAATCTACACTGCAGCTCGGCACAACCCTACTGATACACTATTTTTTGCACATTGTGTGAAATGTGAATAAACATTTATAGTCAAAATTAATAATTAAATGACATCATGGTGGGCATTGTACATCTAGTAAGAAAAAGAATATTTATTACATGGGGAAAGTTTAGTTTAAATGTGTTGTAGAACTATTACTGTTACTTTATCTACATAAGATCAAATATTTTGCTATGAAAAGCTGCATTTTTTGATTTAACCAAGTATCCTGTATCATAACTACATGTCTGACAATTGTAACAAACCAAACCGCATGAAAATCGGTTGAGAATTCAGCGAGTAATGATGATTTTAATCATAAATAATCTCCTGCCTCAATAGACATACATGCATTAGGCAGCGCGGCTCCACCTGGGCAAGATGGCGGCCGCGTTGACGTATCGCTCCAATGAGGAGCACCGTTGAATGCGGCATCTACGTATATATATCTATGGCAGGCTCAGCAGATAGAACATAACATTAGAACAGGGCAGCTTGTGTACACACAAGAAGTCTCACTTTACCATAAACTGTGTGGGTGTGTGTCTGTGCATATTTGGTTAAAACGTGCTTGTTCTTCACTCAGTGAAGTGACAGTTAAGCTTCAGCAGTAGTTGGCTCTCAATGTTCTTGCAGTGAAGCCGTTTTGGCAGACACAGAAGACACCGCATTGATTTTGCACTGCATGAAAGCAAAACATGCTTTGTATATGAGGCCAGGGGTGTTCATCCTCTTCAGTTTTAGCATTGGAGACAGTTGCCGCTGCCATTTTTCATGTGTTATTTCATTCCCTGTCTGCTACATGGGAAGAGTTTGTGCCACTATGCTGCCACGGTTTGTGTGTCGTGTGACTGCATGGCTATGTCTTATTGGTGAAATGAAGTCATGTGATTATTGTTGCTATGTCTGATTGGTGAAACGGAGTCATGTGATTATTATTGCTATGTCTGATTGGTGAAACACAGTCATGTGGTAGATCCACTGGCAGCATCTCTCTGGCAGAAATAAAGCATATCTAATGTGTAGAATAAATGGTAAAAAAAAAAAAGAAAAAGTAATGAGTTGAGTGTTGCCCAATGTAAATTGGGGAGGTATTAAGAGAAATATTGGATTTTTCCATAATGCTAACTTTTTAGTGCATTAGCTAACGTTAGCTTTGATAGCAAATCATACTGGAGGAAACCATTCAAGTTTGGTCCTCCTTTGTAAGATTGACATAGTAATCAACCACAAAGCCAGCCATCCCACCTCCAACAATCCTGTCATATCATCTGTCCACTGAGTGAGAGCGTACGGGTCGGCCAGTCTGGTCCTGTTGGTCAGGGTTTACTTTTTCAAGTAACACTCCTGGGGAGTGAGGGACCTAACATGGTGCATTCATAAATTCAGTCTGACCCTCTACACTATAATGAGAGCCCTGTTGGTCGAAGAAACGGAGCATTATATTTCTATATGAATTAATAAACGGTCAAGTTAATCACACATTCACTCCACTTGGTGCTCTGCTCTGAGAGTGTGGTGGATAACTGTACATTCCAACAACGTTGTGAATTTATGAAGGGTCCAGTTTGTGTCAGTGTGCGCTCTGGCACTCAGAATAAGTATTTCTGAATGCACCACTTGTATTATCTTCCTCCACTGTCTAAAACAAGACAATAGAACATTCTAGCTAGTGCTAGCTAATGTCTGTGGAGAATTGTTTTGCCTCCAGCAAAGCCCCGCCCGCCGAAAAACGTCCGACAGTTTACTTACTGTAAAAGGGTCCATACCTCAGATTTTAAAATCTCAAACATGCTGAGCTGAATCATTTTTCTTCCTCATACATGTTACTGCCTACGAACAACAACAGTTTCAGTGTATGTTAATAACGAGCAGGCAGCCAGCACAACCCTGTGGTCTTGGTCCAGTTGTAGAGCTTTAATGAACAGACAGTCACGTCAGTGTTACAGTTAACACACCAAGAGTCTGAGGGGAGTAAATGCCAATACAAATTTTTCACTAGTCTAATACTTCATACAAGTAGAATAAATTATACTATGGTAACATACACACATGCCAAACAGAAAGCAGAGCAAAACAAGCAGGAAAAGGACCAAGAGGTAAACTGGAGGGGTGGGGGTGAAAGAGCATATCTGTACATTGGGCCCTTACTGTTCACCTTGGTTTGCTGTAAGTGGAAAAATATATATACACAAGGTAGATGGTTAACACAGCCAGCATTCAAAGAGTTCTCATGGCTCTTGTGGTGGTGTACAGGGACGATAATATAAAAGCCTCTGTATGAGACAGTGATGATTGCCCTCACTATAGTTACACTTGGACACCAGCATCCAGTGGGGATGGAAGTGAACTCATCAAACTCAACTCAGTCTTATTTAATGGCATCATTTTTAAATTCATGATGAGCCAAGGATTTAATACTGAGCGTCTCTTTGAAATGGCATCAAATACAGAACCAAAAACAAGAAAGAAAACTTTAATAATGCAGAAGCATATTTTGATTATTCAAGTTTTGTTTCGTATGGAATGACTTGATAGGTGGAATGATTCTCTGTTTGGTCTCTGTTTATCCTCCAGTCCATTAACTCTGAAGTGGTTCCCATCAAAGAGTACAACAAGTTTGATATGGTGGCATCTTTGTGCGCATTGTTGTTCCTCTCTGGAGCAGTGCAGGAGTTGCTGTGGAGAGCACAGTGGAGTGGAACGGCGAGGAGCTTTCCCTTTGGTCAGTATGGGTAATTAGAGTAAGGAAGATCTCTCTGACAGACCTCTTTCTCTTTGACTGCATTACATACCCTCAACCGAATCCTTTATGAAACCATTGTAGTGTGTAGTGTGTGTAGCTCAGGTTGACATTACAAAACATTATGCAGATTATTTGACATATAAATTCTGTATACCAGAAATTCTAAAATGAAGGCCAGTATTCAAATAATGGTCATGACCAGTAAAAGCAATGAATTTTTCTGTCATTAAGACAATTACTGTTTTCACTCACCAATTATTACGAATTGCCTATACTGTGCAGATTTCTTTTTTCATCCCTGTTAAGCTACTGTAAATTAAACTCCCATAGCACACACTTCCTGCATATATTTCACATTAAAAAGGGAGAGTTGTACTTTTTGCTTGAAGGTTTTAATTTGAGACATCTATAGCCCTGTTTCAACCAAACACTTTTGGTATGGTACCTTTGGAACCAAAAGTAACCGTTTAGACATGGTACCTAGACCCTAGGCTTGTTTAGCATTTCCACTGTTAACAGTACTCTTATATGTGGGCTGGGTTGTTGTCATTCACTGCTCCGTCCAGCACTCGCTGTATTTCCTCTTCACCGGTGACACAGAGGTAAGTCTGCACCTCATTTATTGTCCACAGAATGAGGTTTCATACAGACATTTTCAGAGCAAAATAGTGAGTGAGAGTCTCTCTCCATGGGATATTTAAAAATAGCGGGTTTGTGCATTTAGTCCTTCTCAGGTAAGCTCAGGGGTGTATTGTTGCTGTAGCCCAGAGGAATGAGGCTACACAACACATGTTTGAGGATTAGAATATATGCACTCCACATCAACAGTGAGCTGGAAGGACACTTTAAGACTTTAGATATTGGCACCCGGTTGGGCAACCCGATCTCACTCTGAAGTTGTCAAATACCAACGCTTGGTCAGTGACTTCCGGTGTCAAATACTCACAAAAAAAGCTGTCCTTTCATGTCAGCATGTTTGGCAGCCAGTCGTCACTATTGTTTAACGGTGCTCTGGGGTGTCAGGGGGAAACGAGCAGGGTAGCTGTGTGTATGGGTTCAACAACCACTAACTTTGACCTAGGAGGCCGGTGTTCACTTCCTGTATGAATGTAAATCCAAACCCTGTTATTTTTGTCTAAACCTAAACATGTGCTTTTTTTGCCTAAACCTAACCAAGTACATTTGTTGTTGAAGGAAAAAAAATTCAATTTGCAGTGATTGACGTAGTACATTTATTTTGAAAGAGACTGTATGCAAACTGTACATTTCCTGTGAAAACAGACAATGTATGTAACAGGCTGAAGTTGACATGGTGTTTCAGAACATCAACAACCAACAGGGTACCTTGCACATCATATCTTGATGTGGAAAGTCCATGACCAAACATCGATATTTGACAATGTCGGAGTGAGAAAGTGTTGACCAACCCAAAATTTTACATCTAAAACCATCCAAAAACATACTTTAGTTGCCATGAGCAGGTGACTTGAAAACAATGACAATAAACAGTTTGCAGGTATGCTCAATATGATCATTATGAACGGTTTGATATGTTGAAGAGAAACATACTCTACACAACGTCATATTTTCTACAAGGTACACATTTAGCAAGAATATAAGAGTTACTTCTGAAATTTACCAGAACTGTTAACTAGTTTAATTGTTATTGCAGGTATGACTCATCAAAATTGATTTCATATCTAAAGAGTTATTAAGGACAGTGTAACCCGGTGGTATTTTTCATAGATGTATGCAAGGAACAGACATTAAATTAATAACGACTGAAAATAAAAAAGAACTGTAATGACTGGTACCAAGCTGCTAGTGTGACTGTCACACTTACTATCAGCTGCTCAGTCAGGAGCTTGTTTGACCTCAAACTACAGCCAAAGCTCTTCAGGAGTTCTTGTTGTTGATAAGAGGGACTGCAGTGTCAGAACGGAGGCATCTCTTCAGGAATGGCTGAATTAGACTGTATCATTCTCCTACAGAGGTTTTTTTATCACCCCCACGTACATGCACACATTGGGTCCTGAAGACTGACACATTTTTTTCTTTTCTTTTTCAGCTGCCAGTATCTTGATGTTCAAATTCTATAGAGCTGACCAATTTCACATAAAAATTACAAAGTATTTATGGTAACCCCAGCGTTGTATAAAGAAGGATTAGGGCCATGTAAAAGAAAAACAAAATCAAAATCAAAATTTCAAGAATAAAGTTTGAAATCTAAGAGGGAAAAAAAGTCATATTATTATGAGAATTATGTCGGAAATCTACAAGGATAAAGTCATAAATCTAAGGGAATAAAGTTGTAACTATGAGAAAAGAATTCATTTTATTACAAGAATAAAGTCCTAAATTTACAAGAATAAAGTTGTAAGTTATATTTCAGGTGATATTATTACATTAACAATGTCACAAAACCACCCGAAAACTGTTTTCATTTTTCATTCATCCACAATGATCCACACTGCTCCACTTCCATCAGTGTGCCTCCAGAAAAAAATATCCCCTGAAATTTGTTGTGTCATATTTCAGACTACATTATAGAAGGGTGCTGCAGGTGATTGCACATCTGGGTGATGCTGCACTGTGCATTATCATGTTCAGTATGTTTCCATTCATATTCCTAAAATGCACCCATTCTGCTTTGCGTCCGAAGGCTGCCTGAAAGCAGCAGGGATAAGGAGCTGGCCTCTGGTGTGTTTTTTCCTCGTGCCAGTGATCTGGGCCATCGTATGTGCGTCACTACATATGGTCTTTCCAGTTTTAATCAGTGACTTTTTTTCTCCAAAAATTATGAGTTTTATCTCATAATATTTCAACATTATTCTTGTAGACTTATGACTTAAGTCTCGTAGATTCATGACTTTATTTTCGTAGATTTTTAAAAGTTTATTCTCATGATGTTATGACTTTCTTCTTGTAGATTTCTGACTTTATTCTCATAATATTATGACTTTATTTTCACAATATTATGAATTTATTCTCGTAGATTTACTACTTTATTCTCATAATATTATAACTTTATTCTCATATATTTATGACTTAATTCTCGTAATACTGTGACTTTATTCTCGTAGATTTACAACTTTATTCTCATAATATTATGACTATTTTTGCAGATTTACGATTTTATTCTTGTAAAATTATGACTTCTCTGGTAGATTCACGACTTTATTCTCATTATATTATGACTTTTTTTTCTTGTAGATTTACGTCTGTATTCTCCAAGATTTATGACTTTATTGTCTTAATAGTATGACTTTATTCTTGTAGATTTATGACTTTATTCTCGTAGATTTACGACTTTTTTTCTTTAACATGGCCCTAATCCTCCTTCACAGCATTGTGTTCTTCCCAAGTTAAAAAAACAAAACAAAACAAAACAAAAACGTTTTCAACTCGAAACACCAAAGCTGAGCCAGGACTAATCTGTCTGTGTAGGTCTATTATCTCTTAAAGACAGCAGCTCAAAATATTGATTTTGCTGATTTCTATTTGGTCATAAGTGCAACTCATTTAAATTTGAGGTAGAATTCATGAGCCGTAAGCAAATCACACATGCATTTAAGAATAACAAAAAAAAACAAAAAAACATGACTGTCCAGCTCACTTAATGTAAAGGTCCATATTATAGATGGGTGGTGTGAGAAGCATCCAAGGCACTCTGATTGTAAAATCTGTTATTAATAAATAGATTACCAATGTGTTTCACCTTAAACAGTCCTTACTGGGGTATATAATGCTCTGGGGACAGGTGTTCAATTTAAACTCATCATGATGTCATGTGATCCATTAGGAGTGTCCAGTTGAAAAAAAAAAAAAAAACTCTGGAAAAACATGACAGAGAAAATGTGAACATATACTGTGACTGACTCACATATTTAAGAGCAGAATAAGAAGTTAAATCACAAATAATAAAGTTAAGACCAAACTGACAATAAAAGTGAAAGACTGAAAAATGAAAAAAGAGGTGATATATGAAACAAATTCACACGTTATGACAGAAACAGAAGAAANTCCTTTTTCTCCCTGATAATCTACTGTTCCACGTCCAGTCCGCTAGGTGGCAGCCTTTAAATTGGATGCCAGCCGGCACATAGATATCTATGAAGATAGAAGGAAGCGCATACGTCACGCAAATCGAGCAGCCGTGTGCAGCAGGTGCAGATGGGAGAGACAGCGTGAAAGATACCATGTCTTGTTGTGTGTTTCAGGACATGATGTATGCATGTATGTATGTATGAGACCCATACCATGTCTTGTGTGTTTCAGGCAGTCACCTGCATTGTATTGTTCAGCAGAGAGACATCTGGACTGTGTCGTTTATTTCTCAGTGAGTATTCTACACTATGCTCTTAACAGAACATCTAGTCAACATCGGTGCTATTGCTATAATTTGGAAGGTATAGTATCATGTGTTAAGATTTAAGTATTTTGACACCCATGTCTGGGGCTGATGAGTTTCCGCGCACTGGTTGTTGTGGGCTGGGCCGAGTCAAAGTCCAGGGCTGTTTTTTAGTCCCAGTCTGCCCCTGTATATAGCGTGGATAGACAGCAAGGGCCTATAAAGTGAAAATACTCATAAAGGGTGACCTTCAATAATATTTATTCAAAAACATTATAACAACAATAATAAGTGATAAATACTGGGAGGAGGGTACTTTGTAAGACTGATAAGAAATCACCTTCAATAATATTTGTCCACACCATATAAACAACAATACTGATGGAAGATAAGACCTAAGTCCCGTCACAGATTACTTTTTAATAGTGTTGGGCAGTAAGGTTACTATATGTAGTGGCATTACTATCTTAACTACATTTCTCAGTAGTGTGGTGGTAACATCACTACTGTCTGAGTCAAATAGCTTTTCAGTAGTCAAGTTGATTAGTTGACAAAGTAGAAAGTTACAAGCTTTTTTGTAGGGTTAAGTGGGGAACATAGAACCCTGGGAACATAGGGATGACCCCGTTTGTAGTCCGCGTGATATTGACCAATCACGTTTGAGCCGGCTGCAGTTGTTGCCAGGTTAAACTGTCCGTGCGGTGAAGTAACGAGGCAGAACATAATTGGCGTCACTGCAAACACTGAATCCATCGTGGTGGATGGTTCAGCATATTTACTTATATATAAACGGAAGTCGGAAACGGAAATTTGCCTCCTCCGCCCAAATCAAACCGGAATGCCAAAAAATCGGGGGTCTGCACCCAGAGGCTGTATCGCCGTCTGCCGGAAGTCAGACGCCGAATACAGCCAATGGGTTCCGAGAATGCTTCCTGACAGGTTTATCACGTGTCTTGCCCATAGACTGTAAATATTTAGTGGATTTGCAGTGGTCACTAGAGAAATAGACACAACTGGGCCCAAGAAAAGACCTAGAGAGACAGAGAGAGAGAGAGTGACATACTGATGTCACATGTTATTTGCAGGACATGCTCATGTTCTAATGTCCCAAAAAAGAAAAGTTTTCATTTAGGTCTTTTATTTTTTATTGTTTATAGTACTGTCTTTAATTTATTATGGTTATATTGAGTTTTAAAATATATTTTGGAATTGTGTTTTTGAATTACTGATAGAGCCAGATAGCCTACTGAAAGAGGCCAAGACAGAGAAATGCATTAAGTGGGAAGAGGAGAGACAAAGAAAGAGAGCAATAGGCTGACTGATGATGTCATGTTATTGGAGGACATGTTCAAATATCACAAAGTCTTCAAAAAAAGATGAAAGTTCTAATTTAAGTCTGTTATTTTTTAATAAACAGTTCTATTTGTTTGGCTGACAGTTTTTCTTATGCTGATTTGACATAAAATCAAAAAATAAAAGTAGCTTTGCAACAACCTGATCTCACAGAAATACTTGAAATGACCACGACCTCTTAACACCGCATTCCGTGGTGGCAGCACGTAATGGGTTGAAATTACGTGCCAGTACCACAGAAACAATGCCAATGTAAAGTCAATTAGGATCCTTTCCGTGGTGGACACACGGATTCCCTTATTCAACAACGTCAAGTCAACCTCGTTTTTCTCAATGATATCTTACTATATTCCTGTATACACACAAAAACACGGAAGTGTCCTTGATAACTCAACAATATGACAGGTTAATGTCAAGGCCATAAAATAAAATAAATGTATTTTGCCAGCTTTTGATAGCGTAGGGCTTTAAGAGCATTGTGCTGTGGGCGGATGGGGCGCGTTCCACTACTGTTTTGTAGCTGCTGTCCGCCGTGTGTGGGCTTTATTCCATTTCAGATTGCCGTCTGTCTGCAGTACCCGAATCCAAACGCCACTAATAAATAAATAAATAATAAGAAAAAAATAAGGCTGAGCACGGAAGGACCAGAGAGGAAACACCATCACATGGAGGGAGGCGGCCGCCGTGGCAACCCGGCCACCTTCCACTCCACCAGGGAGAGCGGACCCCAAGCCAGCGCCACAGAACCAGCCCCCCCCCACCCCCTCTCTCTGAAACTAGACCTGGCATGGCTTGTGTCCAAAAAATGAAAAAATCAAAACTTTGTTGTAGAGCTAAACCAAATACATCATTGGAAAGGTCTCAACCTGGAGAGTAACATATGTCAGTATGAAGATTCTACATGGCTCCTGCTTTCAGCCATTCACCTTTGAACCTTGACCTCAGTTCATGTTTGAGGGCTTATAACTCAGCAACAAAAGGGGGTACAGACATGGGACCAACTGTTATAGAGAGCTCTTGACCCCAACTATCATGTGAGTGTAGTCAACAACTGGGGGTGCTGTCAGATATGAGTAAAATAGTAGGGTTTTAGTAGGGTTCTAAAGGGTTGTAAAAAGATATATCTACTGAATATATCTAATATCTAGTAAAGCCGAACTAGTTATTACACTGCACCTAGATGAACTATGTTAAGAAAAAGTAAAGATGTCGGCTAATTTTCGATATTTTAGCTCAGATGCTAGAGCGGCGTTTTTAGGACGGTAGGTTGGTTTGCGGCTTGTAAAATAGAGTTGTAAAATAGGGTCGTAAAAAGATAGATCTACTGAATATATCTAATATCAAGTAAAGCCGAACTAGTAATGACACTGCACCTAGATGAACTACGTTAAGAAAAAAAACAAGGATGTTGGCTAATTTCAGATATTTTAGATAGTACTCTTAAAAACGGCGTTTTGGGGACAGTAGGTTTTTTGCGGCTTGTTGTAAAATAGAGTCGTAAAAAGATACATCTACTGGATATATCAAATGTCTAGTAAAGCCGAACTAGTAATGACACTGCACCTAGATGAAATATGTTAAGAAAAAGTAAGGATGATGGTTCATTTCAGATAATTTAGCTAGTAATGTAGAAACAGCGTTTTTGGGACTGAATATTTGAATTGGCCTATCACGTTACTATCAACTATCATGTTATTAGTATTATTATTATTGTTGATGGGAAATTATAACAGAGAAATATATTTGCCGTTTTAATATCAAGAACACTTTCGTGTTTTTGTGTGTATACAGGACGTTGTTGAATCAGGGAATCTGTGTGGACACCACGAAAAAGGATCCTAATTGACTTTACATTTGCATTGTTTCCATGGTACCAGCACGTAATTTCAACCCATTACGTGCTGCCACCACGGAATGCAGTGTTAAGAGGTCGTGGTCATTTCACGTATTTCTGTGAGATCAGGTTGCTTTGCAAGTAGCAAGGTACTTTTGCCATTTTCTTGTAGCTTACCTTGCTATATTTCTCTGGGGATAGCTTCAATGTAGTGACACTTTATTTTGGTGTAGAGTAACTGGTACCTTAGCTCATTACATTTTCCAAGTAGCTTGCCCAACACTGCTTTTTAAGATGGTGCCAAGAAGCCTTATAATTAAATGTGATTAATGTGTATTGATTTTAGACTCTAATCCTGTCAACACCACAATATTATGCATAGGCATGTGCCGGTTACCGGCGTCACGGTTTACAGCGGTAAAAGAATGTCACGGTGTCACTAACCGCCCATTTTCCATTCCGACGGTAAAGGCCGACGGTGTAACCTATGCTACGTTTCATAAATGGGTACTTCAGGAACTCAAAACTCAGAAATAAATCTGTGCCAGTTGTACATTTTAACTGGCACACACTCTGAAATCAGCACAATTATTGGGGGGGCAGCCTCAGTCAGTCAGTCAGTACGTCAGTAATCAGTGTAAATCCACTGACGCGCTGACTGCAAACATCGCTGGAGGAGGTGAAGTTGAACTTTTCCCACCAGCGAAAAGGACGAAGTTGGTGGAAGACCCGCAACGACGAGGAGCTCAACAAGCTGCTGGGCGGTGTGACCATCGTGGAGTTAAGAAACGGCTCTATTACTTTAAACAGGTCTATATTACACATTTAAACAACTGGTGTGATGATGCGCTTCAAATACCCACTAGCCAAAACCAACAGACATATATGCATATACATGTATATATATATATATATATATACATATATATATATGTATATCAGTGGCGATTGCTCTAAGACTGCAAGGGAAGCTCAGCTTCCCCTAAAATGTCAAAAAATAAGTGGTCAAATATGTACTGTTGTGTTTACATTTCATTGACTAAATATGCGCTAGAATGCATTCAACTTTTGTTCACAATCAGCTACTTATCACAGGTCACTGACGCGACTTTCTTCTCATTCATCCCCGTAGCGTCACAGTGCATTAAACAGCGTCGAAGCTCAGCGTCCAAAGACTTCAATGGATAAATGCTCGGTTTTGTCCCGCCCATCAGACGTTCAGTGTCTCTGGGGGTCTATGGGGCAGTGGGCTGGCCTTGGCTGGCCTGGACGCTGGGCTTCTGCATGATGACTGGATGATCTGTCTGAGGCTGAATCCCTTTTTGAATGACAGCGCAATGAGCGAATCAGCGATCTTGAAATATAAACCAACACCGGAGCATTTTTCAAGTTTCATTCCATTGTTCCGAGTTGATCTGGAGACTTTTCCAATCCTCTTAGTGACTTTTTCTTTGTTAAAAACAACTAGCGACAAATCTAGCATCTTTTTCTGGTGTTATTGGAGACTGTACTCGTGTTTGGAGACTCTGACTTCTGTCGCTCTGCAGTTACTGTCCCCAACGAGCAGCGGGTGCTGCTGTGAGCCCCTCCACCGTCCCAAAGCACTCACAAGCGGTCACACTAGCCTCGAGCAGCAGCCCCAGCTAGGGAGCGAGCTAGCAAGCTGCACATAATGGCAGACAATTTGAATATTGTCGACCGGATTTTGGCGAAGCCATTTGATAGTCTTCCTTATGAGGAGAAACTTATAGTTAAACAGCAGGGCAGATCAACACCTCAGATTGATTTGGTGCAAAGGGTGCGGAAAAGTAACAGGTCTTTTCACCCATCTGAAAA
>NC_065519.1:36196791-36237169 GCF_006386435.1 Epinephelus moara
ATATATATATATATATATATATATATATATATATATATATATATATATATGTACAGTATATATACATAAAATATATATACGTAAAAAATCAATCACCCTCTTACCCTCTCAGGGTGGTATCTGTGTCATCCTCAAGCGCGAGTCCTCTACCAGAGGCCTGGGAGTTTGAGGGTTCTGCGAAGTATCTTAGCTGTTCCTAGAACTGCACCCTTCTGGACTGAGGCTAAAGATGTTGTTCCTGGAATCTACAGGAGCCACTCTCCCAGTTTGGGGGTCACTGCCCCAAATGCTCCTACTACCATGGGAACCACATCAACTTTGACCTTCCACATCTGTTCCAGCTGTTCTTTCAACCCTTGATACTTCACCTTTTTGTGTTCCTTCTTTCTGATGTTGCTGTTGACTGGTACCGCCACATCTACCACCACTGCCGTCTTCTGGTGTTTGTCAACCACCACTATGTCCAGTTGGTTAGCCGGCAGCTGTTTGTCAGTCTGGAAGTTGAAGTCCCACGGGATCTTAGCCCTGTTGTTCTCAACCATCTTTGATGGTGTGTCCAATCGAGATTTGGGTACTTCGAGTCCATACTGGGTGCAGATGTTCCTGTACACTATCCCAGCCACTTGGTTGTGCCTTTCCATGTATGCTGATCTTGCCTACATCTTTCACCTTGCCACTATGTGCTGGACCGTCTCAGGGGCATTTTTGCACAGTCCTTGGGTCTGATCTGCTGTGGTAGACCCTGGCCTCTATGGCCCTTGTGCTTAGGGCCTGTTCTTGTGCTGCGATGATTAGTGCCTCTGTGCTGTCTGTCAATTCAGCATTCTCCACCAACTGGGAGGTCTTCTTGATATCAGCCACGTCCTCTATCTGACGGTGGTATGCACCATGTAGGGGCTGTTGTCTGAGGCATTCACTAGACAGCTCGTCCTTTGGAGCCATCTTCTTGATGTATTTCTGGATTTTGTATGTTTTATCCTGGATAGTGGCTCTGATGCTCACTAGTCCTCGGCCTCCCTCTTTTCGCTTAGTGTATAGCCTCAGGGTGCTGGACTTTGGGTGGAACCCACCATGCATGGTGAAGAGCTTTCTTGTCTTGATATCTGTGGCCTCTATCTCCTCCTTTGGCCAGTTTATGATCCCAGCTGGGTATCTGATGACTGGCAGTGCGTACATGTTGATGGCTCTGACCTTGTTCTGACCATTCAGTTGACTTATGAGGACTTGCCTTGCCAAGGATCCCACTTGTAGCTACCCTGGATATCTCCTATGTTGCCCTCTGGTAGGTCAACTCCCTCAGTTCTGATCATCTTGCCTCTCTTTTATATCATCCGGCCACACTTGTGTAATCCAAATGACATCCCTATGTCCTTGCTGTAGATCCTGGTGGTGTGGATCATTGAGTCGATTTCTCGCTCATTCTTGGCATATAGCTTGATGTCATCCATGTAGAGCAGGTGGCTGATTGTTACCCCACTTCGGAATCGGTATCCATAGCCAGTCTTCTTGATGATCTGACTGAGGGGATTCAGGCCTATACAGAACAGCAGTGGTGACAGTGCATCCCCTTGGTATATGCCACATTTGATGTTGACTTTCGGCTTTAAGTTGGCCTCTTGGGATGTCTTTCACATTCCCATGGAGTTCTTAATGAAGGCCATTAGTGTCCTGTTGATCTTGTATAGTTCCAGACATTCTAGTATCCGTGTGTGGCATTGAGTCGTAGACTTTCATGTAGTCATCCAGGCGTTGCACAGGTTGGTCTTCCTGCTCTTGCAGTCTCGGGCGATTGCTCTGTCGGCCAGTAGCTGGTGCTTGGCTCCTCTGGTGTTACTGCCAATTCCTTTCTGTTCCTCGCTCATGTATTGCTCATATGCCTAGTTATCTTGGCTGCTATGATGCCTGACAGGGGTTTCCATATTGTGGAGAGACAGGTTATCGGTCTGTAGTTGGATGGAATGGTTCCTTTCTGGGGGTCTTTCATGATCAGGACTGTCCTGCCCTGTGTTAACCATTCTGGGTGGGTCCCATCCCTTAGCAGCTGGGTCATCTGTGCTGCTAGGCGTTCATGGAGTGCAGTTAGCTTCTTCAGCCAGTATGTATGGATCACATCAGGGCCTGGTGCTGTCCAGCTCTTCATCTTTGACACTCTTTCCTGGATGTCTGCCATTGAGATGGTTACTGGTTCTTGTTCAGGGAGATTGCTGTGGCCAGCTCCTAGGTCAACCAGCCATTTGGGCATTGGTGTTGTGAGATGCTTCTCTTTCCCATATGCCCTTCCAGTATGTTTCCATCTCAGCTCTTGGTGGGTCTGACCTGCAGTTATTTCTCTGCCATTGAGAGAACACCTTGGCAACAATATCCTGTTTATTCTCCTGGCTTCTACTTCTCTGGTGTATCTCTTCAGCCGGGTGGCAGGAGCAGTTAGTCTTTGTTTGGCAGTTTCGAGTGCCTCTGGAATGGGGAGCTTATTGTACTTCCTTGGTACTCCTTTATTCACCATGTTACCCCTGTGTAGCTCTGCTAGTTGGTTAACTTGTCTCTGTGTTGCCTTTATCTTGGCCTCTAACCGTCTCTTCCATGGAGGATACTGGTTCGTATGTACCATGTCCATCTTGTATCCAAGCATCTCCAGGATTACTGTTGCTGTACTGTGAATCAGCTTGTTGGTCTCAGTGATGGTCCTTGTAGGGATGGTATTTAGGGCAGCATTCACATCTTCTAGCAGATCATCTGAAGGTACATGGCAACTCAGCTTCAGGATTCTTCGGAGGCTCCAGGTTTCCAGTTTGCTCACAATCTTCCTTCTCAGGTCAGCTGTTCTTTCAGTGAGGCTAGTTGTATCTACTGAGGCTTGGTACCCAATCTCGCATTGTGGGAGGCGTAATGACATCCCCCTGCTGACCTGCCGTCCTAGCTCCCCCTTGCCGTAGCATTGTTGTAGTATTCCATTAATCTCTAGTTGTGATAGTAGTTGGTGGTTACGGATGTTGGAACATTGTGCTACCAGATGTTTTT
The DNA here is from genome assembly GCF_006386435.1 of Epinephelus moara. Taxonomy (NCBI): domain Eukaryota; kingdom Metazoa; phylum Chordata; class Actinopteri; order Perciformes; family Serranidae; genus Epinephelus; species Epinephelus moara. The sequence continues at coordinate 36,199,810 of NC_065519.1, forward strand.
TAGTAAGTCTTGATTGTGGGTTTCGAAGTATCCACAGGTCTCACATTCTCAGCATATATCCCCTCTCTCTGGGATTGCTGGTATTGTTGCATCGTGTCCAGTGTGTGCTAGGGGCACTTGATGCACCGCCACATGGTACACTGTGCCAGGGCAGCGTCTGTGTGTTTTCAGCTTTATGTCTTTAGTGCCACTGTGCTCAACAAGGCAGTCCACAGGATGGAACAGGCAACATGCTGTCTGCCCCTACCACCCCCAAACCAGAACATTCTATTCCAGTGAGACACACTGGAAGACAGCTACACCAAGCTAGCTCATTTTAAGATGGTCGGTAACATAATTACTAGACCAGAAATAGAAGATCCTCTAATAAACTACAGGTCTAGTGTTTGGAGCCACTTCAGTTTCACTGTGAATTATGAGGACGATGGAGAGAGAGAGTCGTGAATAAAAACACACTCAGGCAAAGAGCCACCACACAGCTACAGACTCCTTAGCAGCTAACCCAGTAGCACAGTAACATGCACAACCACGAGCAGAAGAATGAGCCGCTGCACGGTGAAAGACTCTCTGGCAGCTAAGCCAGTAGGACACACAGTCACAGCACACACACCCTCTGAACCAGGGAGCAAAAGCCACTGTGCAGCTGTAGCCACTCATTCAGTTAGCGTTAACGTTAGCACAAAGTACACATCCACTGCAGTGAGCAGTAAATGTCGGTGGGCTGGATAGCTGTTTCAATCATCAAGACTGAAAGGTTCATTAGTGACGGCTGTTTAGCTTGTGTTTATATGACTGTGGCATTGAACAGAGATTTTTAGACTGAAAGAGCTCAGAGAGCTCGTGGGACTTAGCAAACTCACCACTGACACAGAATGGACAAAATAAATTATACTGATGCTATGAGCTCTAATGACAGTGGTAACGTAGATTTTATCCAGTAGGACACAGAAATGCTGAAAAACAGTCTAACTCCACAATCCAGTACTACACAGTTCTCTGTCTTTTCATGTGTTCATGAGAAATATTTTCTTATATGTATAATGTGTTTAGAAATAATGATGATTTTGCTTTACCCAGACTGTAACAAGCCCATTTCAACCAGACTGTAATTCCCGTTTTGTACAAAAAACAAAAGTCCAAATTATGTTGGTTTGCACCCCTAATTAGGCATGCATGATATTGGATTTTTTGCTGACATCCGATATGCCGATTGTGGAGGGTATGTGGTTAACAGTCAGCTGCAGGAGAGAGAGAGAGAGAGAGAGACAGGTGTGGGGGGATGGCTCAGGAGAGTAGTGGCAGATGAGTTGATTGGAACAGCTGCTGCTAATGATTCTGACTGCTCTTTCTCCCCTTTTTATGCAGTAGTGTGCTGGTCCTGAGCAGTCGTCTGTCTGCTTTCCACTGGAAGGACACCTCTGCCTGTGTTGTTGGTGGAATAAAAGACTGAAAACTCATTTGCAAATCTGTGTATCTATACTGGGGGAACTCACACATGTAGCAAGACGGCTACACCAATATAACACAACTAACTTGGCCAATCACCAATAATGATATTGATATACTCACTTTTTTTCCCAACTAATTTTAGTGATCATTGTCGTCCATAGTAGAAATAACATTGTATTATGCATGCATACGTTTATCATAATGGCCCACCCGCAGATGGAGACACGAAATAGTATGCTTTTCAATGTATGTCATATTCATTTATTGTACAAAATAAGAAAAAGCATGTTGGCTGATTCTGATTCTGATTCATTTTAAGGATAATATCGGCCGATACCGATAATGTGCTGATATTATCGTGCATCCCTACTGTTGTCACTACTATAAAACTAATTGCCCCTCTGGGGCAAATTAAGTACTACCTGACTTCTTGACTTGACTTGAATATTGAGAGGAGGGTGTATAAAAGGGCTGATAAGGGGTCACCCTCAATAATACTTGTCCAAAGCTATAATAACATATTATTGTAATAACATATAATATCGGATACTGAGAGGGAGGTTCAATGTAAAAATACTGTTAACACTTATCCAAAACTTATCCAAAAACAATAATACAGTTTTATAAGATGCTAGTACCATCATTATTCCCCCCTCCTGACCCCAGTACATTTTATACCCTGATGAAGTCTGTTAAGTATGAACGCATTGGTCATCAATTTATTGATAAAGGATTTTTATTTACAGTCAGAAGAGTGCCTTGGATTTTTTTCAGACCGCCAACCTATACCATGGACTTCTACAATGAGTAAGCTGGAAAGGCATTGTCTTTTATCCTTATTCGCCTACTTGCCCTATCCTTGGAGGGCACCTGATTTATTTTTTATTTATTTTTTTTTTTGTTTCTTTAATTAGCAACATGTAGTTTTTTTGACCCAGTATAGCACTCCCTAGTTTGACAACACAGCCAGAAAAATTCATCAGTGAATGAAACTCAATACAAATGGTCATAGGTGACTTAGCAGAGTAACGGGGGCAACAGGGGTACTTAAATCCTGGAGGAAACAATTACATGAAATTTTAAAAGGCTAAATAAACCATAAGGTGTGTTCAGACAGAACACTAAGGGTGTTGACACTTCACAACTTGAGGTATGCTTGGCATTAAGAATGGATGCATCATTACAGTATGACTACAATGTATAATTTAGTTTGTTTTGTTTGTTTGAAGACCTTGTTTTTAAAAATATATATATTTTAAATAGCAGGTCAAAGGTTACATCCAGTCTAAAGTGATTGGTTTACATAGTAGGCCTAATTGTTTATATCACGAGTTAACTATAATTATCCTGTTAAGTTAGATTCCATCAATACTGTGTACAAAATGTAGTGCAATATGACAAACAACAAATGAAGAACTATATTCTTAACAGTGGAAACTGATATGGTGGATTTGGTTGGTCCCATGGGAATGTATAAAGCTTCGGCAGCTGCATCATTCAATCCTTAAACCCTGGAGGAAACACATACATGAAATTAAAAAAAACCTAAATAACACCCCAGTGTACTGTATAGTCAATCTATGACACACACACACACACACACACACACACACACACGGTCTCTGGGAGATTTGTATGGATGGTAGCAGGAGGTGGGTTGTGCTGGTGACTAGGTGTGCATGTTAAGTGGGTACTAGTAGGCCTGGCCAGTCTCAACCTGCAGCAGTCCCAGTACAGCTGAGTGGTCGGCCAGCTTCATCCTGCGCTGACTGGAAAGGCTGACGTTTTTTGCCAGGTAATCCACAGCAGCTGGAAAAGATAGCACAAAGGAGACAGAGTTAATGATATGCATATATACAATGACATGCAAAAGTTTAGGCAACCCTAGTCAAAATTTTGTTTCCTGTGAATGGAAAGCCAAAGTAAGTAGAAGATAAACTGATCTCTAAAGGCATGAAGTTAAAGATAAAACATGACTTTTTAAAACAGTTTAAGCAAGATCAGTGGATTACTAACGTAAGGAGCACCATGCAAATGTTTGGGTACCCCAAGAAATTATAAAACAACTTTTACCAGTAAGCTTATTCACAATCATTGTTAGGAAAGGCCAGGTGATGAGCAATCAGCAGCCATGGGCTCATCTAAACAGCTGCCTAACACTCTGAAAACCAAAATAACTGATGCCCACAAAGCAGGAGAAGGCTATAAGAGGATAGCAAAGTGTTTTCAGGTCACTGTTTCCTCAGTTCAGAATGTAATTAAGCAGTGGCAGCTAACAGAAACTGTGGAGGTCAAGTTGAGGTCTGGAAGACCAAGAAAACTTTCTGAGAGAGCTGATCATAGGATTGAATGGCAAGAAAGGCAAATCAGAAGAATTGATTCAGTTAAATTCCAGCAAATTCTGGAGGCAAACATCTACCACCTCTAAAAAAGCTGAAGATGAGGAGAGGATGGCTTCTACAACACAATGATCCTTAACACACCTTGAAATTCACAATAGACTATTGTCTATTGTTTTTGCCATGGCCCTCACAGTCCCCTGACCTAAACATCATTAAAAATCTGTGGATAGATCTCAAAAGAGCAGTGCATGCAAGACGGCCCACGAATCTCACAGAAATAGAAGCCTTTTGCAGGAAGAATGTGTGAATATCCCCCAAACAAGAACTGAAAGACTCTAAACTGGATACAGAAAGTATTTAGAAGCTGTGATACTTGCCAAAGGAGGCACTAATTAGTACTGACCATGCAGGGTGCCAAAACTTTTGCTTCTGGTTAAAAAGTAATCTTGCTCAAAATATTGAAAAAAATGTGTCATCATTAACTCCATACCTTTTGGAGATCAGTTCATCTTCTACCTACTTAACTACTATGTTGATATGTAACAACTCATTTGAGAAACAACCAACAGGGATATTATCATATCCACTTTTTTCCCACCTAATTTTAGTGATTATCAAGTCCCTTCTGTAGTGGAATTAACATCAATCATATTATGCATGCATGCTCTTATCTTGAAGGCCCACCAGAAGATGGAAACATAAATTACAATACTTTTCATTCATGTAATATTCATTTCATTCATTGTGCAAAATAAGAGAAATCACGTAGGTTGATTGTGATAGTTCATTCTAAAGCCAGTATCAGGTGATACCAATGACATGCTAATTATTGCTATTATTGTGCATCTCTAATAAATATATATATATATATATATATATATATATATATTGTTGCGGCTGTGTGCTGTTGGACTGCATTTCCCAGTGTTCTCCTGTGTTTTCCCCGCCCCTTTCCCCAGTGTCTGTCTGTGTCTTGTGGCTTCCCTTCCCTGGCTCCTGGCTGAGTACACACACCTGGCTGATTACACACACCTGCCTTCCATCAAGCTCATCAACCTCCAGTCTATATCTACCCTACCCATCGCCAGAATGTTGTTCAACCCTCCGTGGTAGTTCTCACAGGCCAGACTTTGAAAGACAATTTATTGCTCGTGATTCCCTGTGTTGTTTCTGCCTTTTGTTAATCCTGATTCTCTTTATGTTCCAGGACCAGTATTCATCTGCTTCTCCATTCTCCAACCAACCCGCCAGCCATCCACCCATATGCTCCCCAGCCAGCCCTGCTCATCATTCCCCTCACCCTTCTCACTTAACCCTTGGACCCTGCTCCCCACCATTCACCGTTTTTTTCCTTTTGTGGTAATAAATCCTTATTTTTTCCACCAACTGTTTGTGTCCTGGGTGTGGGTTCCCCCAGTGTTCGCAACATATATATATATATACACCTCCAGCTTTTACTCCCCACATCTTTTCTAGCTCCTCTTTTAACCCTTGGTATTTTTCGAGTTTCTCGTGGTCCTTCTTCCTGATGTTGCTGTTGCTTGCGATTGCTACATCTATCACTACTGCCTTCTTCTGTTTGTCAATCAACACAATGTCCAGTTGGTTAACCATCACCAGTTTGTCAGTCTGGATCTGAAAGTCCCACAGGATCTTGGCTCAGTCATTCACAAACACCTTAGGAGGTGTCTTCCATTCTGACCCTGGGACTTCCAGCCCATACTCAGTGCAGGTGTTCCTGTACACTATACCAGCCACTTGGTTAGGACATTGCATGTACTCTGTTCCTGCCTGCACCTTACACCCTGCTATTATGTGCTGAACTGTCTCAGGAGCATCTTTGCACAGCCTGCACTTGGGGTCCTGTCTGATTTGGTAGACCCCTGGTTCTAAGAAGGGACAGTGCAAATTAATAAATGCACATGGTTTAAAAAAAATGCCAGAATTAACCAAAAGGCTATTTTTCATTCCTAGCATGATGTTACACTAGGCTACCTAAAATACAACAAAGCACAAAAAAACATCACAAAAACAAAACAAAATGACATGAAAAAGAAAACAGGGCACACTTTGAAACTTTGAACACATCGACTTGATTTTAACATGATTTTCTAGTCACAAGAATGTTATTGTAGTGAAGAGCAGGAGCGAGGAGGAACTCTGATGAGCAGGAAGAAGGAACTGTGTGAGCAGGAAGTAGGAGGAGCAAGGTTGGGCAGAGACTATATATAGAGAATTGGCATGAGGTGTGAGTCTTTTCTTCTGCCAGCAGCAGCAGCAGCAGCAGCCTTCCCACAGAGCAGCTAACCCTTTGACAGCCATTGTGATACTGCATAATATGTGAGTTTCTCAGTGCATTGTACATTTATGTGGGTGGTATTTATGTTGCTAAGATGCTAAGCCAAAATGACTGACAATTATGTTAACTCCTTTAGTTCCAGTCATAGATTTATCGTTTGCTTATCATTTGATGATTGTATTTCATTTTATAATAACACAAGTTGTGTGTTTCTGTCTAGATATGAACCAGCAGCACAATTGCTACCATTCCCCCCCCTGCAATACTACCTGTTGTAATAAATGACCTGAAACCTGGATCCCAACGTGTTTCATTGTGCCTGACAGCACACCCAGAGTGTTCACCCCATGCCTACAGCCCAGCATCCACATACCCTGACTTAAATATTCTACATGGTCCTTCGAGCCGGAGCCGATGAACACTATATACACGCAATATTCAAAAAGAGATTACTGTTGAAATTATCAGAACAGCAAAAATTGGTTTGACTGTCTTAATATGCCTTCCCTAGAGCCACACCGTATTTGTTAATCGTACCTATTTTCTTCTCTTCTCTTTCTATTTATTTATTAGTGTTATTACCACATCATTATTATTACTACTACGATTACGATCATTATAATCACATTCTATTTTTTATTTTTCTATTTTTATTTTATTTTTTGTTTATATATATATATATATATATATATATATTATTTTATTTTATTTTATTTTTATTTTTTCCTCTACCTCACACAAGGTATGACAATATCATTGTTACTGGTTTAAATGATTGTTAGGTTTGGGTGAGGCCATTCCATAAGCCTTTCAGGTTTCCGACCTCACCTGCACATTTCTCTGCATCTTCCTCTCTACCAAGAGAGATATGTACATGTATTTGTCTTATTTTTAAATGTATATGTGCAAAATAAATAAATGAAAATAAATCAAATCAAAATCAAAATCAAATCAAATAAATCAAATCAAATCACTATGGACGGAGCATCAAGGAGATCCGGCAGACAACCTCACCCCCCCCCCCCCCCCCCCCCCCCTTGTCTAAATGACTATCAAACACAGTATGTTGGTTGTGGTTATGCCACATCCATGACTGGGCAACCACATGCTGCTTCATGGACACAAGGAATGCCAACAACAGCACCGACCGTACAACAGCAACATGCAGTTAGCCATCCAGCAACAACCTCCTATTATTCTTCAGAAGTGATAAATATGCGGAATGGCATTCTTGATGAGGTGCGGCAGATGATTGAAACTTCAATACAAGCTTTAGTTAACCAGAAGGTCCATTCTCCCTCTCCCTGCAGTTACGCCACTGCTGCCGAGGGCTCTAGCCATGCTTCTCCAGCCCATCATAATCACCCTCCTCATGAGCGAGACCGCTCTTGTCAAGTTGGTCGGTCTCTAGTGGAAGAACTTTGCGACTGTTTGAGGCAACACGAGTCCCAGTCCACACATCCCCAGCATGGCCTCCAGTCTCCACCTGCTCCAAGTCGTGCATCCCTCCCTCCACCACCTAGATCTATGCTGCCTACACCAGAACCTCAACGTTCTGGATCCCATCCGGTCACCCAGACTACAGAGGATCAGGTTGAGGCCCATACCCGAGGCCCCACTGGGTTGAGTTTGAACCCTTCCCTTCACCACCCTACTGTTCCCAGTGTGGCACACCCACATAACCGTATCAACTCTACAGTGCCTCCCACTTCAGCATCAGCAGCCAAAGCTAATCTATCATTAGGATTAATAGAGGCTATCCACCCTAGTGCCTCTTTGGCTACTTTTTCCTTGCATGTGCCTCCCCCCAGAGAGATCGGTTCCTCACCACAACCAAATATGCTCACAGGCCCTGCTGTTACCTCCTTTCCGGCTTCAATGCCAACCGTTACCCCACCTGCTGCCCTCTCAGCTTCATTTGCTGCACCTCCTGCTGTGGCTGACCCGGCAGCACAGCTTCCTTTGGTTGAGTCCTCCAACTTGCAACTTCCTTACCTGAGGGCCCCACATCCTCCAGCTTTGATTGTGCCAGGTGCTGCTAGTGCCCTTGTCCCTCCTCACTTCCAAGTTATTAGTGCTATGCCCCTTCTTCAACAAACTCAAGCTCCTACTGCTGCTGTTTTACTTCCTCAACCCCCACAAGTGCCAATTGCGGCCCATTCTGTCCCTCTGCCACATGCGGTGAGTACTGTCCCTCCACTTCAGCCCATATCTGCAGCAGTAAGCATCCCTCCTCAGCCACCACCTTCGCAAGCAGCTGCTGCTCCCTTCTACTCTTATCTGCAACACCAACCCTTGGTGTCACCTGTGACATGGCCCGTTTACCAGACTGCTGCCTTTAGGCCACACCATGAAGGCCCATCATTCCCTCATTTCATTCATGATGACCCACAGGAGTTTGCCATGCTTAAAATGGCCCTTAATAACCTGCTATCCCCTGAGGAACCTGAGCATTTTAAATATCATATGTTGCTTGATCACCTGAAGCTCGATACTGCTCGCCACCTCGCTCTCTCTTATGCCCACAGCCCATACCCTTACTCCTATGCACTGGCTGCCTTTCAACAGCGTTATGGCCAACCCCATCAGTTGGTACTCAGTGAAATCAGTAGGGGTGACCCCGAATAGTCGATGATTCGGTGAGTCGATTCGGAGAAGTCTGATTAGACAGTCTCGCCATCGAATTGTCGCAAAATGTGGTTATGAAACAAGACCGTACCATTCTGACTATATGGGGGTGCTCACTGTTGCTGAACATCTTGATTTGACATAGAATGTATTTGTTTTCTAGTAATTCATGATATATAGCCTATTTTGATACAAACATCAGCCTTATTTCTGTTAAATAAAAAACTGAAAATGACGCATGCGTTTAATCAGTAGGCATAATCATTACTACGCATGAATAAATCACCCAGTTGCTCGATCCAAATAAGCGGAGATGAGTGAGTGCGCTGCAGGACCATCAGAGCAGCATCGAGGCCTACGGTGATTTACAGTGGCGGAGCGCATAAATAAATACTTTGGAGGAGGTATGTGCTCTCAAATCAAACTTTTTTGAAGGATTATTTGTTTACCTGAAGTGTCTAGAAATGAATTTCACCGCTGATTGTTTTCTTGATAGACTCTGATTTTCCTCATCGGTTAGACTGCACATCTTTCATGTTTGTCTCACTGACAGGTGGAGAGCCTACAGACAGGTACCCATTAGCTACGAGCCGCTCCGCCACTGACTGCTCTTGTCCTGTCCTCTCCCTCTTCTTTCTCTCCTGTCCTCTCTGACTATCACTAAACTCTGAGCTTAATCATTAGCTTTTAGCTTAGCAGCATTCGTAATTGAGTAGGCTTTTGAACTATGCAGGAGAAATGCTGCAGACAGTTTATATTATCAGCCTGGGCCTGGGGCTTGTTGTAACAGTAAATGGGATGTGTTTGGGATGTGTTGTAACTTGTGTAAGTTAAACTGTGTCTGTGTGAGTGTACATCTTACCCTGTGATGCGCGATGTGGGCAGCGGGTCCAGCCACACGCTGCTACTGCTGCCAAGTAGCCCCGCCCGTTGGAAAGAGTGTGGGATATACCACTACTAGGAATGGGAGGGGGGACTAAATCTTTTAAGATTTAAATAGCACATTATTGTGCGATTATAATAAGCACCGCTTACATTGTGCTTTTAATAAATACTACTGCATTGTTCAAAAATTATTAATTGTGTCTCAAATTATTAGGGGGGGGCAGCTTTACTGAATGGGGAGTCATGTCCCCCCCCCCGGGATTTCCCTGTCAGACAGAAGGAAAAGTGTTTCTAAACATTTTGATGATGTTTTTGGATGTTTATTTGTGAATGAAATTGTAACGGGTATGGTTTGGACCCAACAGCAGTACAACAGAGAATGGGAACACTTAGTAATGACTTTTATTGTCACCACAGCAAACAGGGAGCGGAGCAGAATGAGTCAATTCAGTGCACAGTTTGTTCTTCGGGCAGAGTGCCCTCACAGTCTCTGAGGCTCAAACGTGGGGGAGGGATGAGGCCGAATCCGGCTGCGGAACCGAGGGGAAGCACCAGAGCCCTCGGACCCGAACAGTTCAGTTCTCTCACAGCGTGACGTGAAGGGAAAGAGCTTACTTCAGCCGCTGATGACAGAGCGAGGAGTCCGTAGCCTGAAGAACCAGCCGATCGTGCAGAGGTGCCAATGAGGAGAGAGCAGAGGAGCAGTCGGAGACAGGCGAGGGGGTCGAAGCCAGGTGAGCAGTCCGCAGAGGCAGAACACGTGGTCAGAGACGGAAAGCAGGTGAGTTTACCAGAAGGCAGGCGAGGAGAGCAGGTCGGGGACAGGCAGAGTTGGCAACGGGTGATCAGGCAGGAGAAGAACGCTGGAAAGTCTCGCATAATGCTGAAGAACAATCTGGCAACTGGTGAGTGTGGGACTGAGGCTTTTATGCTGGCTTGATTGCTGGGGATGAGCTGCAGGTGTGGGTGATCAGGAGAGTGAGAGCAGGTGTGGCTGATCAGGAGAGTGAAGCAGAGGGAGGGAGAGTGGAAAATCACTGCAGCAGAGTGACAGGAGGGGAATGGGAGACAGAGACTGTGACAGAAATGGCAAGTTCTGACGAGTCAGAAACGACTCCTGTTAAAGACACGGATGAGACTGGAGCGCGCCTGCACTCATCTAGAGCATCATACCTTGATGAAGTCAAAGGAATAAAGATAAAGATAAAATGATAACCCTTTTACTTTTATTATTATTATCTTATTATGCCAACTGAAGAATTAAATTTGTTTATTTGGGTGTTTTAGCTCTTTTCTCTGGAGCGGAAACTGACGCAAATGAGCTCATTAATCAATGAGGGGGAAAACAACATGATTCAACGATTAGTCTGCTAAAGTTAAAATCTGTCAAATCAGATTCAACTATGAAAATTCTTAGTTGGGGACACCCCTAGAAATCAGTGCCATCCAAGCTCTTCCGCCCCTCTGCGCCGGTGACCCTAAGGGCTTCAGTGACTTTGCCAGCAGAATTAGAACATTGGTGGGTATGCTGCAGTCTTTGGGTAGCGCAGCAGGACAAGCTGAGTTAGCTTGTGCTTCCCATGTACAGAACCTTCTGGCTAAATTGTCCTCTGAACAAGTGGCCAACTATGCTCTCTGTGCACGTTCCACCCAACCTGGTGCTACACGCAACCTTGTGGATTCTGCAACTTGGTTGGAGGCTGAAGTGGAGTGTCAGATGGTGACATCACAAGTCAACAATAGCCGGTGGAAGCAAAGCAATCAACACGCAAGGGAGAGGAAACCACCAGTTAAATCCAACTACCCCATAGCTACCATATTACATGACGCAAGCAGCACACGGACACCTTCTGCTCCAAAGGATGCAAGCAGTAAACACAAACTCACCTGTCCATAGTGTGGCACCAAAGACCACCACCTGAGCGTAAGCCCTGAATTCCGTCAGCTGACTCCTGATGATATTAGAAATTGGATTCGTGCCAATAACCGCTGCTGACGGTGTGCCCGTGACCACCGAGCCCTACACTGCGACCTCAAGAAACCCTGTCCTAAATGCAATGGGAAGCACCTTGGAATCCTGCATGAAGCTAACCAGGCTAAAGCCCCTACTGGAGTCTCTTACCTCATCCGCCTCAGCAACAGTCCAAACGTCCTTCTTAAGGTGGTTAAAGTGCTCTTAAGCTACAGAGGTAAAGAGCTTGAGACCTACGCTATCCTTGATGATGGCTCCCAGAGAACAATGCTACTGTCCATTGCTGCATCTTACCTTCAGCTTGATGGGGTGGCAGAATCCCTTGTCCTACGAACTGTACGTCAAGGCACTGAAACCCTTGAAGGTAATAAGGTGACCTTAAACATCTCATCCCCCTCAAACCCTTGGAAGAAATTCCTTATTAAGGAAGCCTTCACCTCTCCCCACCTCGGCTTGGCTGAGCAGATCTATTCCGAGCAGGTCTTCCGCTGCTTCAGGCACCTGCAAGGCTTACCCATCCAGCCATTCAACAGGGTTCAGCCTGTTCTACTTATTGGGTCAGATCATCCCCATCTTCTTTGTCCCATTGAGAGAGTGCTTCTTGGTCACGGCGAGGGTCCTGCTGCTGTACATACCCATTTAGGCTGGGCTCTCCAGGGTCCTTCCCTGCTTCCCGTCAGTTCCCAAAACCGTGACTCTGTTCATCCTGAATCAGTCAACGAAGTCCAGACCCTGCTCCATGAGACCTACTCAGCCCAGTCAGATCTTCATTGCAATGTGGAGAAGCTGTGGCAGATTGACATTCTCCCATTCCAGAGCAACAAATCCATACCTAGATCCAAGCAGGACCTTGAAGCACTGGCCCAACTTGAATCCAAGACGGCACGTGTAACCGTGGCTGGTGTCAACAGATATGCCACTCCAATGCTTCGACTCAAAACTGCCCCGACCTTGCAAGCCCCCAAGTCAGCAGTGATGGCCTCCCTTCGCCGCACAGAGCGGCAGTTAGTCCGCAGTCCTGATAGAGCCGCTATCTATGAGCATCAGATAGAGAAATTGGTACAGGAGGGCTATGTTAAACGTCTCACCACTCAGGAGGAAAGTCAGTCCGGTGAGTCCTGGTACATCCCTCATCATTTCGTGGAGTATAATGGCAAACATCGCCTTGTCTTCAACTGTTCTTTCAAGTACCAAGGCCAAAGTCTGAATGAGTACCTTCTTCCTGGTCCAGTTCTGGGCCCGTCACTAACTGGTGTCCTTCTGTGCTTCAGGCAGCACCGTTATGCCATTAGCGGAAACATCAAATCCATGTTTCATCAGGTCAGACTAGAAGACAAACCCCTTCTCCGCTTTCTCTGGAGACACATGGAACAAGATGAACCAGCCAGTGTCTATGAGTGGCAGGTTCTTCCTTTTGGTACCACTTGCAGTCCCTGTTGTGCCATATATGCCTTGCAGTACCATGTGAAGAGTTTACCGCTAAGTAACAAGGATGTCCTGCAGTCTGTCCTACACTCCTTCTATGCGGACAACTGTCTACATAGACTCCCTTCTGTTCATGAGGCTAAGGAACTTCTGGAACAAATCCATACCCTCCTGGCCATAGGTGGATTTGAGATCCGACAGTGGGCCAGCAATAGTCCTGTGGTTGTCCAACTTCTGCCCCCACATGCTCGGTGTGCCTCTTCGGAGCTTTGGCTGAGCGAGAACTGCGCAGAACCTCAAGAAGGAACCCTGGGACTGGTCTGGCACTGTTCTTCAGACAGCCTTGGTTACAGGTATCGATCAGTCAAGTACTTTTCCCTGACTCTTCAGACTATTTACAAAGTCCTAGCCAGCCAGTATGATCCTCTTGGCTTGCTCACCCCTTTCATCCCCCAAGCAAAGATTCTGGTGCAACAGCTGTGGTTGAAGGAGCGGGAGTGGGATGATCTGAACCTACCAACAAAAATTAAGTCAGCCTGGAAGACCTGGGAGGAAGAACTTCCCGATATGGATAAGATCAAAATCCCATGTTGCTACAGCCCATCAGACAAGGTTAATACAACAAGGGAATTGCATGTATTCTGTGATGCCTCAGAAAAGGCATATGGCTCTGTGGCTTACCTGAGGGAAGTGAATAAACTGGAACATACCTACCTGGCCTTCATCATGGCCCTCTCAAGAGTAGCACCTAAACGTCAGCTGACAATGCCTCGCCTCGAATTATGTGCTGCTCTATCTGGAGCTTACTTGGCCCAACTGCTTCGATCAGAACTTACCCTTCCCTTCAACCGCACAGTCCTCTGGTCAGACTCCACTGCAGTACTCACTTGGATCAACTCAGAGACTTGCCGCTACAAAATGTTCGTTGCCAACCGGATAACGGAAATCTTAGAGCTCACTAACCCTGCGGATTGGAGGTATGTTTCATCCCCCCTGAATCCAGCAGATGATCTTACCCGAGGCAAGAGGCTGCTTGACCTAGTAGCTCCCAATCGCTGGGCCACCGGACCTCCCTTCCTGAATCTGCCATCAGATCAGTGGCCCATGCAACCCCCTAGTGCCCCGGAAGTAGCTGCATGTGAACTATGAAAATCAGCATTTTGCGGCCACATCCATACACCCTCAAACTTCATTCCCGATGACATCACAGCCTTCATATCCTGGAATGACCTTGTGGATGCTACAGCCCATAACCTCCACAGTACCCAGACTCCTCCCTCCAATCCCCTTGAACGTGCTGAGGTTGAAAACCTTCTCTTGCGACATGCTCAGCAGCAGAGTTTTCCAGATGAGTACCTATTGCTCCAGTCAGATAAGCCTATTCACAAAGACAGCTACCTTTGTATCCTTGCACCTGAGTTTGATCCTGCAACTAGTCTAATCCGTGTGGGAGGACGCCTAAGAGGAAGTAAAGATCTTGAGCTCTGTACCATGCATCCTGTAGTGTTAGATCCTAAGCACACCGTCACTCAGCTTCTCATAGGAGAATATGACCGTAAACTTCTCCATCCTGGTCCTGAGAGAGTGTTCGCTGGAGTTCGCCGGCACTACTGGATCCTTAGAGGACGTCAAGCCATCCGGAAGCATCAGCTGTCCTGCCTAGACTGCAGGAAACTGAGAGGGAAACCTGTCATCCCCAAAATGGCTGACTTACCCCCCTCACGACTCTGCCTTTTTAAGCCCCCCTTCTTTTCAACTGGCATGGACTGTTTTGGGCCCTTTACGGTCAAGGTTGGCTGTCATCATGAGAAGAGGTGGGGAATCCTCTTTAAGTGCCAGACCACCCGCTGCCTCCATCTCGAAACCTTGGCTCGGCTAGATTTTGACAGTTTCCTTATGGCATTCCACCATTTCATGAGCCGCCGAGCTGCCCTTATGAACTCATCTCCGACCAAGGCACAAATTTCAATGGTGGTGAGAGAGAGTTGCAGGAGGCTTTTACCCAACTCAGCCCAATACTGCAAGAACATCTATCCAAATACAAAGTCTGCTTCATCCACAACCCACCTCATGCCCCCCACTTTGGAGGAACTTGGGAAAGAGAGATGCGAGCCATCAAAACTGCACTGCACGCAGCCCTGGGAGGTAAAACTGTCACAGATGAGGTACTAAGAACAGTTCTCACAGAGGTAGAGGAAATTCTGAATGCCAAGCCCCTTGGATATCTGTCCTCTGATATTGCCGACCCAGACCCAGTCACCCCTAATCTTCTCATGGGGCGGCTGGATGCTTCCCTTCCACAAGTCATATACAGAGACACAGAACTATTGTCCAACTGTAGATGGCGCCACAGTCAAGTTCTGGCAGACCACTTCTGGACTCAGTACATCAAATACTACCTTCCTACCCTGCAGCTAAGGCAGAAATGGCTCACGGACAATCCCAACCTTGCCATATCCACCGTGGTCATGGTAATCGAGTCCTCTGGCCCATAGGAAGGGTCCAACGTCTCCTACCAAGTCAAGACAGTAAAGTTCGTGTAGTAGAGGTCAACATTAAAGGAAGGACCTATAAGTACCCTGTATGTAGATTGGTTGCCTTACCTGCCATCTCGGAAGAGGACACTACACCCCCTAATGCTCCTCACAGAAATCAAATATGAACATCATATGTGTGGGGTTGCTGTAGTGAAGAGCAGGAGGGAGGAGGAACTTTGATGAGCAAGAAGAAGGAACTGTGTGAGCAGGAAGTAGGAGGAGCAAGGTTGGGCAGAGCCTATATATAGAGAGTGGCATCAAGTGTGAGTCTTTTCTCCTGCCAGCAGCAGCAGCAGCCTTCCCACAGAGCAGCTAACCCTTTGATAGCCATTGTGAAACTGCGTAATATGTGAGTTTCTCAGTGCATTGTACATTTATGTTGGTGGTATTTATGTTGCTAAGATGCTAAGCCAAAATGACTGACAATTATGTTAACTCCTTTAGTTCCAGTCATAGATTTATCGTTTACTTATCATTTGATGATTGTATTTCATTTTATAATGACACAAGTTGTGTGTTTCTGTCTAAATATAAAGCAGCGGCACAATTGCTACCATTCCCCCCCTTCAATACCACCTGTTGTAATAAATGAGCTGAAACCTGGATCTGACCGCACACCCAGGGGTGTCAGGGGAGGAGGGTGGCTGGTTGATTTTTGGTTGATTTTTATTTTATTTATTTATTTTATTTTGATCTCCCCTATGTTAATCACTTATTGATGCCATTTTTGAAGTATGAATAAGTCAATAAGTAATTTATTCCATTGAAATATCATTGATGTATTATAGAAAAGTGATTTAACTTTTTATAAATGACAAAAGGCACATCTGTATCGTACCGTGGGTCCCAATTTTGGTACCGTTACAACACTAATCTGGGGGGTGGGGGGGGGGGTTCATCTGCAAAAACTAATGAAAAACTAAACAACGGCATTCAGTACTCAGTATTCGGCCAAGCGTTTAATTTTATTCGGCTTCGGCTTCGGCCACAATATTTCATTTTGGTGCATCCCTAGTGTTTAGTTCTCTCATATGTATTGGAATTCCATTCCACTCTCTTGAACCTCTTACAGACCATGCTGACTGGCTAAAAGAACTTTTCCTCAATGGAATCGTATAATCTCCTCTTATGGAGCCCAGAGTGATATGATTAATATTTGTTCTTCTGCTGACATAGGCTTCAAGTGGTGGTGAAGCTAAGCCATTGGAGACTCTGACTATCCTGTCTAGCCTGCGTTGCTTGAAATGTCACTTGACAGAAAATAAATCATGGATTAATGGGAGCTCTATTGGTGTGCGGATCATTTTTTCCTTTTTTGAGACTTTGTCTTGCACATTTCATTAAGTCACCCCTACTTAAAATCTGTTTTTTGTTTTGTTTTTAATATATAATTGGGCAGTGATGGAAGTGCTTTGTTTTGTTTTTTTGCTAGTGTTTTGAATGCTTGTTTGAATAATAATTCAAGTGGTTTTAAAGTGCTATGGTTAGCCTGTGAGCTTGCTATACAGCAGGGGTATTCAAGTAAAATTCAGAGAGGTCCAGTTGGAGAAAATTTCCTAAAGCAAAGGTCCAGAACATCATAATGTCGAACTTGCGATATGATTTCGTGTGATATATACTGAGGTAGCCTAGTAGTTGTATCAATGTCTGCAAGTACATCTGTCAAACCAAGTAAAGAAAGTGCGATTCAAAAACATTTCGACAATATTTACTGTCACTTAACATTGAACTATACAGATATAAACTTAAAAATTAAAGCTGCAAGCAGCGTTGGGCGGAACCTCAGACTCATGCCGTTTCGGCCTCCAGCTCATGTAGACAGTTAAAGACAAAAGTTTCATATGAATTTTAGACTGCTCTCCACTCTAGCTCACAGCTGAGAATTTCTCCACATTTGCTCATGTTACTTTCAGAGACACTAGCTCACATCCTGTTGGATTTAGGTCAGGGGTGTCAGTGTGTGATTTGTAGGTCACACAAACAAGCCAGTTTTGGTTTGATCTTTCTACGACATTCCTATAGTCTGCAGTGGCCATTTTTGTGTGTCTAGGTGGTGCTAGAGAGCCCATTTTGGCACTTTTGGGGTTAACTCTGCCATTGGCCGAGGTCCCTAATAAAATGGAGAAAATAAATTAAATAGTTTTTGATAAAATGTGTATCTTAAAATAAAGTGCTTAATTTTAGAAAAAATGAAATAAAATGTAGCAACTGCTTATATCTTCCATTTTCTTTAACTGTTTGACATCTTTACTTAACAGTCTCAACCAATTTTATAATCAATTAATAACAATTGAACAGTTTTAGAGTTCCTCTTTCTCTCCCATTTTTTCCCACTGTTCCCACTTTTGGTTGTTCAGTGAGAGAACTGGGCTCAAGCTTGTCCTGCCAGGATTTTAAATCTGGGCTGGAATGGTGTCGGGGCCATTCTCATGCACATGTGCAGGTGCTCATTGGTAAGCCTGGAATGATATTTAGTTTTTATAGTATTCATGATGGAGAAAGCTGCCTCGCAGCTGTATGTGGAGCCAAACATGGTCAATATGTACAGGGCTACTTTCCTCAGACCTGGGAAAGCTGTCTCAGAGACCATTTGGAGCCTCAGAGTGGCAGGATAAGTTCATCCAAACTGCTCTTTCAGGGCCACAACTGCTTGGAGATCAACCAGTTGCATCTGGAGAGGCCCAGCATTTGCGTACCTGAAGTGTGTGACTTCCTTTAAGACCCCCCTGACATCTATGATGAGAAAGCTGCTGTCGAAAACTGAAGCTGTCACAACATTTGCTGAAGTTCACAATCAGCTTATCAATAAAGTCAACAAAAGAAGACACATCTCTCTGTCTCTGTCCCTGAACCTGTTCCTGCACAGCTGGGAAGTGTGCACACTCTCCCTGCAGGTCGTCCTTGAACACCTCAACTTTCCTCTGAAAGGAGCGAACAGCTGTCATCAGTTTACAAATTGAATTACTCTTGCCCTGTGACTTTAATTGCAGTTCATTCAGATGTGAAGTTATATCAACCAAAAATGCCACATTATCCATCTTTTCTCGTCTTTTAATAAAATGAGAGAAAATTGTGTTGCCTTCTGACTTCGCAGCTCTGCCAAGAAAGCTGCTATTTCCCTTCTGATGGACCAAAAGCGCTCCAACACCCTGCCTTTGCTGAGCCATCTCACATTGTTGTGCAGCAAAAGATCATCAGCATTTGCATCAGCTTCTCTGAGGAATTCTCTGAGCATGTGGTGCTGATAGGAAGAGGATGCCCTAAGAAAATGTATCATTTTCATCATTGTATTCATCACCTCAGCATATTCATCTGACAGAGTGGAGCACAGGACAGACTGATGAATTGTGCAATGGTAAGGTATGAGGTCAGGATTGTCCTCCGTCATTCTCGCCAGAACTCCTTTCTCTCTCCCTATCATGGCAGGGGCTTCATCTGTGGTTATTGAACCACTTGTTTTGGCTCTATTCCTTGCTTTATTAACATCTCCTTAATGGCCAGGTAGATGTCCTCTCCTCTTGTACTGGTCTGAAGCGGAGTAATACCTAACAGGTTTACCCAACACTTTCTTGTCTTTGTCAAAGAACCTTACATAAACTAACAGCTGAGCATTGTCAGACACATCAGTGGACTCATCTACAGCTAAGCCTACACATGGTGCCTTATTAATGGCTTCATCCAACTGGGCAAGCACATCCTGGGTAAATATTTCACTTTGTGGCTGATGATGCTGACATGGGTATTTGCTTTATTTTGTCACAAAGCTCTTCCTTTTTTCCCTCAAGTAAGGTTTCAGCGACTGCACTCATGCACTCCTTGACAATCTCTCCATCAGTAAATGTTTTTTTGTTGTGAAAAACAAAACCCAAGCAACTCTGAGGGAACATTCATGAGCACGTTGTTGGGCAGTGAATGAATGGGTCAGGATCCTGGCTGACTGATCATATGGGGCTCTGAGACTGCTTATTTTCTGTGACCTCAGTTCAGACTTGAGAGGGTATGATTGGTCGAAAAACTTTGTGCTTTGTCTCATAGTGGTGTTTCACATTGCCACTTTTAATGAGAGCGACAGTCTCTGAGCATATGAGACACACTGGTTTTGTGCTCTCAGTGGGAAGAATGAACATGAAACGAGTCTGTCCATTCCGGGTTGAAAGCTCTGTTTTCACTGTCCACTTTTCTCTTCTTAGAGAGTGCCATGCGTACTTATTTTTCTCTGCAGTCTTTTCCTCTGCGTTTCTCTACCTGTCTCTTCCTCTGTTTCTCTCTGTCTTTTGCGCACTCGCCTTTCTGTCTTCTCTCCCTGTCTCACACTGACTCGTCTCCTCCTCTGTTTCTCTCTGTCCCTTGTTCACTTGTCTTCTCTCCCTTTATCATTTTCTTGTTCTATATTTCATCCTTCAATATTTCTGATGTCTTTCCACTTAACACTCATCTCTCACCTCGTTCATCTGACTGTATTCAGAGTCGCAATATTTATCACCTGGAATGCAGAGATGTGATTGGCTGGGTGGCATCACGTGGGATGGCTTAACTCACATGCAATTGGTCTGTGCATTTTCTGATCAGCTAAACTGGTGCCGTAAACACTAGAAAAGTTGCACCGCTTAAAATAGAAGCATCCCGTCAAAATTTGAAATCCCTTAATAATTTACTGGTTACAGGACGGTGTTCCATTGGAGGCAGCATTCATTCAGCCATGAACTGGTGAGCTTAGCTGCAACATCTGCTTTAGTTGTTTAGCTCTGAAGTCGAATTGCATTGGGTGGAGAGACACAGAGCTGTTACTGAGATGGAAAATGATCTGCTCAGCTACCCATTTCTTAGCAACCTTAGGCCCTGTTTAGACGACAACGGTTTCTCTAAAAATGGAAAAGTCTGTCCTTTGCGTTTATATGACGACGTTATTGAAACGATCTCCGTTCACACAGAGCCACAAAATCGAGTAAGGTAAAGCTGCAGTACCGGAGTCTGCAGTTTCAGGACCGCAGTTTTAGGACCATTTAATTTTCCGAGCGGAGGCTGCAACCTGAAGTTTATTTAAATTTTTTTGCTATACCCAAATACTACTTTCTTATTAAAATCAGTGTTGGGCAGTAACGCTTAAGGTCCATTGGTGATCATAATGCAGTTTTTATTAATGAGGAGAGAGTTGATCAGGTTACAGTACAAGTACAAGTACTTAGGCATTCATTTTGATTTTCAGTTACAGTGGGCTTATCATGTTGACAATGTGTGTTCAAGAATCAGTCAATGTCTCTATTTTCTGTGTAGGCTCAGGGTCCATGGAGTAGATAAAAATGTATTGTTATTGTTTTATAGATCATCCATTGAAACTATCATCCGTTATGGCATCACAACATGGTTTGGTCACCTGACCGTCAAACTCAGATCACAACTTCAAAACTTGATTAAGAGGGCAGGTAAAATAATTGGCATGCTGCCCCCATCTTCCCTCCAGCAGATATTTGAGCAGACAGTCATGAAGCAAGGCCAAAAAATCACTACAGACCCGAATCATATCCTCCATAAGGAGTATGAATTGATGCCTTCAGGCAGAAGGTACAGGTTACCCAACTATAAGTTGAACAGGTACAAATTTTCATTTATCCCACTTTTTTTTTTTTTTTTTTAACTATATGTTGTCTGTATATGTGGTGGCTGTGGGACGGTGGGTGGTCTCTTGCAGGTCCAAAACAAAATTCTCCTAAGGGAGACAATAAAGATCTTATCTTATCTTATCTTATCTTATCTTATCTTATCTTAATTTGACTGATGAAGCCCAGGTAACTATACATTCTGATCTCCTTACCCCTTACACCCTTCCTCACACTCTCAGGTCTGCTGACCAGCTGTTACTTTTGGTCCCCAGATCCAGACTTGTGACTGAAGGTAGCAGGGCATTCGCTGTAAGGGCTCCACAGTTGTGGAATGCACTTCCTTTGGGAATCAGACAAGCTACCTCAGTGTCGTCTTTTAAAACTCTGTTGAAAACTCACTTTTATAACATGGCTTTTAACTAATAAGTTTTATCCGACCTATGCTTTTACTGTTTCTTTTATTATTCATTGTCTTATCTCTGTTTATTTTTGATTGTTTTGTAATACTGGGATGAATTGTGTATTATGTTTTTATGTTTGTGAACTTGTTTTTTGAAAAGTGCTATAAAAATAAAGTTTATTATTATTATTATTGCCGGTACTCTCCGCTCCTCTCACCCACACCTAAACACCCATTCTGGGTTACACAGTGTCGGCCCGCTTTGCCTGACCTCCGCGGTCCTCTCCGCTCCTCTCGCCCACACTTCAGCACCCATTCTGGGATACACAGTGACCGTGACGAGGTAGAGTTGCCACAGTAGAATCTACACCAAAACGCAACTAAAGTTTACCGTTTTCAGTTGAAATCGTTGTTGTATAAACGGGACCTTAAAGCCGCCACAAGGAACTTTTAAGGGGATATGCAAAAGTCTCTTGTTTCTGCTGATGTCTGTGCGTGACCTACAACAGCAAATGAGACCATCGGTGTGAAGATAAGCTATTTCTATAGAGTGTATATACATACCTTTAGGAAACTGTGTCCGGGTCCATCCCAGGTCGCTTCCAGGATGAAACGATTTACGGCACTCAGACGGCACACGTCATCTTACCTAGCTGCTTAGATTTATAGTGACTCTTATAAATAGTCGCTATTCCTCCTCCTCGACCCGACGTCCGCGGGGAGTTAAAATAGCAGCAATCATCAGGTAAAAGTTCTGTGAAAGCACTGGACTCACCAACAGTCAGCCACGTCTCAGTCACACAGAGAAAATCCAATCCTCGGGAAGTCAGGAGATCCTTCAGGATAAACGTTTTGTTCGCTAGCGATCTAGCATTTACCAGCCCAATCCTGGCAGGAGTCGGCAGGTCCACGGCTTTAGCTGTCCGGGGAGCCACACACAAAGGCCGCAGGTTGCACAGATTCAACCCGCGCCAGCGGGGATGAGGAGAGCAGGGGCCACGGGGCCGGAACACCTCATCCGGGCCGACGACAGGTACCAGCCAGGCGTCAACAGGGTCCAACGAGTGCCGAGAAATAAAGAGGCGAGGCACTGCTCCATACTCAGTCCAAGAAGCCGTGGAAGTGCTGGAAGTGCTCGCCAAACAGGCCTTCAGCCTTACCAGCCGACAGCTGCGTTTACCCCGGCGGCAGTGGTGCTTACGCCAGAGGGGAAGAGCTGGGGCACGGCAGAGGTGAGCTGGGATCCCCGATGGGAGCGGGGGCAAAGCTTTCCCGTCTTGTTGTTTCATTCATCCCCAAAACAAACACATGCGCGGGCCAGGTAAGCGTCTTCATGACAATACGCACTAGAGCTCATGGGAAATGTAGGCTTCATTCCGGCAAAACACTACCGCTTTTGTCCACAGGGTCGCCAAAATCAACTCAAAATTAAAGTTCCTTGTAGGGGCTTTAAATACTATTGGAAGAATATGGATTGGCCTGTAATTACATAGGGAGTGTGGATCACCAGATTTGAAGACTGGAGTGAAAATAGAAGATTTCTATGCATTTGGGAACTGACCAAGGGTTATTGAGAGGTTGATGATAGAAGCTATTGGATTAACTAATGGTGAACCAAGGTCTTTAAGCATAGTTGTGTCCATCCCAAACACATCCTTGGCTCTGGAAGGTTTGAAGGACCTGATGATTTTC
Source organism: Epinephelus moara (assembly GCF_006386435.1). Taxonomy (NCBI): domain Eukaryota; kingdom Metazoa; phylum Chordata; class Actinopteri; order Perciformes; family Serranidae; genus Epinephelus; species Epinephelus moara. Next base: position 36,223,039 of record NC_065519.1, read on the forward strand.
ATAACTTCTGGCTTAGTGATGTTTTCTATGTGAAAGGGAGATTCTATTGTGTTCACTGGGTACACTCTGTTCTGGTTAAACTATAGAATCAACAAAATAGTGATTAAAGGCATTTGCTATTTAAGTTGAGTTGCTTAAGAGGTTTCCATTAAGATTAATTTCATAGGTTGTATGGTGCATTATGGTGCTGTCAGCTTTTTTAACTGATTCCAAGTCATTTTTGTTTTTCCTCTAGCCTCATTTATAGCTCTATAAAAAGTTTGCCTTAGCTTTCCTGATCTCCTTCACTACCTTATTTCTCATCATAGTCTAGTGGTATTAGTCATGTTTTAATTTTGTTTTAATGGCAGTTTTTAAAGCAAAGTCACATTCTTTAATCAATTTTAAATTATCATAATTTATCCAAGGAGGACTATTCTTTTTAGCCCTATGTTTAATCTTGTGAGTAGCTTCAGTAATAATATTCTGTTTTTGCTAGAGAATGTCATACAATCCTGTTCCAGATTAGCTCCAGACAACAACTCATTCCAGTTAAGCTGTTGGAATGAAGTTTTAAAATTGTCCTGCTAACTTTTTGGAATTCTATTAGATTTACTGGCAGCAGAGGGTTTAAATCACTTACTACTCAGCTTCCTGGCCGCCAAGATCATGTTATGATCAGACAGTCCAGCCAGCATATTAAAAGTTTTTAAAATTCTCTCCGGTCTGTTGCTAAAAACGAAATCAATCTGCGTGCTGGTAGAAGTAGTTGTTCTTGTGGGCCCTTGGAGTAGCTGTGATAAATTCAGCCTGTCTGTAATCTGTTTCAGATTTTTTTTTCTATGTATGTATGTAACCTCCCAGTTTACATTTAGGTCAACCATAATGATAACCTCTTTGTTAATGACATTCTTTCAGCATGTTATCAAGCTTTTCATAAAAATCATTATTTGCTGAGGGGTGTGTGTAAATTGTAATAAGGACAAAGGACATTTGTGGAGATAGAATAATAGAAAAAAATGAATTGAAAAAATTGAATTTCCCCTCAAGGATTAATAAAGTATAAAAGAAAAAAAATTAAACCCATCCTATCCCTTCTGTAAATATCATAACCAGCTACCATTAAGGCTACAGAAGGTGAACATTCATGAAGGCAAGTTTCAGACAGGCAAAGAAAGTCAGGGTTAGAGTCAATTAAGAGATGTTGAATATGGTCACTTTTTGACTTAATACCACATATATTTAAGTGTCCACACATTATTCCATTTGGCTTTGCTTTTGGGTCCAACCTTAACCTCTAATTATCAACTGTCTAAAATACTTTCCATTTCCATTTTTTTTGTGATAGCTGGATTTATCATCATCCTGTTGCATCAGTAATACGAGTTTTTGTTGTAGTTGAAATAAAAACATGCAACGCCTGGCTCACAGTCATCAAAACACTCATCCCTTTGTGGCACTGCTTTTAACTGAACATGGCCCTCTTTGCCACCCGCCTGATGATGACTGTGGTCCGATTTCACCGCAGCACTCACCAACAACAAGCCAGCCTCCAAGTGCCTCGCCAGCGCAGCACCACCCTACACGGTCACCTGCAGCAGCTCACCGGCCCTGCTTCTGGGCATCCAGGCCCACCGCACCACCGCACTGGACAGACACCAGAGTACCCACAGCAACCGGGCAGTAAAGACGACCAGCCATGTTACTCATAGCTCGATGTTAACTGGACACTCTGGAAAATGCGTACCAGAGGAAGAATGGTTTTGCACCTGGCTGCAGTTTCACTTGTAGAAATTCCTTTTTCTGACATTGCTGTGGAGTTACAGCAGTCGTAGCCATCTGTATGTACCGGGCCGGGGCAAGGATGGATATCTCCAGATAGTAGAAGGCTTATGCTTTGTTGGAGTTTTGATCCAGTTCTGGGGTGTTTGTTTAGCTGACCAAGTAAACATGGATATATGAAGGTTACAAGGCTACATATCCGAAGTATCTGTAAGTATAGCTGTTTTGCTAATTTAATGAATCAGTACTGTAGTCCAAAGTAGTACTTTCAGAGAGATTGCAACGCACAATATGTGGCCCAACTAATTTTATGAGAGTTTTCAATAGGTCATACACGTGGAGAGCTGCGAGTACACCTCTGCTACCGACTGCAGAGTATTTGGGGCAGTGGAATGGTAACGAAGGAACATGTAATGTGGAATAGTGTTGCTTATTGATGTGTTTGACATGTTTGACAGACGGACAGAGAGGCAGGTAGTCACTAGAATAACTGTGGTTCTTGGAAAGCCAGCATTAACGCTCAGCATGTCTGAGTGGTGGATGTTGCCCCTCCTGGTTCAACTGGTGATAACTTCTTTTATAGGGCAGGAGAGAGGAAGGCTGACAGCAGATGTGATGTGAGACGGTGTGTTTGGGTGTGCATGTGTGTGCATGCTGTGGTTATCAGGGGGAGATAAGTAAGGCATGTCAGTTAGGATGCCAGCGTGCATAGAAAGGAAGCTGTCACTCTGTGCTAAGGAATGAGAGAAAGAAGAGCACCTATGGGTGGGCAAGTCTGTCTGCCAAGATGCCACTCACCCAGACAGCAAGTGGGGGAGCTGTGTGTGTGTGTGTGTGTGTGTGTGTGTGTGTGTGTGCGTCTGTGTGTTTCACAAGGGTTTAGGGATGTCCTCTAAAGGAAGCTGTTTTTCCTGTCAACCAGCTTTATACTTTAAATCCCTGTTGAGCAGTCACACTGAAAGTCCTCTGCCTCCAAGATTGAGCCTATCCAATAACAAACACTAATACAAATGCACAAACACATATACACGCACATATTCACACACCTCAGCTATTTTGGCAACATGTACTTTAATCTGTCAAGAGCTTCCTGCATTAAAACAAGAGGAGAGTCAAAAGTCTGAAGTAAACTGTCTGCAGGAGGGGGAGGTGGGGTGGAGGGCCATAGCCAAACCACAATGTCACATGATCATTATAGCTATTGCTGTGACATTAACAATCATACTGGATTTTTTTTTTTTTTACAGGAAATGTACCATACAGTCTCTATGTCAGTACAACATTGCAAATTGAAGTCCTTCAACAACAAATGCACATGGTCACATTTTCTCAACACACACACATGGTCAGGTTTATGAAAAAAGAAGGGAACACCGGCCTCCCGGTTGAAAGTAGGTGGTTGTTGGACCCATCCACCACCCCTCCTACCCACCTTACTTGGACTTTTGTCGCCTTAACATTTGTTGTCATCCTGCTGCATTTCCCCCTGATGCCGTTGGGCGCCTTTTAACAATAACAGTGACTGACTGCATATCATGCCGATGTGAAAGGATGGCTTTTTCATTGGTGTCTAACGCCAGAAGTCACTGACCAAGGGCTGGTTTTCAACAACTCTGGAGTGAGACTGGGAACCACTGAAATTTCGATTTGTAGAGGTTGTCTGGATGATGTGCACTTTAAATAAACAAAAGTTGAAGTTGAAATAGAGGGTTGTGCTACCTCATGAGCCACAGCCACCTATGTCACACACACTGGCCCCAAAAGAGTCATACTTTATTTAAAGTAAATGGCTGTTAGACAGTGAATAAATTTTCCTCATCTGGAAGCCAACAAATGGCTTGGCCAAAGAGAGACTGCATGTGGGGTTGGGTATTGTTGTTTTTTTTTTGTTTTTTTCTCAGTGATACCAGCATGGAAACAATACTTTTAAAATGGTACAGATGCCTTTTTTGTTTTTGTTACAACGGCAAAATTAGCGTTGAAATTGAACAATATATTAAAGCCTCACAGTTTAAAGTGTACTTCAATATATAAATCTGAATAAATGAATAACAATATAACTTCACAAAAAAAATTCACATCATAAATTAAAGCTACAAGCTGCATTTATTGTGATCCGAGCAGATTGTAAACATTTAAATGCTTGTTTCTTTTTTAACTGATGGAAACCAAAACTCAGTGTTCAATTAAAATAATTCATTGGGGTCATCACTACATGCTTATTCTCCGTTAACATATATAAAGCTTTTTCAGAAATATTCGGCATGGCTCATGACCTTCTGTCAAAACATGTTTTACATTGCTACATTTACATACAATTTTTATCTTGTTTAAGATCTGAAAGGCTTCCCATGTCTATTTAAACATACATACTGCCACTATGTGAAAAGTGTGAAAGTTATCCTAAAATATTTTGGTGGCAATAGAATATATTAATAATGAATATCACTGCGTGAATGAATATCCATTTGAAACATGTGATATCTATTATCCAATGAATGTCTGTGTCAATTTTGGTTGCATTTGATCAAAGATTTGTGGAGATATAGACATAAATTGCTTTTGCATTATCTTAAAAATATATAGTGATGGACTTCTGAATAGGTTGCAGTGAGGAAATTCAGTGGATGTAGGCTACTGAAAAAAAACAGCTCTCTAGGATGTATGTGTGATTTACTACAATTTTTTGAAATTTGAAATGTGAAATGTCTAGAATTCTGATTTATTGTAATAAGCCACGCCCATCTTAAGCAGTCATTACCGCATTTTGTGCATTGACTGAGTCATGACCCTAGATGGTTTTAAAGGGATAGTTCGACATTTTGGCAAATTCGCCTATTGCCGTAATCCCTATAGTCATATGAGTAGGTACATTACCTTTAATTGTCAGTGCGAATGTAGTTCCGGCTCTGCATTTGGCCCCATGTAAATTGGTCAAAGAGACTGATGTGAAAAACAGTTTTTGAAACTGGTCCAGTATGGAGGGAGCGGGCATCAGCTGGCAGCCAGAGGTTGAAGCACACAGGGCAACTGAACACTGTCACTGTACGTCCATTAAAAGTGGTTATTCCACAGAGCAGCTCAGATTGTTATTATGAGTGTCTGAAGTATCTCTTTATCTTTCACCTGACCCATCGTGTTTGTTATTGTCTCATTAAGCAGAAGTCTCCTTCTGAAATATCACAAGATGCCACTTGTTGCAGTCAGACAACAGTGTAAACATAAGTGAGATCTGGAGAGAGTATATTAGACCCTTCCACTGTTAGTAAACAGTATGATGTTTTTTGGTGGGCGGGGCTTAGCTGAAGGCAAGGCAAGAGTTCTTTTGGCTTGTTTTTGACAGTGGAGGAAGGTAATACAAGTGGTGCATTCAGAAATACTCAACTGGACTGTTTGTAAATTTGTAAAGCTGTTGGAATCAACTCAACTCAAAGAACTTTATTTTCCGTTAGGAACTTCATTTGCGGAGAGCGACAGTGCATATTAAAACATACAGAGTCGGTTAAAAACAAATAAATAAGTACAAATGTTAAAAAGGAAAAAACACCAACAAGCATACACATACGTACATACATACATACATATACCAAAACTAACTATTCATCAGTCTAATGATGAGGGCACAAAGCCTGCCATGTATCGTTCGGTTATCCGGAGCACTGCACTCTTGGAGTGACAAAGCACTCTCTTGGCACTCTGGCTGGGGAGACTGAGCAGCAGAGCGCCGAGCGGAGTGAATGTGTGATTAACTTAACCGCTTGTTAATTCATATAGAAATATAATGCTCCGTTTCGTTGACCAACAGGACTATCGTTTTAGTTTGGACAGGACTGCTTAATGTGGGATGGCCGATTACTGTTTACATATTCATTACATCTTGCTGATGCTTCTTGTTATTACACTATTCTCTTTGCTGATGTAACACTAGAAATTTCTCTGCTGTGGGAATAACAAATGATTATCTTATTAGAAAAGACCGTGTATAGGGGCTTGTACAAAAACCAACATTTCCACTGTCATTCATAGCCAGTAGATATCTACTTGATGTACAGGAAGGGCAAATGTAGGCATAAAATATCATAAACATATATTACAGGTTGTATAATACCAAAGCATAATTACATTTTCTCCACACGCACACACACTGTAGCAGAGATAGTGTCAGCTGATGACACAACACTGGCATTTTTCACCCACAGGCACACCTTCAGCTTCCTTTCTGCTGGTTCACCCTCTGCTGCCATTTTTTCCTGCTCTCTCTCCACATCCGCTCTTCATCCATATACTCCGGCTCACATGAATACAGGCAACGGGCAAATTCAACAGCCTCATCCACATAACCGAAATCCAGTGCGTTTACTGTACACTACTCTGGTTATTATAATCTCTAAAGATCTAACACATTTCCACTGTTGTTCTCCTGCAACAAGTGACATCTTGTGATATGATATTTAAGGAGGAGACTTCTGCTTAACAAGGAAATAACAAACAAACCAGATAAAGTGAAAGGTAAAGAAACACTTCAAACACTTAAAACATACTGAGCCTGTATGTGGTGAAAATAACCACTTTTAATGGACATACAATGATGGAGTTCAATTGCCTCATTACAGCCTGTTATGCGGCTGCTGTCCGCTGCGGCTCCCGTCCGCTGCAGCTCCCTCAATACTGGACCAGTTTCAAAAATTGTAGTTCACATCAGTCTCTTTGACCAATTTTCACAGGGAAATAGGGTCCAGGTTGAAAAGTGTCAAAGTTATCCTTTAATAGTCCACCTTAAGTCAGCCCGGTCAGGTTCTGATGGAGGCTAACTTTGGTTGCTAACTTTGCTTGTTAGATTTTTTTCACTGTCAAACATCCTAAACTGTACACACAGTGCACTGCTACATTTAACCCCTTTGTGTAGGTTGTGTTCCTACACATGGTTGAATACCAAAAGGGTATTTTAGGGCACCAAGGTAAAGCTGGCCCTCAACCATTAAACCCAGCTGAATAGCAGTGTTATAGTAAATATTTTGTCCTGGTGTGGTTCCAAAACAGCTTCACACACTGGGGGCCAGACAACAGTATTACACTGTACCCTGATCTTCAGAGGTGGGAAATTTTCACTGCAGAACTGATTGTTGTATATTGCAGCACCTTGGTAAATCCAGTGGAATACATAATCAATTGCTGTTAACAGGTTGGGTTTACTGTGAGATCCTCCCTGAAATCAATTAGGAGAAATACACACACAAGTGACACATAAACTGTTAGACCAGCCAGGTGTGTCTGTTTCATAAAATAATCAAATATTATTTGGGGCACAGTGTGTCACACCTTAAACCACGCACAAGAGCTGAATTAAGGTGGCACGTGTGTCGTGCCCAGTGCCCTGAGGACCTGCTGGCACAATTGGGATTTGGTACTCACTTACTAAAGCCCCGTTTCCACCGAGCAGTACCATACAGTACAGTTCAGTTTGGCACACTTTTTTTCTGTTTCCACTGCAAAAATTTGTGGATGGTACCAATAGAGCCGTTCCGTACCATTACCATTTTTGTTACCCCTTCTGTTGGGGTACTAGCACACAGATTTGATACTAAAAGGTGGAGCTGTGAACACTGCAGTCAGTTGATTGGGCAATAGTGGACGGTCACTCTGCTCAGGGCTGAGCAGTGGCTAGTTTTGAGGCATTAGTTAACTACAACTATAAAATGAAAGGATGTTTTACTACCTCTCACAGCAGCTGCAGTCGGAGAAAAAGCAACTTAATTTACTGGGCTGACCGCCGGCAACTTTTAAGGTGGAACATCAACTTGTAATGTTACACAATGCAGGAGGTGATGACGTGAATCAATCAACACCTTAAGTATTCCATATGACAACTCTGACCATTACTTCAGTTTTTATATGACATACACTTTTAGTAATGAGTGAATCCTTAAGTGTTTGTATATGTTAATTTCGGCCAGATTATATCTACTGCATACATTCTAATCCTCACTCGGAGAAAAAAAACCTGTTTCTCCGGGCAGCATTAAACCCCCTAGTTAGCCTGAGAAGGACTAAATGCACAAAAGCCTTGTTCTGTGGATAACAAATGAGGTGCAGACTTCCCTCTGTGTCACAGGTAATGAGGAAATGTTGTGAGTGCTGGACACAGCAGTGAGTGACAACAATCCCGCCCACATTTAAGTGCACTGTTTGCAGTGGAAATGCTAGGGTCTAGATACCATGTCTGAAGCGTTACTTTTGGTTCTAAAGGTACCATACCGAAATTGTTTGGTGGAAATGGGGCTTAAGGGATTGTGCTCTACCAGTTTGTGACAGGGAGTCATAAAAGACAGAGTTTGTTTGTTTAGTCTGAAATAATAGGACTCAGAACTCACTCTGGCCATACTGACTGTACTGGTAGCCGGCAGCAGCCACAGCTGGGTCCATGCTGTAGCTAGTGGTGCTGTATGTGGGGGGGCAGTAGGATTGGGATGACGGGAGGCTGTCCACTGTCTTAATGGAGGCCTCAGCTGAACGCTGGCTGCAGCTTGCTGAGATGACACTGGATGGAGAGGAGTCCAAGGCACTGTGGAGCGGTGAGATAGAGAAGTCGTGCTGTGGCTGTGAGGAAACTCCACTGGGGTTACTCAGGATGCTCATCACCTGCAAACACAGAGGAGAAGAACTGAGACATGGAACTCTGCACCATAACTGGAAATTTGAAATTTGATTCTGATCAGCCTGATGGTGAGCCCCAAAAAAGAGAAAAAAAAAGAAAAACAAAAAAAAGGACAGGCCGCACCATGAGTCTGATTGATTAGAAATTTGACACGCATGGACAACTCAATGTGTTATACAAAAAAGCCTCTTGGACAAGTGAGGCCATCAGGATGGACTATTTTATATGCAGAAAATGGGAAAGTCTTTGCAAAGGGCGGGGCTTAGAAGGAAATAGGCTATTGATTACATTGTCTTGGAGCCATCTTGATGAAACTCAGTGAAGATATCCAGAACTATGTAGAGACCAAGAGTGTGTCTCAAATCACATACTTTCATTATTACACTTCAATGTAGTACATTAGTACACTACAAACTAGTTGCATGGTGTACTAATTTCAACAGGATAGATTTATCTCAAATTGCGCACATCTGTTTTGCACCTACCAGAAGTGACAGTTATTTTTCCAACCACCTCTTCTTCTTTTCTTCTTAAACGGCAAATTGCAAACGGATGGTGGAGCATTATCCCCAACATTTGAGTGCTATCTCCACCCACACATAAACCAAACTATGCTGCAATGTCAGTGCTAATTAAAATGTGCTGCTGTATGAATGAATGAATGAATTTTTATTCATATACATTTGGACTGTTTTGAGTGCGCCAATAGTACATTGCGTTTTCCACTACTGTGCAGTGTAAACTCACTTAGCGCACTTGTGCACTTAATAAGTATTAATTACTACTACTTAATAATTTTACTAACTTATATTATAATTATACTTAGTAATTATACTAACAATCCGAGCCTATGTGTTTAAAAACAATTCACTGTTAGTGGACGTATTTTTACGTTGTTTGACGATAAAATTATTAAACCATCATCATTAAGAATATATATTTTTTTAAATATAGTAATAAAATTAATGATCTCTTTGTTTTTACTTGTTTTTGGCAGTAAAAGTTAAATATCCCCATTGACCAAAAAGTAAACATCCATATTGACCACCACTGACCACCCCCTGTATCTGCATGAAATGGTTTGGTCCTGCCTTAGCGTACTGACGGTGATGGTGCCTAGCAGCAGTCAGCAGTTGCACTAGAATGCTACAGTCATCATCATGCTACCTAGTACTAAAAGAAAATCCGGTTTTCAAAAAAGGAAAAAGAGAAAGGAGAGAGAGGAGAGGCAAAAGAAAGGGTGTCAATATGTGAGACAGTTTTTCGCCAAGAAAGGTGGGTAGCCTATAGTCTGTGAGTGGTAGAAATTAAGCTGTTAGCTTAATTAATGTCCATAGTGAAATAAGCTAGCTACAGACTATTGTTAGCCTACATTTCACTCCTTTTTAACCTAAATTTAATCAGTGCAGGTAAATGTTTAGCAAGATATTCATATTAAATCAGCTGTCCCTGCCCCTTTTACCAGACTCAACAACAGATGAGTCAGAAGCAGCAATCCTGTCTCCCCATAACTTTACCCCTAACCCGTCCCAATGAAAAAGGTGAGCAACATTGTGTTGAATGACATGTCAGTTAGCATCATTGCAGGGAGTCTGTGGGAATTTCTCTCTTTCTCTTGCTCTTTTTTACCATTACAAAAGAGAAAACGAAATATTTTTCAATGACAGAAATTCAAACTAATTATTTTTCCACATAATGATTATTATGAAACAAAAACAGCCTACAACTGTCTGTACTGGATGCTGGGCAGTTGGAAACATTAAGTAGCCTAACTCAGCCTGTATTACAGTTACAGGCAATATTAAAATAATCCAGTTAGATGCTTCCATTTAGATTGAATTATGGCCATTAAATGACAATTATAGATACAGACTTTATTATTCCCATGAGTTCAATTTATTTTTGCAATAGTGAATTGCATACTGTATGCAGACTGTTGCATGTACAACTCACTAGCAGTAAATATTGTACTGGTAGTAACTATGTAAAGAAAAAAAAAACACATATGTTGTGGCTACATACCACACACAAGACAGGACTTTGAAAGAGGATCAAGATTTAATAGAGCAGAGCAACGCGTTTCACTTCATCAGGCTCATACTGAGCGCAGGAAGGACATCTTTTAAATAGGAAACAGCACTCTAAGATTTACATAATTGAACAACAGAAAAGAATCAAAATAATATATACACTGTTTCAATGGCAAAATTACCATTTATACCATATAAAATATGGAATAGCCTCACATAGTCAGATTCATTCAAATAGCAATACAAGGACAACAGCACATCTGTTCGGTAAAACCGATTCTGATTCTGATCTGCAAGAGAGATATTTCAATACCATTTCACAAGGAGGATAATCTCAGAATTTTAAGAACACAAGAGCCACAACATATGTGGTTTTTTTTTCTTTACGTAGTTCACTTACCACGCCTGCTCGTTTTGTGATGCCGACAGATGAAAAGACAGTATCTTTCAAGAAAAACGTTTGAACCACCCCTGAGCTTCTGCGCTCCATCCTTTCACTGTAGTCCTCGTAAACAAACATTTTCCGGTGTTATGTCCCTACTGGTTTCCAATTTAACTGGTTTCCTTACCGAACAGCTGCAGATGTGCTTCGCCTACGTCAGCAGATTTGTCACAAATTCACAAACATACACAACATATTACTGGCGATTTTAAAGTCGCAGCCCACATCTACCACAGCGAATATGCTTCTGTAAGTGAGCACGTACCAGCGACATTAAAAAAAGAAAGGAAAGAAAATATGATATACACAAATTTGCGTCAAGCTGGACTTGATTTCAAGTCAACAAAAGACAATATAACACAAACCGCACGTCTACCTGTGTGAGCCACAGAGACTCACAGAGTGCATGGCTTTCCTCAGGTATTAGTAAAATTACATCAGCATCCAGGTAACATTTTGATTTGGGCTGACCTGAGACAACTGGTTACCCTCGGCTTGCCTTGAAAATACCCAAACATATTTATCAATGTTTCTTGTTTTTTTTCCACGAGTCTACAAACATATTCAGTGCCACATTACAGTCTGCACAACACTGCACACTATGACAAAGCCTGTCATGTTTAAAAAGTGACGTTGACGTGAAATCGAGTCCAACTTGACGCAAATTTGTGTATATCATATTTTCTTTCCTTTCTTTTTTAATGTCGCTGGTACGTAGTGCTCACTTACAGAGGCGAAGCACATCTGCAGCTGTTCGGTAAGGAAACCAGTTAAATTGGAAACCAGTAGGGACATAACACCGGACTGTTTCCACAGGCGTGTTGGGATCGATATCCAGCACAAATTGTTTCGTCCTGTCTGTATACATCACTCTGCTCCACGTCTTCGGCTTGTTACCGCAACCTTTTACAATACATGTGTAAACCATGATTTACAACAGCACTCTGTAAACTTTTCTCAAACTTTCTGCTGCGTCCAGCTGACGATACCGCAAATGCAAGGCTGCAAGCAATAACTACGGCACTGTCTCAGGTACGAACTGTGTCATTCCGCCCAGTGGTTTACTGAAGAAAGTAGTTCCGAGTATTTGCTTCATGTGTCGTAATGTTACTTAATTATACATTATTATTTTATAGCGTGGGGAATGCACAAGCCGTGCGTTTTGGAGTCATTTGATGGTGTAATTGATTAGATTTGAGGGCTCTGTCCCACCGATCTAAAAACAGCAGGCACTGACATTTAAAGGTATCAGAATCAAGAGCTCGCCATTCTTGTCCTGTGTATCAATTTTCAATCAGATACTCAGATTTCTTCGTCTCTTGTTTTTATGACGGTAGCGTCAGGAGCAGCCAAAGACCACCTGGTGGCAAGATAGTTATCTACCAGTGTTCATAAACAAAAGAGTATTGGTCATGGCCGAAATAAAGATAAAGATAGATAATTATGTACAGTTAATGCGTTCAGGGTCTTCTGACTCTTTAAAAGTTGACATGGTGTCTCTAGCTCAAAGTATGAGGGACAAGAAGAGGTTGAAAGTTGATGAGTTTTGAAGAGGATTTGAAGATTTTCCAATTTACCTCCATTGACACTAATTAGACTGCCACCAGAGCGCCACCTATTGGCCGATTTGCACCGAATTTTGCACAAACCCTCATCAGGCCATGAAACACAATTAGCTAAAGTGTTGTGGTAATCCGACTGTATTCATGCAAAGTTTGGTGCAAATCAGTCAAATCGCCTAGGAGGAGTTCAAAAAAGTAGGTTTTTCATTGTTTGCGATTTAGCGAATGGAAATTTAATGCAAAAGTGGGCGTGCCTTACATCACACAATTCAGCTGAATTCAGAGAACACGTAAATAGAAGGTTTAACAATGTGCAACATATTATGTGGGAGTTATTAGCCAAAAACGCTTTTGCATTGAAAATAGCGCCACCTGCTGGTCATTTTTGGTGTGTGAGTTACAGGGGCCAGTCTATACCACCCCTATCAATTTTAATTCCATGAGTGTTATGGTGTTGGCACAGTGCCAAATATTAAATTAGACGGCCACCAGGAGGGCACTGAAAATAATTATACCAAGTTTCGTGTTAATCCGCCCAACCGATGTTGAGATATAAAATACTTCAATTTAAAGAGCGCCACCTGGTGGTCATCGCCTGACATTTTGCACAGAGCCTCAGGGGCTCATGGGGAAGTAGTAAATGAGTTTCATGTCATTCGGATACACCAATGTAGAGATATGCAGCACTTCCCGTTTACAACGAAATCTGCAGGAAGTTCTTATTTAATAACTTGAGTATTGTTTGGAATATCAAAATTCTTTTAATAACTTTTTGTCTGGAGGGTCCACAGATGCTGTGTGCAAAGTTTCATGCCAATCGGTGAAATTGCCTGGGAGGAGTTCGAAAAAGTAGGTTTGCGACATTTTGCGAATTTGCACAAAAAAAAACGGTAGGCGGAAATGGGCGTGGCCTATATCACAAGATTCAGCACAATTCACTGAACGCGTGGATATAAGGTTTTTGAATGTGCAACAAAGTATATGGGAGTTATGACCCAAAACGCACTTCCTTTGATTATAGCGCCACCTAGTGGTGGAAATTCAGGACCATTTGCAACCACCCAAAAATATCGAATTTCGGATGTGGCCAGATGAATGTGGAAAGTTAGAAGCATTTTGAAATTTGGGAAAGGGGCAAAATTGGGACACAAAGTCGGGTAAAGAATAATAATAATAAATAATAATAAACAGCACGATTACAATAGGGTACTACGCGGACGACTTCGTCGTCGCTCGGGCCCTAATAATTGAAGCTGCAAGCAGCGATGAACGGGCCCTCGCACCTTCACGCAACTCGGGGGGGGCTGGCAGGACGTCTTCTGACGTGTCAATTCATTTCTGTCAAAGTCAGACATCGCATGCAGGAGTGACTTGGAATATCCCTGATACAGTGCTGGAATTACATATTTCACATTTTGTATCACCTCCTCTTTCCACTAGAGGGAGTTGGAGAGCGCAGTAATTATACATCGTGTTTTTATACATCAAATATACACCACAGCATTTAACTTTCAGATAAATCAAAAGATAAGTGTTTGAGACCTACTTCCTGTCACCACTAAGTAGCACTGTGAGTATCAGGAAATATGGTCATATAAATGTTTTCAGGGCAGGACTAATATGAATCATCTGAAGTTTGATGGAGATCAGACCATTTACGGCAAAAATATAGCAATTTCCT
>NC_065519.1:36237248-36237407 GCF_006386435.1 Epinephelus moara
GGAGATCAGAACATTTACGGCAAAAATATAGCAATTTCCTGTTTCATGGCGAGACATCAAAATTAAACCCTCTGCAGCACGCGTAGACACTAATGATATGTCATGTTTGTGTACATCAAATACACACCACAGCACTGAAATTTCAGGTGAATCCAACGA
>NC_065519.1:36242101-36243201 GCF_006386435.1 Epinephelus moara
TACACCTCCCAACCGCTAAAGTGGCGCTGTGGCGCAGTAGAAAGCCGGTGCACTCATTCATTGCAGGACGAAGAAGGGGTGAAGAAAATTTCAAGACATCCCGAGATAAAATGCATGTTTATTGAACAATAACGGATATACAAACACACGGCAACCCCCATACACCTGCACGTTCACGAAACACAACACAATGCTCTACAACAGACCACGGAGTCAAACATTAGTCCACATTAGCTCAGCGAGTGTTCAACCACCGGCATGTCTCGGCTAACATCGACCACCGAGAATGCTCCCGGCAGTTAGCCGAGTGCTAACCGAGTGAGATGCGCTATACACACATTAGAGGCTGAACGCTTATAACGCTAATAAACCACAAATGATAAGTTACCTAAAGCACGTCGGGATAGCGTGGTGAACGTCAGCACACAACCATTTATTAATAATTCAGCCGTAACAACTGTGTGGCACAAACTCAGTGCTTTGGTTATAAATAATGTCGGGCTCGGTGCGGGTTCGAACAGAAATATGCGGCCGTGCCGCACTGTAACACACACACACACACAAACACACGGAAAAACATTATCAGTTCATAAAAAAACCCGGATGCACCGGACGGGATGTGAAAAGTGGACATGTCCGGGCAAAAGCGGACGTTTGGTTAGCCTAACGCCGTTAACGTTACCTAACACAAAGAGAAATGTCAACGGCTCGTTTCTCCTCTGACACGCCATGTACCTGTGTTCCGCCACGGCTCGGTTGTCCAGGTACGTTACTGGGCAGTCATGACACCAACCAAAGAGGAAATTACTGGACCTGGAGACGGTAAGCCGTTATCTTGCGTTTGTCAGCTGCTCTCATGTTCCCTCCTTTTGTGAGGGTCTTGTTGCCGTCCTCTGCATACCAGGCGTCATATGCCCCGCGGCATATTCCCCCGACGTTTGCTCGGAATATTTCAAAACGTCTAGCTTTAAATGAACACTGAAGTTGCGTCTTGTCGCCATCTTATCTGTTTACAATCAGCTGAGAGTGCGCAACTGCGCATGTGCGGTCTCTTGTTTTTATGACGGTAGCGTCAGGAGCAGCCAAAGACCACCTGGTGG
>NC_065519.1:36243510-36264929 GCF_006386435.1 Epinephelus moara
TGGAAAGTTACCGCGAAAGTGGGCGTGGCTTACACCACACAATTCAGCTAAATTCAGAGAACACGTAAATAGAAGGTTTAACAATGTGCAACATATTATGTGGGAGTTATTAGCCAAAAACGCTTTTGCATTGAAAATAGCACCACCTGCTGGTCATTTTTGGTGTGTGAGTTACAGGGGCCAGCCTATACCACCCCTATCAATTTTATTTCCATGAGTGTTATGGTGTTGGCACAGTGCCAAATATTAAATTAGACGGCCACCAGAGCGCCATCTAGTGGCAGATCGGTGAGTCCTTCGTCAGATATCCTCAGGAGGGCATTAACAATAATTATACCAAGTTTCGTGTTAATCCGCCCAACCGATGTTGAGATATAAAATACTTCAATTTAAAGAGCGCCACCTGGTGGTCATCGCCTGACATTTTGCACAGAGCCTCAGGGGCTCATGGGGAAGTAGTAAACTGAGTTTCATGTCATTCGGATACACCAATGTGGAGATATGCAACACTTCCTGTTTACAACGAAATCTGCAGGAAGTTGTTATTTAATAACTTGAGTATTGTTTGGAATATCAAAATACTTTTAATAACTTTTTGTCGGGAGGGTCCACAGATGCTTTGTGCAAAGTTTCATGGGAGGAGTTCGACAAAGTAGGTTTGCGACATTTTGCGAATTTGCGGGAAAAAAATGGAAGGCGGAAATGGGCGTGGCCTATTTCACAAGATTCAGCACAATTCACTAAACGCGTGGATATAAGGTTTTTGAATGTGCAACAAAGTATATGGGAGTTATGACACAAAACGCACTGTCCTTGATTATAGCGCCACCTAGTGGTGGAAATTTAGGACGACAATAGATTATAAAATTTTTCGCCAGACCTAATGCGTGTGCCATATTTGGTGAGTTTTTGAATTTGGGAAAGGAGCCAAATTGGGGATTATATGCGCAGAAGATTAATAATAGTAACTAGAACTGCAAGCAGTTATGAACGGGGGCCAAGCCCCCCCGTGCGACTCGGTCCCCGCGTCCCGCGGAACCCATGGAAGTTGTCCCTGAAGGACGACGGGCTCTGGGCGAGCGCATGTTTATGAATGTGTCATTTAAAATGTGGAAGTTACAGGCAAAACAGCCTTTGCATCCGTTATAGCGCCACCTATAGACCGATTTGCGACGAATTTGGCACAAAGCCTCTGGATGACCTCGGGAACGAGTGACTTAAGTTTGATGTTGAAAGCATCTACTTTGAGCGAAATATGAAACAATGTGTGTTTTTTAGCTAGCAAAAAAGATTGTTTGGTTGTAACAAGCGCATTTTTTGGAGTGCCAAAATTCTTTTGATAACTTTTCATCAGACACATCTGGAGATTCTATGTGCAAAGTTTCAGGCAGGTGGCACTTAAAATGTAGGAGGAGTTCGAAAAAGTAGGTTTTGGACATGTGGCAAACTAGCAAAGAGAATGTGCAGCAGAAGTGGGCGGGGCCTGTGTCAGAAAACCCAGCTCTATCCAGGGAACACATGGATATAATGTTTGTGAAAGTGTCATTTAAAATGTGTAAGTTGCAGGCAAAAACGCGTTTACATCCGTCATAGCGCCACCTAGTGGAGTACAATTTTTGGTATGGAAGATCTGTGTCCTATTCTATATGTACCCTTAAAATTTCAAAGCCCTCAGCATAATAGTTTGGCTGAAATTAATGTTTGTTGTTTATCTTGTAATAAGCCGCGCCCACATTGACCAGTCATGACCACCTTCAAGATATGACCTCAGAATTGTCCCTACATCATACCAACCGAATTTCGTAGAAATCGGTGCGTCCCTACATCATACCAACCGAATTTCGTAGAAATCGGTGCAGCCGTTCAAGAGATATAAACTTACAATATTTGTAGCGCCCCCTAGTTGCCAAAATTCGCCAAATTCGGCTCATACCCTCACAGTCGTATGCCAACCAATGATCTCAAATTTGGTGTTAATAGCATTTAGTTTGACCGACATATCCAACAGTTTGCATTTTTATAGCTAGCTATAGAAGTTTGTTTGTTAATAATTTGCGCATTTTTTGACCGAATAAAATTCTTTTAATAACTTTACATCAGGTCCAGTAGAAGAGTGTATATGTCAAGTTTCACGCAGATTGGACAAAATCCCAAAAAGTAGGTTTTCCAGTTTTCGCGATTTTGCGAAAAAACTTCCTAGGCGCAAGTGGGCGTGGCCTATGGCAAAGTGATTCAGCTCTATTCAGGGAAGCAGAGGATACAAGATTTTTGAATGTGCGACATACAGTGTGGGAGCTATAGGCAAAAACGCATTGGCCTAGGTTATAGCGCCCCCTGCAGGCAGATATACATAGTTTTTTGCGTCTGAGGTACGTGCAGGGGTCTGGACCACCCCTCCAAATTGCACCGCCCTCCCTTGCACGGTTTAGCCTGCAGCACCACTTTTACCTACGGAAGAATAAAAATAAAAATCTTTGCAAAAACAATAGGGTTCCTAGCACCGCTGGTCCTAGGAAATGCGTCTGCTTGCATACGCGTTCCCTCGGCCCCTCGGGCTTGGCCCCCTAATAATAATAATCATTCGAAAAACAATAGGGACCTCGCAGGTCTGTGACCTGCTCGGGCCCTAATAAATAATAATAAACAGCGCGATTACAGTAGGGTCTTCACGGACGACTTCGTCGTCGCTCGGTCCCTAATAATAAACAGTGCGATTACAATAGGGTCCTCACGGACGACTTCGTCGTCGCTCGGGCCCTAATAAACAGCGCGATTACAATGGGGTCCTCACGGACGACTTCGTCATCACTCAGGCCCTAATAAACAGCGCGATTACAATAGGGTCCTCACGGACGACTTCGTCATCACTCGGGCCCTAATAAATAATAATAAACAGCACGATTTCAATAGGGTCCTCACGGACGACTTCGTCGTCGCTCGGGCCCTAATAATGGGGGGAAGGAGGTGCACACTGATCTTTCTAATGTATTTCTCAGGTTAAAAGCATAATAATAAAATAACAGATTTGGGAGGCCTGAGCCACCTTTTGCTATGGGTTTCTGTTTCTGTGACAGATACAGTGGCAACCATCTCTTCATCTTTTTGTCTAGGAGCGGGTCGAAGTTAAATTGTACCATGTCCCTTAATTGCCTGGGGAAGAAGATTCCTAAATATTTAATTCCCTTTTGAGGCCAGTGAAATGATCCAGCTTGAAATAATTTGGGGCAGTAGGAAGTCAGAGGGAGGGCTCTTAGACTTTGTCCAATTCACCCGATAGCCCGAAAACCTTGAAAAGGATTCTTTGAGGAACTTCTAGTGACCGCTTGGACCTAATGGCTGCCTGAGTTGTGAGCTCTCCGACAACATCCCATTGTTATCTTGTATTTAAGTCATTGGACGTCAAGCAAGCTTTTTTTTGTGGTCAATTCATCGACAAGCAATTAAAATGCCGAATTTGAAGGGAAAGACAGCTAAAACTCTGAAAGACAAAGATATTAAATCCATCGCTTAAGTTGTAAGAGCTTTGCTGCGTGAGGAGCTGGAAGCTTGCACGCAAGAGGTGGCTAACAAGCTTGATGCGGTGCAGACAGAGCTAGCATTGGTGACTACGAGGATTATTTCAGTTGAAGGGAAGCTTGCTACCCTGAAAAATAACACTGAGAACGTCTCTGCCGTCCTCTCCGACACGCAAGATAAGTGACCAAAAGTTTGCGAATTTGGAGGACCGTAACAGTAGATGTAACATTCAGGTTTACGTTTTACCGGAGAATGCAGAGAGGGATGCCCCAGTGCAGTTTCTGGAGGGAATGATCCCGGTATGGTTCCTCGCTCTGAATCACATGAAACCTGAAATCGAGCACACCCACAGGATCTACCGTGGTGGCTCCCCAAAAGAAGGAGATCGACCATGGACTTTAGTCTTTTGCTGCCTACACTTCTCCACGCGGCAATCAATCCTCTGGGAGGCGAGGAAACACCCGCCCTCAGTCGGCAACTGGATGCTCAGGTTTGCCGCTGACTTCAGTGATTACACAGCTAGACGCCACAGATCATTCACACAGGCAATGACTATTATGGACGCATTTGCCCCCATTACCGTTTTAGCTCGTTTCGCGGCTCAATACTGAACCAATTTTAGAACGAGTGGTATCCATGAATCATACGTACACATACACATGGGGAAATAGAGCCCAGGTTGAAAAATACCGAAGTTATCCTTTAATGCTCCACATAAATGCACCAGTGTCCTTGGCTTACTGAGGAGAAAAAAAGCGGATTTAGCACTACTAAGTGAAACTCACCTCCTGAAGGCTGATATTAGGAGACTGGCCGAAAAAATTCTATCATGTCATAGCATCCTCCTCTGCAAGTACCAAGGTCCGGGGAGTGGCCATAGTGGCTAAGCGTAATTTAAATATTAAAGTTCTGGACATATGGATGGACTCAGCAGGATGGATAACTATTGCCAAAGTTGAATATTCTAACAGGAAAATTGCGTTGGTGTCAGCATATGCGCCTAACCTGTTTGATGCAGATTTTTATAAGAATCTCACTGGCATTATGCTAGAGCTTACAGACTACGTATTTATAGTGGGGGCCGACTTTAATGCTGTGTGGAATCCAGCTGTAGATAGATCACGTGCCTCAGAGACACCAGACCAAAGACAGGCCTCTGCTGTGCTGTGGGCCTGGGCTCGTGATACTGGTCTTGTTGACATGTAGCGTATGGTGAACCCTTCTTCGAAAGATTTTTCCTTATTTTCCTTGAGACATAAGACCTTTTCTAGAATTGATTACCTATTTACCTCCCCCCATCTTTTTGATAACTTTGATGTTTCCTTGTTGCCCATAGCTCTGTCTGATCATAAAGCCATCTCTCTCACTGCTTCACTTAGCAAACTCTCTTCTCGTGCTCCTAGGTGGCGATTTAATACAACAATACTGAAAAATGATGACTTCTGTATGCAGTTTAAGGAGAAACTCCTTGAGTTTTTAGAGTTTAATGTGGATTCTGTTGAAGACCCCAGAATATTGTAGGACTCAGTTAAGGGTTTCATCAGGAGCCACACCGCACTCATTGCATCTAGTCTACGTGCACCGAACTTGAAAAATTTGAAAATTTATATGTTAACCTGAATGCCTCACTTTAGTCTAATTACACTGAACAGTTGGAACTGCGGCTGAAAGTAATTAAAACAGAAATCAATTCTATTCTTAGACAACGCTCCGAATTTCTGATGCACAGGACTAGACAACACTATTATTTCCATGGCTCTAGACCTAGTCACTTACTTACCATGAAAATTCATGCCAATGAACAATTTCCGGATATCCCATCCATTAGAACCCAGCAGGAGACTTTCTTTTTTAATTTACAGCTTAGGCCGGCCCTTAGGGCCTATAGGGTCCCATGGAATCAGCCACTGAAACAACACCCGTTACCTGGTAGGTCATAACAGCCTTTCAGATCCTGGAATGAGCGGAGACCAGTGTCATTGTAAATTAGCCTGGTGAAACCATCATGATCTTGTGAGCTCATGTTCTTTTTCGCTCCGCAGATCAGTCTGGCCATGGAGTCATAAACACGAATTCTGGCATCGGTTTTGGCTTACCGGGCCAATCACAGCCATTTATTACATTGGGGTGGGTTATTTGAAATCACGTCATCAGAATAGGAGGGACAAGGAGCGGAGTGACTGCATTTCGTAAGCAACCAACATGGCTACTGATTTTGAAACTGCTATGGTAAATGTGTTGAATGAACTGGAATGTATATTTTCTCTAAAAGTAGAGCAAACAGCTGCACTGAAAGCTTTTATTGAAAAAAAGGATGTGTTTGGGTTTGGTAAAAGTTTAATTTACCAACTGGCTCCGTTGATCAGGGGAAAAGATGGGACTCAGTGAAAACCCAGTGGCTATTGTTGTTTCTCCACCATGGAGGAGCAGGTCAGGGAAGCGACCAAGCTGGGAATCACAGCCATCACAACTCGGAGTCCACAGTGAGGAGGAAATCCGGAGCGGACATTGCCAAACACCTTTTTTCTAACATATTTTTTTGGCAAAGACGACAACACTCTTTCCCAGACATCATCACAACTGATGTTTACTCTGATTGGTTTTCCGTCTTATCCAATTGCGTGAAGGGGCACTTTGAGTGACAGCCATTGATACCGCCCCTCGGGAATAGAGGAAATGTACAGTCCGTGTCCAGACTCATTCGCGTTTTGCGAATTGGGTCTGGCAACTCCAGGCTGATTTTAAATATCCCTTAAGGACAAAGGAACTTCCAGGGGCTTTGTCTCTACTTTTTATACCTTTCTACTGAAATCCTCTTACAAGGACCTTCCCTTAGACAAACTGTGGAGAAGACTGTCCCAGAACTGAGACCTGATTTTGATTGGGATTCAGTCTGGGCTAACATTTTGCTGACCTCTTGTAATCCAAATCACCAGCAAATCCACCTGAATTATGCTCATAGAATTTACCTTACTCCAAGAAGATTACACTTGATGGGTTTTATGGCTGGTCCCCACTGCACCCTGTGTTCCCTGGGGGCTCCTGGTACATTCCTTTACATGTTCTGGGAATGCCCACCTGTTGCTTGTTTTTGGAACAGGATTTCCAAGCAGTTGTCAGATATATTCTCTTTTACTATGCCTGTATCAGTGACAACGTTCCTCCTGAATGATTTTTCTCAGCTGCTGACTCCTGAGTACCAGAAAAGACTTATCCTTGCTGGCCTTACTACTGCCAAAAAATTGGTAGCTACCAGATGGAAACACCCCAACAAGCTCTCAGTGAGCAACTGGATTCTCACACTTCTTGACAGAATTTACTTGGAATTGTCCACTGCTCGTGTGATTAGAGTCAGAGAGTCCAAGATTGATCTATGGGTCTTGGTGGCTGAAAAATTAAAGGAGCGGATCTAATCACTTAACTTGTTTGCAGCATTGGTTTCTGGGGTGGCGGGAGGGAGTGGTTTTTGTTGTTTTTGCTGTTGTTTTTTTCCTGCCCTTGTTTTTGTCAATTTGTATAATTATTGTTTTTTATTTTATTTTTTTATTTTTATTTTTTTTGTCACTGTGTCTTATATATCGGTTATTGTTGTACAATGTCTTATTCAAAATTGAATAAAAATTTGATCACAAAAAAAAAAAAAAAAAAAAGGATTTTTCGAGGAGGGCATTTATGGATTTGCCTAGGTCCGTAACAAAAAGCAAATCGTCAGCATAAAGCATAAGTTTGTGCGTATAACCCCCAATTCTGACCCCCGGAAAATCTGGGTCCTTTCTAATTGGCTCCATTGTTAAACAAAACAGCAAAGGAGACAGCAGCAAGCCTTGCTGGGTCCCATGACTGAGTTTAAAATATGAGGAAATTATACCATTGGTTTGATCAGCCACTTGAGGTGCATTGTACCATAATTTCACCCATTTTATAAACTTCTGCCCAAAACCAAAGATCTCTAGCATTTGAAAAAGATAATTCCATTCCATGCAATCAAATGCTTTTTCAGCATTGAGTGAGATGGCTGCAGTAGGTGTATTTTTGTTTCTGACAGCCCACATTACATTAATCAGCCGTCAAATATTATCAGAGGCAAATCAATTACAAATTAACCCAACTTGGCCAGGGTTTATTAGGGTAGCTACAACTCTACTGAGGCAATTTGCAAGAATTTTAGAAAGTATTTTTGTATCCAGTGATATCAGAGAAATTGGATGATAATTTCTGCAGTCAGTATTATCTTTGCCTTTCTTCGAGATTAAAGATATTAGCACCTGAGATAAAGTTGGTGGCAACTCTCCTCTCCCAAATGCCTCATTATACATTCATAACAGAAGAGGAGTGAGCTCATCAGAAAAACACTTGAAAGATTCAGCTGTAAGTCTGTCATGCCCTGGTGCTTTACTAGACTGCAAAGTTCCAATATCCTCTTTTATTTTTTCTGCTGTGACTGGGACATCAAGAGACTACCGCTGATCTATCTCCAACGCAGGGAGGTCTAACCCTCACCAAAATGAGAGAATTTCGTCCTTTGTGCAAGATGATGAAGTATAGAGCTTCATATAAAATTTTCTAAATGTGTCATTTATATCAGTTGACTTTGTCATTAGATCCCCTCCCTGAGACTGAACAGCTGTTATTGTGGCCATAGTTTCCTGTTGTTTAATGTAATGAGCCAAAAGTTTCCTGGCCTTATCCCCAGAGTCAGAATACTTTTGCCTAACTCTGAACAATCCAAATTCAACCCTCTGTGAAAGTATCTGATTGTACTCGTATGTTAGCTGTGTGACTAGTTTCAAATTTTGTGGGTAGAAATTTTGTTTTAGCTTTCCTTCAGCCTCCACCTTTTTCTCCATATCTACAAGTTTATGTTATGTTATTTTTTTCTATGTTATGTTATGTTTTTTCTAATGAGATGAAAATTGAATTGAGTGTCCCCTAATGAAAGCTTTAAATGCTTCCCAAGTTATGCCTGCTAATGGGGTAGAAACAGCATTTGTTTCAACAAAAAGATCAATCTGAGTTTTCAACATGGCCTGAAAAGCATCATCTTGCTGAAGCGAAGAATTTAATCTCCACCTTGGGGATTTCTTTGTTCTGTCAATGGGGGCCAGGTTAAGCTTCACCTTGGCGTGATTGGATACTAGTATGTTGCCAGTTGTACATGACAATGTAAATGGAAGTATTTCTTTAGAAATAAAATAAATAGGCAATCCTTGTAAACACACCATGAACTGCTGAGAAAAAAGTATAATCACACCCAGTAGGATTGAACAGGTGCCACACATCCACCAGACCCAGGGCAGGGAATAGTTTCTTAATTGTAAGAAGTGATTTCGGGGCTCTGGATTTATTGGGGGCACTTCTGTCCAATACTGCATCCATAACAATATTCATATTCCCGGCCCAGATAATTGGATACCTGCCCATATCAACAAGTTTGCATTCAAGGTTGGCAAAGAACATGGAGGCATCGCTATTTGGGGCATGTGTATTTGCTAATGTTAATGTTTTCATCTTTGACCTGTTTAAGACCTCTTAATTGTAATTGCTTATTCAACAGTGTAATTACACATCTGCATTGACTAGTTCCAGAGCTACAAAAGACATTGCCCACCCACCCTGTATGTAATTTTCTCTCACCGACATATGACACTCCTGTAGAAAGGCAATATCATACGTAACAGACTTTAAACTAAAAAGTACCTTATTCCTTTTAGTGGGCTTTCCCATACCATTAACATTCAAAGTGGCAAGGCACAAATTATTGTTATCATGACTGGACATAGCAATACTGTACTGAAATGTTTAACAGTGGTAGTGAGCATGTTACATGTCTTGTTACTGAGACAAATGCAGACGATGACGCCTTCACATAAATTAACTTCGAAATAAAAAACAACAACACAAACTGTACAAATTATTATTCTGACCAACCGAGACCATCAGTGGCATGACTTAACTTACCCTCTGTGAGTGAAGTAATCAGGTGTATTATTTTCCATATCAATGTATAGATGAATATAACAACTTGTCACAGCAAAAGAAAATGACCACTGAAAAGATGAGTTACGAGGGGACATGTTCATCAGCAGTTCCGTTGGAATGGGATAGTTCATTCCTAATGAATTCTATGGCTTTCCTTGGATTGTCGAAGCGGCATGATCCCTCCTTTGTGTAGACTGTGAGCGTGACTGGATAATGGAGAGCAAACTTGATGCCGTGCTGGTGCAGCAGCTTTTTGCACTCCCTGAAGGCATCTTGTTAAGCCAGGGTTCCCCTGGAGAAATCAGGAAAGATCATGACTCGTTTCCCATTCCACCGTACTTCTCCTTTTACCTGGGATGTGTGGAGCACATGATCTCTGTCCCCAGATTGCATGAATTTTGCAATCATAGTCTGCCCCGGTACACCTGATTCTGTGAGTACGTTCAATTAGCCATCCCCTTGATGGTGCGGTTATGTCCAACATTTTAGACAGAGTCTTCTCCATGAAGGCCTCAGCCCTCAGGAATGCAGACAATGTGCGGATTATTATGTCTGCTCCGGTCTTACATATCATTAACCCTTTCGCGGAGGACCTCCAGCTTGGTTTTAGTGCTTGCCCAATATAGTTCCCTGATGGTTGCCTGCAGCCTGGCAAATATTTGGTTAGACTCCAAGTGAGGCTGATGGATAAAAGTGAAAGACATCACTGTGCGAGACTCAGCATTTTCTCCACCGCATCACGTGACTCCCATATAGAGTCCTGTCTTTTTTTTTTAGAAAAATTGAAGCCACCCTCTCTTTTATTAAAGGAGGGCCAGGCTCTAAACTTTAAATTGCTTTGAATACAAAAAAGAAGGGTAAGTCACCTGGCCTGGATGGCATACCTCCAGAAGTATATTTGAGTGATTTAGGGCCACCACTCCTTGCCATAATAAATACAGAGATGGGGGCATTTGGAAGAGATGCCAATACTGCTTTAATATCATTATCATTCATTATTATCATTATTACCCAACACTCTCATTATTGGCCCATACTGTTACTGAATTCAGATATTAAACAGTTCTGTTCAGTTCAGCATCCTGGTTGGAAATGGTGTTACCAAAACTAGTTCACCCAGATCAAAGTGGCTTTGGAAAAAACAACTTGCACCAGCTACTTTATATGTAAAATGCATCGTCTAACGTTCCTTCTTCAGTGGTTGTATCAGTTGATGTAAAAAAGGCACTTGACTGCCTACAATGGTCCTATCTGTGGATAGTGTTTAAAAATGGGATTAGATACAAACTTCATTTCCATGATAGAAACACTCTATGCCATTCCATATGTGTCTGTAATTACGGGTGATTTCTGCTCAACCAGTGTTAAATTTGACCGCTATTTTAGATTTAGTCTTAGTCTTGAGATGAAAATGCTAATTACTTTTAGTCACATTTTTGTCATTTTAATCCTTCATAGTTTTAGTTGTCAAAAATTCAAAATGTTTAAGTTGCCAAAAATTCACGACATTTTAGTCAACTTTTAGTCATTATATTTTCTATGGTTTTTTTTTTGTTTGTTTGTTTTTTTAATCTTAAAACTAATCCAGTGAGGCTAATTCATGTATCAGAAATTAGAATCAAGGTGACATGTTGTATAAAAATTTCATTAAGACAGTTTATTTCTGCATCTTTTATTTATTTATTTATTTTTTATTTATTTTACCTTTATTTTACCAGGTTAGTCCCTTTGAGATCAATGATCTCATTTTCAAAGGAGACCTGGCCAAAACAGCAGCAGCATAAAAAGTCATAGACAAGACACAATACAACAAATACATTAAAAGTAGTATGAATCCAGTACCAGTGATAACATTAAAATACCTACAGACAATGACAAGAACTAACCGATGTATTTATCATTGAGGTTATCAGAACCTTAAAACCAGGCAGCGGGATAAGGCTCCCAAGATTCAAGTCTTTATGAAGACTGTTCCAGGTAAGAGGAGCCGAGCACTTAAAGGCCTTTTATCCCAGTTCAGTCCTTACACTTGGTACAGACAATAGGACAACATCTTGTGATCTCAAGCTATAGCTACCACCAGCTTTCTGAACAATCAAAGAGCAGATATAAGAAGGGAGCATGCCTAGCATGGCTTTATAGATAAACAGGTACCAGTGACTGAGCCTTCGCATAATCAGTGAGGGCCAGCCAATCCTAGAATACAGAGTACAGTGATGAGTCAGTACTGCACAGTTTGTGACAAATCTCAGAGCACTGTGATACGCAGTGTCCAACATCCTAAAACAATGGGCTGGAGCGTTCATATATAAAATATCACCATAATCAAGAAGTGGTAAAAAGGTTGCAGAAATTAGTTTCTTTATGGTCTCAAAGGAGAAACAGCTCTTGTTTCTAAAATAAAACCCTAACTTCAACCTCAGCTTTTTAAGAAGATTATTCACCTGAGGTTTAAAAGACAGGCAGTCGTCTATCATATGCCCAGATATTTACAGCAGGAGACAATCTCTAGTTTCTTTCCTTGAGCTGTAACAATATCTAAGGTGTTGTCAGGTTTTGACCTATTTGAAAACAACATTAACTTAGTTTTGTCAGGATTTAAAAGCAATTTTAGTTGAAAAAGCTGAGTCTGGATGATATTAAAAACAGTCTGCAATTTGGCAAGGGCCTCCATGATGGAGGGGGCAGCACAGTATACCACTGTGTCATCTGCATAAAGATGAAAATTAGCTCCACCCACATTATGACCCAAATTATTAATATAAATTGAAAATAACAGCGGACCTAACACAGAACCGTACCGGTACACCATTACAAATGTTTAATCATTCAGAGGTGAGCCCATCAAATTGAACGCACTGCGACCTTTCCGACGGATAGTTCACAAACCAACCCAGAGCCTGATCAGAAATACCAATATTAGACAATCTTTATCACAAAATTAGATGGTCAACGGTATCGAAGGCCTTGGAAAGGTCAATAAATAGTGCTGCACAGCACTGCTTCTTATCAACAGAGTCAATGAGATCATTCACCACCTTCATAGCTGCTGTTATAGTGCTGTGTTTCTTTATGAAGCCAGACTGATGCTTAGAAAGAATGTCATTTGCACCTAAAAGCTCCTTTAACTGCTCACTCACAAAATTTTCAAGAATCTTAACTAAAACTGACAATTTATAAATTGGCCTATAGTTATTCAAACAACTAGGTTCTCCTCCTTTATGTAGAGGGAGGACATAGGCTGATTTCCATATTTTTGGAATCAAGTTAGAGCTAACAGAAAGGTTAAAAAGATAAGTCAGAGGTGGTGCAATAAAATCTGCAGCTATTTTTAAGAAAAAGGGTTCCAAGTTGTCAGGGCCAGCAGGTTTCTTAGGATTTAACTTGGTTAAGGCTTCATGTACATCAGCAACCAAAAATGGAGAAAAGCGGAAAGGTTCATCTGTGCCACTTTGGACAGGAGCAGGAACTGAAGTGTACACAGAAGCAGAGTCAGAAACGGAGTCGAACAGTGAGCCACAAGATACAAAATGCTCATTAAAACAGTTCAGCATAGTGGGTCTGTCAGATATAGTGCCAGATTCTGTGGCAATACAGGGGGGCAATTCATTTTGATTTCCACTGACAGATAAATAAGCTTTAATAGCTTTCCAGAATTTTCTAGGATCATTCAAGTTTTCAGTGGTCACAGAAAGAAAATACTTAGATTTAGATCTTTTAACTTGAGAAGTAAAACTATTTCTAAGTTGCCTGAAATGGAGCCAGTCAGTCTCAGAGTCTGTCTTTCTAGCCTTCGCCCAGGCCTTATTTCTTTTGTGCAGAAGACTAGATAATTCTGCTGTAAACCAGAGGTTATCTCGGCCCTTCACTCTAAACTTACGCAGAGGTGCATGTTTGTCTATTATTTCCTTGAAACCTTGATAAAAAATATGACCAAGCAATTTCAATATGATCGATTAAATAAATTTTGCTCCACTCAAAATAAAACAAGTCAAATAAAAAACCCTGTTCAACAAAGTGCTTAGTGTCACATTTAATAATGATACGTGGTTTACCTTTCTGAACCTTTGTGTCTCTAATTGCAGCCACAACACAGTGGTCACTAACATCATTAATAAATACTCCCACAGCAGAGTATTTATGAGGGACATTTGTCAAAATGAGATCAATCAAAGATGACTTACTGGGACATTTAATGTTAAGACAGGTGGGACTATCCACAATCTGAGTAATGTTTAATGAGACACAAAGGTCCTTTAAGTCCTCTGACACAGACGTTAACCAGTCCAAGTTTAAGTCACCAAGTAAAACAATTTCCTTGTTATCAAGTTGATGTAAAAGGCTTGACAGAGAGGTCAAAGATTCACTGACAGATGAAGGGGGCCTGTAGCAGCCAACCACGGTAACTACAAGGCCCTTAGACACCTCAATATTTAACGCCAAAAATTCAAATTGTTTACCAATTGATTTAGATACCAACAAGGATGAAGACAACTTATTTTTCACATAAATGGCAACACCACCACCTCTCTTAGGTTGGTCAGTACGATATATATTGTATCCATTTATAGAAATGTCAGAGTCAGAGATAGATTTGGTAAGCCACGTTTCTGATAAAACAATAATGTCAGCATCAGTAGATTCAGCCCAGATACGAATAAAATCAAGTTTGGATAACAAACTACGTACATTAAGGTGAAGGAGGCCCAAACCGGATCTTTTTTTTTTTTGCCTTTAATTGATAGGATAGTAAAGTGTGAAAAGGGGGGAGAGAGAGAGGGAGGGAGGGAGAGAGGGAGAGACATGCAGCAAAGGGCCACAGGCCGGAGTCGAACCTGGGCCGCTGCGGCAACAGCCCTGTACATGGGGCGCCTGCTCTACCACTAAGCCACCGATGCCCCTCCAAACCGGATCTTGACTTAAAGTCAGTTGGAGTGGCAATCTGGCTGCAATTAGTTGGACCAGGGTTTAGCTGCACGTTACCAGAAAGCAATAATAACAAAAAAATCAGGCATCTTCTTATAGTCGAAGCACACAACGCATCCTTTACCTTGACATGATTAGCAAGTACAAAATCGTGTCAGAGTTCAAGAAGCAGTCCTGAAGAACCATAATGGAAGGATATCGAGTACAACAACCAAAGTTAAACGAGCTAGTCGGCTCGGATAACAAAATAAAATGGAATTGTTTGTGTAACACATTGGAACCTTTATAAGGAATACTCACCACAGGTGACAAGACAGTCATGAGTCCACTCAACTCCTCATGATGAGAGTACTTTTAAGAATTCAACACAAACATGAGGCAGAGAAGAACCAGGGTATGAGCCATTTTCACAGCTCCACCAGCCATCACCAAACAATAGATAAGGCCTCAGGCTGCAGAGCAGGGTGGATGGTGAGGGCCTCAGGCTGCAGAGCAGAGTGGATGGTAAGGGCCTCAGGCTGCTGAGGAGGGTGGATGGTAAGGGCCTCAGGCTGCTGAGCTGGGCGGATGGTGAGGGCCTCAGGCTGCTGAGCAGGGTGGATGGTGAGGGCCTCAGGCTGCTGAGGAGGGTGGATGGTGAAGGCCTCAGGCTGCTGAGCAGCCTCAGCTGTTAGCCGAGAAGCTGTCAGCAATGCAGGTGGAGGAGGACCTTGTGGCCTGGATCCTCGACACTCTCACCAACAGACCCCATGTCAGGCTGCAGGGCTGCCAGTCAGAGGTCCTGATATGCAGCACGGGCGCCCCCCAAAGAACTGTCCTATCACCATTTCTCTTCACACTCTATACCAGGGCTGCCCCTGACCAAATTGGGGCCCTAAGTGAAATTTTATTTGCCAGATTTTATTGAACAGATAGCAATATTTACCTCCATAAAAATAGTCGAAAACATATATTAACAACATAAACTGATAGGCTAAAAACTTATATTGGCTAAAGTTTATAGCCTATCAATATATACGACCACCAACTGGTCATTTTACCACTCCTTTTCATCAGAGGTGAATGCATAGGGCGTTAACAAGACATTCAATAAATGTTAATCAGGGCCGCTGGAAAAAAAAAAAATTCTCCAGTCACTCGAGACAGAGATTCCTATCTAATGAGTAGCAGCTTAGGTGTTTGTGCCACAAAGTTTTATTTCAAAAACATACCCACCTTCAAGTGAAGCACGAGCTTCCTCTTGTTTTGCCTTTTTTTTTCCTCTTGCTCGCTCCTGACTCGTGATGTCTTTTGGACATGTCGACAACTCTTCACCTGCTGCAGCTCTGCAAGTGCCTGCCGGCGCACCCCTCTGATTGGTCAGATGTCGAGTGCTGTCAATCATTGCAGCGACGCATGCGCAGTCAGATTACAGGCCTCTTCTCTCCTTCCTCGAGCTGATTCTACGCGCGCCTCACGGTAGCGCATATGCGCATCCATTGCGCATATGCGCAAATGCGTCCCCTCGCGCAAAATGTGGCCCCCCATGGAAGATGAGACCCTACGCACAGTGCGTGTTCTGCATTTAGGGAGGGGCGGCCCTGCTCTATACCTCCGACTTCCAACACAATACTGACAAGTGCCACCTGCAGAAATTTTCAGATGATTCTGCCTTTGTCGGCTACATTAATGGCAATGAAGAGGAGGAGTACTGACACCAGGTGGATCACAGTGGAGCGAAATCAACCATCTCCAGCTTAACACCAACAAAATAAGGAGATGGTGGTGGACTACCGACGGAGGAAGAAGAGGCCTCTTGTACCCATTACCATCCAAGGGCAGGAGGTGGAGAGGGTGGACTGTTACAAATACCTGGGTCTGCACCTAAATCACAAACTGGACTGGACCACCAACACCGAGGCTCTCCTCAAGAAGGGTCAGAGCAGGCTCTATTCTTTGAGGAGGCTGAGGTCGTTCAGTATGTGCAGTAAAGTGCTGCAGTATTTTTTGGTGGTTGCTAGCAATCTCTTCTTTGGTGTGGCATGTTGGGGGGCAAACATCAGTATGAGAGAAGTGGACAGACTGAACAGGCTGATCAAAAAAGCGCGCTCTGTGGTAGGAGCCAGCCTAGACAGTCCTGAGACAGTGGCTGAGTCAAGGATGAGGAGGAGGCTGAGCACCATTCTGGACAACACCAACCACCCTCTACACCATGAATTAAAGGGTATGAGTGTGTTCAGCCAGAGACTTGTGGCACCACAGCAGTCCACCAAACGCTTTGGCCAGTCATTTGTGCCAGTTGCCATCCGGCTACACAACCAGGCGGGGTCGGCGAACCCATGCAGGATGGAGCGGCTGGGCTAGGAAGCCCACGGACGCTCCGTGACTACCTGCTGGGAGAACTGCATTCTGCACCTGCACCTTTAACCACAAACCCTGCACATGCACTTGGCACACTGACCTGCGCACACGGCACTTTTCTTACACGGACTTGACTTTTTAGTATTAGTATTTTAATATCTGGTCCTGCTCCTCTCGATTGTCCTTTTATCTATTTACTTATTTATTTACTATTTAACTTTATCTATCTATTAATCGTTCTTAACATTTACTGTTGCTGTTTTTTGGACACCTGAATCTCCCTACGCTGATAAATAAAGGTTCATTCAGTCAGCAGGGTGGATGGTGTAGGCCTCAGGCTGCGGGGCAGGGTGGAAGGTGAAGGCCTCAGGCTGCTGAGCAGGGTGGATGGAGTAGCCTAGGCCTCAGGCTGCGGAGCAGGGTGGATGGAGTAGGCCAGGCAGATGCAGGATGCAGTAGTTCCTGGCTAAAGTCAAGCCCCACAATAGCAGGTGCTGGGTCTCAGTTTTCCTTGCTGCAGATCTGGGCTAAAGACTAGCCACACTGCAGCAGCTCCCAAAAACTCAGAGCAGCCCACAAACAGCAGATCAAACCTCTGAGCAGGTGGAGTAGGCCAGAGCAGGATAGCTTCCCAAAAAAGATTAAAAAAAATATGCACAATCCACAGAGCTGGATGTATACTTATAAGGGTTGGTAAAACAGCAGTAAAAGAGCTTGAGTGAAAAGTGTCGAAAGATACTAAAAACCTAATAAAACTACTTGTAACAGAC
Source organism: Epinephelus moara (assembly GCF_006386435.1). Classification (NCBI taxonomy): domain Eukaryota; kingdom Metazoa; phylum Chordata; class Actinopteri; order Perciformes; family Serranidae; genus Epinephelus; species Epinephelus moara. Next base: position 36,261,042 of record NC_065519.1, read on the forward strand.
AAACACACAACAGAGACTTCACAGAGACACTAGACATGCTGCCATCTTGGATCTTTCTTAGTTTCCTACAATTAATTCCTGCACACTTACAAACTGTCATTTCTCCAGCAGTGTTTGACAGAATAAAGGTGTGATTATGAGCACACACTTACGGTTCATCATTTTAAAAGCTCAACATCTCTCTATTTATGCTCTCAAAAACTTTGACACCACAAAAAACTAATCTGAGACAACTAGGATTTGTACCCAGGTTCATTGTAAACTCTCACTTAATGATCTCACTGTTAAAAAGTAGAGAAATAACTTCATTAAAGCCTGAATTCTTGTGTCCTCTGGTGATTGGTGATTAAAACTAAACTTTCATCTCTGTCAGAGAAAACTGATCTGAGTTCAGACTGTTTACTTACAGCACAGCTACACTCAAAGATAACTAAGCCTCCTACCTGCCTGTCAAACAGCATCACACCGTAAACCCTCCCGAGACAGTCTAGATTTGTGTGCAGTCTTGCAGGGATCAATAGATGTGAAGCCCAGGGGCTGGTGGCTGTTTTTTCTGCTGCTGTTCAGTGGCTAACAAGCAGAGATGCTAACAGCCACCGCTGCAACTAACAAACTCCACATATCCATTCAGCAGCTCCACCATCCACAGTCAGACACACACTGCTGATTATTTACCGTTATACCATGGTCTGGGTGAATACTCAATTCTGATTCGCTGCAGGGTGTCCGTTAAAAGGTGTTATAGGACAGCTAAAAAGACAAATTGCCCGATGAAAGGTTCTAAATTATTGCACTGGCTCAACTGCTAGTTTGTAACCACAGCAATGGAGACTCAGAGCAGAGGCAAAGGATTATAACGGGCATCATGAGTTATTTTATCATTTCATTTAATTTATTTGGTGAATTTGATAATTTTGATGACTGGGATGCAGAAGAAGAGAGGTTAGAGAATGAAAAGAAAAGGGAGAAACGGCACAAGGAGTCGCGGGTCTACACCAATCACAGCCTCCGGAGCACAGCTGTAGGTCGGCTCTCTGACACCGGCCTGGAAACTCGTCAGATCATGACCGTCACGGGACATCGGTGTGAGAGCAGCCTGCAGGCTTATTGGGCTCCGTCAGTGCAGGAGAGACGAGACTGGAGCAACATCTTGTCGTCTCCAAATGTCCTAACAAGCAGTGCTCAATCTGTCAATCTCCGTCCTTCAAATGCCACTATGATGGACATACCCATATCACTTTCAAATTTCACTATTAATGGTAATGTAGCATTTAATTTTAAATAGGAAACAATCGTTAATTTCTTAATGTGTTTATATGATTTAATCTCGACTACTATATGCTTATGAATTATTTGTTGCAATTAAAAACGATTTTGACTAGCCAACTATTTGGATGTTGATTATTTGAAACAAATTTTCTTGGGCCTATAAATGAACGCCAATGAATCATGAAAGTAATATCTCAAGGGGTTTTTTTGCACATCATCCTCTGACCACCAGAGTCTGTAACACACAAGCGGTAAGAAGTGCACTGGCTTTCTGAAATAATCATCTTCTGAATAATATCACGTAACGTTTAGCCATCATCTCACTTCCCTTCACTGATCAGAGTCGCTATGCTCTCTACTCTGCGGCCACAGCGGGTTTCCATGGCAATGCCTGTGAACTACAGAGATTAAATAATCCGCTCAGCTGTGGCTTGTGGAAAACTCATGATTTTAACTGTAAAACACATTAAAGCATAAATAATTGATTTAATATTCATTTCTTTGGTAAGTGACCATGGTATAAGCGGGTTAATGCCCTTCAAGGTGTCCATTATCAGGAATTAATGGACTTCGCGGAAGTCCGCTTTGCGTCGGACGGTTCACGCCTCCACGTCATCCATTAATTCCTGATAATGGACACCTCGTCGGGCATTAACCCTTACCTGAATTACAGCTCACAACTCACACCAACAGCTGACGGTGCTCCAGTGTTAGTGTTTTTGCTGGCTGTTCTCAGCTTTCAGTGTCTGATAGTCCACCACTATCATTTTCATCTTGTCTCGTCAATGAAAATGAAACATAGATCTTGTCTTAGTTTTTTATTATCAAGATATATTTTTAGCTCCTCATCATCTCGTTTTCGTCATGAAAAAAAGGTTGTTGACGAAAAATTTTCATCATAGTTGTCGTCAACGAAATGAATACTGTGCTCTACTCCATTTGGAATTACAAGGTGCAGTAAGCAGGAGGACCCACTAAGCCCTTTAATTTTTATTAGGGGTGCCTGCTGTGGAACACAGGCACAACCTATTATTATTGCTTCTACTTTTTCTTCTTACTCCTCTTCCATACCACAAAATTCGTTCCGCAGCGTTGCCAGCACATACACAAAAATACATCAAAACATGTGTAAATTTTGAGAATAGTGTGCTATGACTTTTCTCACAGATTTACCTCACGGTTTTTACGAAATTCGTGAAAAACTGTGAGAAATTTCCCATTCAAAGTGATTGGAGATCGTCGAGAAATCAACGTAAAAACACTCCTCTTTCAGGTCACACCAAATCGCCATACTTTGACATAGAAAAATGATTCAAACTTTAAAGGGCTCACGAGACTCTTGGCTTCATTAGACCAAGCCTGAATTTTTATATGTAGTATGGTTTTTAAGAAATCACATGTTACATTTCATGATGTTTTTCAGACTTTTCAGATTTTATAATGGGTGTCTATGGGAGAGGGCTAAGGTAAGGTAAGGTAAGGTAAGGTAAAACTTTAATGTCCCCGTGGGGCAATTTGATTTGCAGCCAGTAGTCAACAACAACAACAACAAGACATCAACAATAACAACAATACCAATAAACAACACTCACAGCACAGGACACAATGCATTCAAGAAAAACAAACAAACAAATGACCTGATCAGTGCTTATTAAGGGCCACTATTGCAGACGGGACACAGGAAAGTCTATACCTATTGGTATGACATTTAGGAATGCTAAACCTTCGCCCCGAGGGGAGCTGCTGAAACTCAGTGTGCAAAGGGTGAAGAGGGTCCAAAATAATGGACTGAGCTTTTGAAATGAGTCTTTCCTCATATGTCTCTTCAAGATTTCTAAGGTTAACACCAGCGATCTTGCAACACACGGACACACGGACCATTTTTTCCAGTTTCTTTTTGTTCTGAAGACTAAGGTGACTAAACCAACAGATTACATTAAAAGAGAGGACAGATTCAATAAAAGCAGAGTAAAACATTGTCATTATTGTCTTGTCCACATTAAAGCTACGCAGCTTCCTTAAAATGAACAAACATTGGTTCACCTTTTAACAGAGGGCATCTGTGTTTGTATCAAATTTTAGCCTGTCATCCAGAACAGTGCCCAAGTATTTATACTGCTGCATTACTGTTACCGTCTCTCCTTTAATCACACAAGGTGCAGGAGGACAGGGCTTTCTCTGAAAATCAATAAACATTTCCTTTGTTTTGGCCATGTTTATCTGGAGGAAGGACTCCAGAGCACATGACACAGGAGCTGCAAGATCTTCTTCTGAACTAATTGATCTCAGTGCCACAATTGTTGCTCTATATACACAATTATACCTCAAATTATAGGGAAATTTGTGCTGGTCGCACAGATGTCCCCATGGAATCACTCACACTTACTGTGCGTTCACACCAAACGCGATGGACGCGATGAACGCCACAAGTTTCCATTCAAAATCAATGTAAATGACGCGATGACACGCGATGTCGCTTCAGGCGACGCGTTTCAGGCGATAAGAGCGACCCGATGAAGCGATTACGCGTCTATCGCCTCATCGCGTGTGTCGCTTGAAGTTGAAAAATTTTAACTTTTCAAGCGACATCGCGTGACGCTGTGCCGCGACATCCAATCA
>NC_065519.1:36265806-36279340 GCF_006386435.1 Epinephelus moara
TTTTTTCATGCATTTACCCATGTTTATCCATGACATTGTGTAAATGTCCGTGGCGGACATTTGAAAGCGAGTAGATGACAAACAGTACAGTAAACTTGTAGATAACTCAAATATATGTAATATCTTAGGTGGAAAATGCTTTAACATTTCATGCAGCCTACATGCAGCCTCTCGGCCCAGCAAACGTTAAACAACCCCGCTGGCTTCTCTACGTGTCGCTTCCGTACGCAGTCAGTGGAGCCCAAATGAATGGAGCGGAACGTGTGTTGCGTTCAGGCGTTGTCAGGTAAATAACAAATTCCGGCACTTGAATAGGCCATAGCACAACACAGCAGCATGTCAAGTTGGCCGAACCTGAGCAAAATACCATGAAACAGATATGATTTTTTCTTAAAACCGTGATATGAAAATTTTGTCATACCGCCCAGGCCTAATGTCCATTAAAAAAAACCCTCTGCTGTGAGCTGCTTTCTGCCTGTCTTGTCTCTCTCAGGTGGCCCTCATTAATCACCATGACAACCACTCTGCCACACCATGGCAACAGCTCCCCACACACCAACACAGAGACATGTTGGTGTGTGCGTGTCTAAATCTTAAATGCAGACATGACAGCAGCAGAATCTCCATTTATGCAAACATTATGTATCAGTGTTTTCAGTCTATTATATCCTACAGCCTTTCCTACTACCTTTAGGATTATGAATGTTAAATACATATTGAAATGCATCATAAATACATAAAATATTAAACACACCTACTGCGCACTGACTGTAGTACATGTAGTATGTAAACTGAGAGGAGAAATTTCTGGAAAACAGCTGAGGGGCACCAGATCTGTAACTTGCGACCAAGGTCACATTTTTGACACCACAAACGTGTATATGTCTGCCTTCAGGAGAAGCTCATCTCTCTGGTAGTATCCTCATATTGACGATTGAACTCATGGTTTGGGCATAACAGGGAGGAGTTTGAGAGCAATTAAATCCATCTATAACCTACCTGCTCTCTGCCCCTCTCTGCTACTCTGCTGCAGGTCCCTCATTAATCACCATAGCAACAACCACTAACACACAAACTCACAGACGTGTGTCTGTGTCTCTTAATCCCCATTAAACAGATAAGCAGCAAAAGTTGCTATTATCTCTGCATTTACTAACAGTGAATCCTATCCAACCCTGGCACTACTGTAACTACAACTACTAGAAGCAGCGCCGTCGTATAGGGGGGAGCCCACAGCCCACTAGGGCCCACACACAGCCTCCAGTAGCCTCTATGACTAAATTATTATGCATAGACTTAACTAATATATATTCATACTAATGAATCCGAACTAAAACAAAGCCACAAAGTCACACAATATTTTAATTTTAATAATTTCAATAACCCCCTTGGCCCCTTCTTAAAAATTGGTTTGGTCCACACCACGGTTCGCTCTTCCTCATGGGAATTAAGTGAGCGCAAGCAAACTCCAGCAGGGAGTGAGGGAGATCAAATAGGCTAGGTGATGGCCCCCAAAAAACACAAATCTGGACACCAGAAAAGACTTGAGAAGGAGGCCAGGAGTAGGAGCAGCAGAGCAGGGGCCCAGGACATCAAACAATTTTTCTCTAAGAATGGTGAGAGTAAAACTACCGAGGGCGGCTGAAACGATTAGCCTACTTGTTCATTCATTTATTGTCTGTAACCTTACCTTTGACGGGGCGCAGGCTGGAGCCTACGTTAGCTGTCTCATCGGGCCGGGCTAAACTCTGGACAAGTCGCCAGTTCATTAAAAAGTCGCCAGTTCATTATAGAGCAACGATTCCTAGTGTAGCTAGCTAACTGAACATTACTAATTTGGAGGCTACTACAGCGGACTGTGTGTTTCACACATATCACTGTCGGACAGTGCTCCACAGTATGCACCCACTCAGAGGCTGCATTGAATTGTATTATGACGCATTCAAGTTCTACTCAGTAATTATGAGCATCATGCGAAGGTCAATTACGTTATCATGATGTGTTCAAATGTGGTCTTGTAAAAATGTGTTATTGGTGGGACGTTTGAATAGCCTAAATACAAAAAAGTTAAATGTTCAAAGATTTGTTGTTGTTGTTTGTTTTCATATCAATATAAAATAAAAGACACCATAATAGCTGACAACAACAAAGTAAAAAGACCATTTAGAATTTTGGACAGTTTACAATGACTTTTGAATGGTTTAAAAATATTTTTTGCCTGGCAAAGTGAAGCTGTCTGCCTAGAGCTATGGTACTAAGAAGCCCATTTAGATTTTGTGTATTCCAAGACTAGGTTAGTTCTGCAACAGTTTTTCCATGAAACATAACATTTAATGTTTACAATATATATTGTAATATATAATGGAACAATAAACCTTTATGCTCTGCTGCTCCAGAATCAGCAGTGGCTGCTTCGTCTGAGTTTGACCCCGCAGCAGACCCTCACCCCCAGCAGTCCAATGAAATAGCCTTGCTAGACTTTCAATTGAAAGTCAGCTAAGCCGACAGTTGGACTTCAAAGACCTCATCAGTGACTTTGCCAACAAAAAGGCCCGGCGTTGGGCTTTCTGATCAGACTGACAGTGAACAAACAAGCCAATTTAAACCTAAATTGAGATTAGATGAGGCTTGTTTTTGTTTTTGATATTTATTTTACAACAACGTATTTCATGTGCTGTTTGTTTTACTTGCACATTTAAGTTAAATGCTACATATCTACCTTGGGCTCCACCTTGTGGACTATCTTGAGCCAGGACACTTTGTTTTTTTGCATATCAGTGCTTGATTGTTACAATAAAATACCCACTACCTATTTGTTGAGTGGTTAATTGAAAATGTATTTGCAATCAGAGGTGTAATAACGTGTTGCAAATCAGAGAAATGGGAATAAGACAACTAATAATACATAATTTACATAATAATACTCCGACTTGTTGAGGGGTTAATCGTAAAAAAGAAAACAAATTGGGTGTATTACACCAGGCACCGTCAAGAACACTGAAAAACAGAAAAATGAAGAAAAACATCATAATACACAGTTGTAAAAAAAAAGTGGCAATGAATGGGGTAGAGGGGCCCACACCGATATTCTTTCAGGGGGCCCAGAATTCCTAGCAACTGCCCTGACTAGAAGTAGTACCTCTACATGTATATCACTACTACTAATACTACTAGCACAACTATTTCTACTGCTGCTCCTACTATTGCTACTGTTTGGGCTATGAATGTCAAACACAGACATCGCTGGAGCAACTCTAAAGAGCATGTTAATATTATATATCAGCATCTTTTATCCACGACTATAGCCTTAAAGGATACTACTACTACTACTAACTAACTTCCACAGTTTGGCCTATAGATGTTAAATACCAACATGAGAGGAGCTGTACACACGTAGAGGTAGGGCTCAGCCTGTACTTTGCAGCACCTGTAGTTTAAAGTACATTCATTATGTATTACCTGCAGTATGTTGTACCTTAAGTATACAGTACCTGTAGTACCCGCTGTTTATACTACCTCCTACTCGGTGGCAGTAGCAGGCATCCCTCAAAATTTCTTGCAAAATTTTCTAGTTCTTATATTAGAACCCTTTGGCTCAGGCCATTAGACAGTCAGTACTGACAAAACCAATAAGTTGCAGTTCAACAGATCACACTGTAGTGTTGTATGTGGATGAGGATTTTTTCAGGATGTTACCCACTCCCTTAACATTTATAGAAGACTTCAATCATATTTCTAGTTACAAGAGAAAATGGAATAAATAATCTCTTCTTCCTCTTAATTCAGCTGCCAAAGATGAAAGCATTTATTTCAATATACCAATTGTTTCTCATTTTAGATATGTGGGGGCAGATACTTCTCCTACAACAGAGACAACTTTTCTAAATAATCTTAATATAACCCTTAAAATAATACGGTGGTATAAATCGGTGGCTTAGTGGGTAAAGCAGATGTCCCATGTACAAGGCTGTTGCCGCAGCGGCCCGGGTTCGAATCCAGCCTGTGGCCCCTTGCTGCATGTCACCCCCCTCTCTCCCCCCCCTTCATGCTTCCCTGTCCTTTCCATTAAACCATTAAAACTAACTAAAAGTCAGTCAAGATTAACATTATGGATTGGCCAGCCCAAACCAGCCCAAATCCTGGACCTTAATCCAATAGAACACTTGTGGGGTGACATCAAAAATGATCTTTCTGAGGCAAAACCAAGATATGCAGAGGAATCGTTGAATGTTGTCCAATCATCCTGGGGTGGAATACCTGTTCACAGGTGCCAGAAGTTGGTCGACTCCATGCAACACAGATGTGAAGCAGTTCAAAGAAACAGTGGTTATACAACTAAGTATTAGTTCAGTGATTCACAGGAAAGCAAAATCTTCAAGCATTTTTTAGTTCATACAGTAAATGTTTGAGTTTGTAAAGAAAAATGCAGACACTGCCATTTTTTCAACAGCCTAATATTCCTTTTTCCTACTTTCTGCGAAGTAATAACACATTTGATAAATTTTTCTCCATGTTTTGATTTGGAATAGAATGTGCAGTGTTCCTAATGCATTTATGTGTATGGAAATGAAAACAATTACAAGGATTTTGGGCTTTACTGATGTTTTTAAACACGCTGCTATTATTTTGAATACAACTGTACATGTATATATATATATGTATATATATATATACATACACATATATATATATGTATATATATGAAGTTTTTCCTGTTTGTCCTACTGGTCGGTGGGCTGGAGGGGGTGGATCTGGACGCGTTGGCAAAACTCTACCTATTTGTTTTTCTACTCTTCATTCCTTCTCCTCACGAGTGTGGCCTGGAATCCGCCAACAGACCACAACATTACAGTAAGTGGCCTCTGGCACCATTATCATTTTGTCCCCACCCCCAAAACCCCCAAAACGCCACGAGGGGCTCAGGAGCTGAAGTTATCGAAGGTAATAAACCTCTCTAAAACCCAACTGTCTATGGATGCCGAACTAGTTTTGCCCAAAGGTTTATCTTTTAGCCCAACATATTCAACTACCAAGACTACCAGACCAAGATAGACCTGTGTTCAGATTTCACTTAAAAACATGGTGTGCCTCTCAAACCCAGCCTACAGCAGACACCAGGTCCACCCACACTAGCTCCATACCAGTAGCTACACCCTTCAAACCACAATCAACCTTCAGCCCTTTATGCAACAATGCCACACTATTCACATTTACTAAGAAGGTTGACCATGAAGTTGCAACACTTTTTGCTAACACACAAAACAGTCCCCCACCTCCAGTAACCTATCAAAAAAAGGAATGCAACCTACTTGACGACCTTGCAAAAACGACAGCATCATTATTAGCCCAGCGGACAAGGGAGGAGCAGTCATGGTGTTAGACAAAGATAAGTACATATCTGAGGCACATCATCAGCTCAGTAACAACAGCACCTACTACCAGAAACTCCCAGCAAGTCCCCTCTCAGCTATGAACACAGAATTTCACTATTTTCTCACTCAAGCTAAAGAAGAGGGCTGGATTTCTGACAATGAGTTCTCCTTCCTTTACTGTGAACATCCCACAACTGCTGCCTTTTACCCTCTGCCCAAGGTGCACAAAGAACCAAAAGACAACCCCCCAGGCAGGCCTATCATCTCAGCCAGTGGCTCTCTCACTGAACCAGCCTCCCAATATATTGACCACTTCACAAAACCCCCTGGTCCCATCACTCCCGTCTTACATCAAGGATACCAATCAGGTTCTGAAGAAAATAGATTCCCTCAAAACCGTTCAACTTGACTTTGTGGCCACCCGTGACGTAGAATCTCTCTACTCAAACATTGTGCATACAGAGGGCCTTCATGCCATGAAACATGTCCTCAGCACACACAAACTTTTTTTTTTTTTTCCAGGCTTAAATGAAGAGATTTACTACAGACCATTTCTATAAAAATAACTGTTCCATTACATCACATACATTCATACATTCATACATACATACATACATACGTTTTTTTCCCCATGTGTTTTTTTTTCTTTTTTGTTTTTTTTTGTTTTCATATACTTCTATATAATGGTTAATATACTGATTATGATCTTGCAGTTTCAAGATAAAAGATGTTTATTATCACTCTGGTTATACAAGTACAAACGTGTATTACATTTTTGCTTAAAGGCTCCATCAAAGAAAAACAGTAAACATAAAATGATATATAAAATGTAATACATTACAATAACAGAATAAGTATAAGCTATAAGAAGCCATAAAAATATATTATATGTTTTAGAAAAATGTATACATTGAAAGCAAAGATCTGATTAATATTTTAAGCACTAGCAGATAACTCAGTAAACACCTTCCATGTTGACCTGATTGTGCCTTGTAGCTTTCATGGCTGATGCAGGCTGTGGATGTGTAATGTGACAAAATAGTTGATTCCCCAAAGAACAGCCGAAATGTTGCTGCCGCAGAGAATTGTGGGACAGCTTTATCTCCTTTCCTTTTATAATGGATGGTGCAGTGTATCCTATGCTAAAGAAGATTATAAAGCAAGCACTGAAGCTCCTTTCCTTAGTATATGGAGAATTCAAACAGCTCTTATCATAGCAGCCGCTTAGATACTTCTGGGTCATTTCACTTAGTTAGGAAAGGGCTATTCGACCTCAGCCCAGATGTCTCCATCCTAAACACTGGGTAACCGGGGTAACAGCTGCACACATCATCTTTTTTTTAACAAGGGTGGCCAAACTGCAGACTGGAGGTCCTAATCTTTAATTATATTTCAGGTAGATGTGGGGCTGCGATGAGCCACACGATGTTGTGGAGATTATTCTGGTTCAAAACTACATTTTAAAAATTATTTTTGTCCCAAGTCCCGGACAAAATTAACTCTCCTATGACAAAAACTCTCTGCAGGATTACCAAACTGGAGAGTTCTAAATAAGCTGTGATAATAATGCAATTCTCCTATCCCATACAGTGCCCAAGTGTGCCTCAGGTGCATCAAGGGAGCCTGGTCATGAAATTACTAAAAATACATTTGGCTTGCTCCTGATGCACTCGGCAGGGTGCACATGACTGTGGTCTAGCTGTACCACTCATGGAAATAGTGCGTGTGGTTTCCTCTTGTGCGCACAAAGCAACAACTAACCACTGTCTTCTGCTCTGTGCAGACAAAGGACTGACAGCTGCTAATGACAACAGACAGGATCTGAAACATGAAGCAGCCTAATAACATCTTGAATAAACACCACACAGGAAGTGGTAATCAGCCAATAGCCTACACCAAAGTATTCTCCTCCCAAGTTGTCACATATTGCTGCTTGGTCATTACACACAAGGTATCCTACTGGATACCCACCAATGTAACCAATGCCAGGACGTTAACAAAAGCACATGATTAGCTTTAGGCAAAAAAAGCACACCAATTACTTTGTTAGTTTCTGTGTGTCACTACACCCTGAGGTAGGCGCAAGCCTATATGCGTGTGTTTTTAATGTTTCTAGCTCACCGAAATAAAGGCCCTTCATATTTTTTAGACCATCTTAAGTGCCTGGACTTGGATCATTAATGCCTTTTTAGCAATAAGTCTTCCTCTTGTTTTTTTTAAAACAAAAGCATGTGGTTAGGTTTACAAAAAACATCATGGTTTGGCTCTACATTTATATGGGAAGTGAACACCAGGCTCCCAGATGAATGTCCGGGGGTTGTTAGACGCATCCACCACCCCTCCTGCCCACCCTGTAGGGACTTTTCAGCTCCTTATTTTACCTTCTCACTTCAACCTGACGCCGTCTGTGTATCATATCATTGCGGGAGGTGCCGTCCAACTGACCGGCTGCGTATTATACACAGCCAAGTCAAGTCAAGTCAACTTTATTTATAGAGCACATTTAAAAACAACAATCGTTGACCAAAGTGCTTTACAATGGATACAATTATGCACAACAAGAAAAATAATCAACCAAGACAGTAGAGTTTGTCTTGAGCAAATTCAATGAAAAAGATGAATATCAAACAATGTTCTCATGATGAATCACCAAAAGCTAAGGCAAAGAGATGGGTTTTTAGCCGGGCTTTGAATATATTTAAAGAGGGTGAGGATCTAACTGTTTGTGGCAGGCTGTTCCACAGTTTCGGACCAACAACTGAAAAAGCTCTGTCACCTCTGGTTTTTAACTTTGTAAGTGAGATAGAAAGCAGTGATTTGTCAGTGGATCTGAGGGGACGAGAGGTGGAATAGGGAGTGAGGAGGTCCATGCAGTGCTTTAAAAACAAATAAAAGAGTCTTAAAATCAATCCTATACTTTACAGGTAACCAGTGAAGCGAGGCCAATACAGGGGAAATGTGATCACTTCTCCTGGTACCAGCAATGAGTCTTGCTGCTGAATTCTGAATGAGCTGCAAGCGTGACAGAGCTGACTGGTTGATGCCGGTGTAGAGGGAATTACAATAATCTAATCGGGAGGAGATGAAAGCATGAACCAGGATTTCTAAATCTTTTATGGACAGAAATGATTTAAGTTTTGCAATGGATCTTAGATGGAAGAAGCTTGAGCTGACAACTGAGTTGATCTGTTTATCAAATTTAAAGCCAGAGTCAAAGATGACACCAAAATTCTTTATATGAGATTTTAAATGTGAAGACAGAGGACCAAGAGCACTGGTAACAGAGGCAGAAGTGTCTGTAAGGCCAAAGATGAGGACCTCAGTTTTGTCATGGTTCAGCTGGAGAGAGCTTCGTGCCATCCAAGGTTTTATTTCATTAATACAGAATAATAGTGAATTAATGCTGCAAGGATCTGATGGTTTCAAAGGGAGGTGCAACTGGGAATCATCTGCATAACAGTGATAAGATATATTGTATTTCCTAAGTATAGAGCCTAATGGAAGCATGTATAGTGAAAATAAAATTGGGCCTAAAATGGAGCCTTGGGGAACACCATAGGAGATGGGAGCAGAGGAAGAGTACACATTTCCAATTTGGACAGAGACTGACCGGCTTTGGAGGTAGGAAGCAAACCATTGAAGAGCCAGTCCCTGAATGCCAACAACATGCTCCAAGTGGTCCAAGAGAATGGAGTGATCCACAGTATCAAATGCTGCTGAAAGATCTAAGAGAATCAGAGTGGCATGACAGCCCGAGTCTAAGGATAATAGTAGATCATTTGTTACTCTCAACAGGGCGGATTCTGTGCTATGATGTTTTCTAAAGCCTGATTGAAATTTGTCCAGGATGCTTTAACTGTCAAGGTAGGAGATGAGTTGAGAGAAAACAACTTTTTCCAGGACTTTTGATAAAGTGAAGGGTTACATCTGGCCGCGTTACAAACTGACGCTGCCCAGCAGTTTATCATACTGCCTTGAAAGCTTTTGGTGTTTGAAATCACTGAGAAAGTGGCGTTATTTGATAAGTACAGAATGAGAACAGGCTGCCTGTACTATTAGGTATGGTTTATTTATTTATTTATTTTTTTCAGTTTTGACTGATTCAGCAGGAGCTGAACTCCTTGCAGATTTTCATATCCTTGATCATATATTATTTGTTATAGATTTGTTTTTCTCAGTTTGAGAAAATGAATGTGTCATTGCATCCCTCTCTCTCTCTCTAGCTCCCTATTTATTAGGGGTGCCTGCTATGCAACAGGACACACAACCTGTTACTATACCTCGCGTTTATCTCTTATATACTTATTCTCCTTCCACCAGATTTTTGGCACATTACTCGTCCCACAGTGTTCCAAATGTTTTTTACAAAATCCAAAAAAAAATATGTAAACATTTTTTAATGGGACAGACCTAGAGTGTTTGACATTATCGCTAGAGTGTAGAGTTGCTAGAGGTGCTGGAAGATCTTGAAAATTTAAAATTGCTCTGACTGCCACAATTTTCACTCTACATACACAATTTATTAATCAAAACATAGGAAAATTTGTGCTGGTTGCAGTAATGCAACAGTAGAATCACTGGCATTTACGAAGGTGGCTCAGTGAGCCTGCAAGCAAAGGGAGAGACAATTTTTCCTCATTCACTCCTATGTAAACTGAGATTAGAAATTTCTTGAAAATAGCTGGGGGCACCAGTTTTCTAACCTGTGACCATGAGCACATTTTTGACACCACAAACATAAAAAAGACATGTACATGTTCAAAATAATCTCCTCTTTCTGGTGGTATACTCATGTTGACGAACTCACGATTTTGGCGGAAAGAGGAGGTGTTTTAGAGGTTTCAATCCCATTAAAACAGCTGCCTGCTCTGAGCTGCTCCCCCCTCTACTGCCCCAGGTGTCCCTGATTAATTACTAGGGTTGGGAATCTCTCTGTGATAGACGAGTCGATACGTATCTAGATACACGGGTTACGATACGATTCAAAAATGATATATTTTTAATACAGAACGATTCGATACGATTCGATACCGTGTATGAACGATACGATTCGATATGATTTGATACGATTCTATGGTTAACATTTGTTGACGTAGACATTAATCATACATTATAAAATAAAGAAGCCAATTCTATAAAAGTGACATTCTTAAAGTATTTTCAAATTTGTAAAAGACCACATCCCCAAGCATTGTTGCTGTATGGCACTGGCAAAAATAAAATAAAAAGACAAACAACAACAAAATCACATGTCAAATTCATTTATTTTTAGACATGGACCAAAAAAAGACCTGCTGAATGAACATCATTTTGTTGGATGGGATCAATATAAAAATGAGAAGAAGTTTTAAACTTTAAGTGAAGTGAACTTTAAGTAAAATTTAAGTGTTTTAAACCTACTTGTTGTGTTGTTTTTATGGTATTGTCTGTGTTTTTGTATGTATCTTATATGGACTTGAGTCTGGAATAAAGTTTATCATAACGCTGTACAATATAAACATAAAGCAGAATAAAATAATAACATGCAATGTAGGGGCAGAATCTGACATCTCCTGTTATTAGTTGATATCATGGACTGTGATGACTAGCAGCTTATCACTGACAGCATGTCAGACTATTTCTCTGTGTTTGCTACACTCTGTGTTTGTCATTTATAAAAAGATAAATCACTTTTCTATAATACATCAATGATATTTCAATGGAATAAATTACTTATTGACTTATTCATACTTCAAAAACAGCATCAATAAGTGATTAACATAGGGGGGATCAAAATAAAATAAATAAATAAAATAAAAATCAACCAGCCACCCTCCTCCCCTGACAAGTAAAGAACAGTCCCTAAAGTGCGGTGAGGTTTGTGGAAATGTGAACTGCTCGTTTCTCCTCTGACACGTCACATACCTGTGTGCTGCCAGGGCTCGCCTGGTATTTCTGGGCAGTCATGACACCGACGAAGACTTCTTGAACCTGGAGCCGGGCTTGTCGGTCACCGGTAAGCCGTTATCATGCGCCGCCGTATTTGACAGGAATACGTATTTCTGTCTGTGTCTGTGACCCCGCGTTCAACCCACAACCGGCAGGATTCGCCTTTAGTTTCTGCTGCGGCTTTGCTGCTGCCTGGTTTATCCAACCAGCATTAGCTTCTGTTCCTCATCTCCACCGGTCAAGCTGGCGCTGATGTTTACATCCATTATCGTTGTCAGTAATGCCTGCTACAGAGCAGGCATTACTGCTACGCCAGCTCTCGCGTTGTTTTCAAGATGCAAACTGTTAAAGTCAGTCAACCGATTGCTAGTCTCGCGATACCCGAATCCATGACTCTACAATCGATTCATCTAAGGATTCATGGCTGATTTGTATCGATTGAGAGGGCTGCTACCAACGTAGCCGTATCTCTCGCTTGTCAAACCGGATATCCGGTCGTATCGGTTAATCGTTCCCAACCCTATTAATTACCATGACAACCACTGACACACAAACTGACACACACCAACACAGACATGTTGGTGTGTGTGTGTGCCTCAGAGAGGACAGCAGCAGAACCTCCATTTTAAACGGCATGAAAACATTATTTATACCTTTACTACTAATACTACTGTTGATACTTTTGGGATTATGAATATTAAGTACATATTGTTATGTATTGTAAATGCATACAATATTATACGCACAGTGCTCAGTACTTGTAGTACTATAGTACATGTAGTATGTAGTTTATGTAATATGCAGTACTTGTAGTAGGCAGTACATATCAGTGACTCATATCAATGCTTCATATTCGGTGGCAGTAGTAGGCACATGTTAAAGTTTCTTGTGAAATTTCCTAGCCTTGATGTCCGTTGCCCAAGTCCACACTCCATCTCTCTTTAAATTCTGGATTATGATTACTACAGGTGCTGGCTAATGAACATGCCACGCATTTAATTAAGCTAACAGATAAAAGATACAAACAGATTCAAATACTGTACATTATCTGCACTTGTTAATCAGATGCCTGTTACTTCCACATGTGCTGCTTGGGCTAATATTGACATTGCACTGATCTCTCATCTATATTTCTACAATCTCTGATTGCACATCAATGAGGCATCCTTTCCTCACTGCATCAGTCATATGCCCTGGTGTCATTCCCAAATCATAACATTAAAACATTGGCATTTCATACTAGTCATAATTATTTTTGCTGATCTTGCTTAGTCCTATGACAATAAACATGGCTTTATCTGATATTCTAATTATTAGTTATAGCAGAGACATAACCTCCATGAAGTCATCCTATTATTACTATCATTATATTCATAATTCAGTCTGGACCACTTTAGTCCAAGAAAACTTTATTTCCAAAGCAGTATTACATTTGGCGGTATGGCTCTGTTTTGGAGCCTCTCTGCCTTTCCACGGGCCTATGCACAAAGCTTAAGGCAGAGAGAGCACACCTCTCTGCCTTCCATGTGCCTACACAGAATGGCTGAAGCAGAGAGAGCACACCTCTCCACCCTTCCATGCACCTAAATAGAAAGCCTAAGGCAGGGAGAGCAGCAGCAAAGACCCCTCGGGAACAGAGCAGAGCAACCATCAGTGACAAACAGAAATGACACTGATAGGTGAGACACAACATGAAAAGGAGGAGCTGGGTAGGAGGTGGGTTGCAAAGCGACTTGAAGAGGAAGCAGCAACAGTACGCAGGTCAAAGCAGCTTAAATAGGGCGCCTTGAATGAGATTTGCCAATTGGTTGCAGAGAAAGGAATCATGATCTATCTGTGACTCCCTTCCAGCAATCAGCTGATCCATTAGTTGATTGGGCTGCTTGATACCAGCTGATGTAGATGGGATGTGAGCTGAGCTTGACATTGTGTCTTGCCTGAACTAATGCTATGCTCAGTTTGTTGGCTGATAATACTAGGGTGACCATATTTTGATTTCCAAAAAAGAGGACATTCGGCCGGCCACGACATAGCCTACTTAAATGAAAGCCTACTCGCAGTTTACTCGAAGATGCCTTATCATTTTAATATATTTAAAATGTATATGTATGGATAGAAAATTCAGTTATATTACAAAATAATATCTCTCAAAGACAGAAATTCAGATAGGCCCCTATAGATAGGGGACACATACACACACTAGAGTGTGGCGATCCAAGCCCGATGGTACCCGA